>NC_139522.1:14163685-14414685 GCF_947247035.1 Vipera ursinii
TTGGTCTTCGGGGAGGTGGGGGAACATGAATACGTGTTTGTTTTTCGAATTTGAGCTCTATCTGCAAAGGGCACTTTTCTTGCTAAAAGCAGGTTTTCCTAACAAATGCAAGATATAACATGGGCTATCTCTGCAAGGAGACATCAGATCTGCATAACTCATGGTTTTTTGGTCTTCGGTGAGCCGGGGGAACATAAATATGTGTTTGTTTTCGAATTTGAGCTCTATCTGCAATGGGCACTTTTCATGCTATAAACAGTTTTTCCTAACAAATGCAAGATATAACATGGGCTATCTCCGCAAGGAGACATCAGATCTGTAAAACTCATGGTTTTTTGGTATTTGGTGAGCCGGGGGAACATGAATATGTGTGTTTTTCGAATTTGAGCTCTATCTGCAAAGGGCACTTTTCTTGCTAAAAGCAGTTTTTCCTAAGAAATGCAAGATATAACATGGGCTATCTCCGCAAGGAGACATCAGATCTGCCAAACTCATGGTTTTTTGGTCTTCGGTGAGCCGGGGGAACATGAATATGTGTTTGTTTTTCGAATTTGAGCTCTATCTGCAATGGGCACTTTTCATGCTATAAACAGTTTTTCCAAACAAATGCAAGATATAACATGGGCTATCTCCGCAAGGAGACATCAGAACTGCAAAACGCATGGTTTTTTGGTCTTCGGGGAGGTGGGGGAACATGAATACGTGTTTGTTTTTCTAATTTGAGCTCTATCTGCAAAGGGCACTTTTCTTGCTAAAAGCAGTTTTTCCTAACAAATGCAAGATATAACATGGGCTATCTCCGCAAGGAGACATCAGATCTGCATAACTCATGGTTTTTTGGTCTTCGGTGAGCCGGGGGAACATAAATATGTGTTTGTTTTTCGAATTTGAGCTGTATCTGCAATGGGCACTTTTCATGCTATAAACAGTTTTTCCTAACAAATGCAAGATATAACATGGGCTATCTCCGCAAGGAGACATCAGATCTGTAAAACTCATGGTTTTTTGGTATTTGGTGAGCCGGGGGAACATGAATATGTGTGTTTTTCGAATTTGAGCTCTATCTGCAAAGGGCACTTTTCTTGCTATAAGCAGTTTTTCCTAACAAATGCAAGATATAACATGGGCTATCTCCGCAAGGAGACATCAGATCTGCATAACTCATGGTTTTTTGGTCTTCGGGGAGGTTGGGGAACATGAATACGTGTTTGTTTTTCGAATTTGAGCTCTATCTGCAAAGGGCACTTTTCTTGCTAAAAGCAGTTTTTCCTAACAAATGCAAGATATAACATGGGCTATCTCCGCAAGGAGACATCAGATCTGCATAACATGGTTTTTTGGTCTTCGGTGAGCCGGGGCAGCATGAATATGTGTTTGTTTTTCGAATTTGAGCTCTATCTGCAAAGGGCACTTTTCTTGCTAAAAGCAGTTTTTCCTAACAAATGCAAGATATAACATGGGCTATCTCCGCAAGGAGACATCAGAACTGCAAAAGGCATGGTTTTTTGGTCTTCGGTGAGCCGGGGGAGCATGAATATGTGTTTGTTTTTCGAATTTGAGCTCTATCTGCAAAGGGCACTTTTCTTGCTATAAGCAGTTTTTCCTAACAAATGCAAGATATAACATGGGCAATCTCCGCAAGGAGACATCAGATCTGCATAACTCATGGTTTTTTGGTCTTCGGTGAGCCGGGGGAACATGAATATGTGTTTGTTTTTCGAATTTGAGCTCTATCTGCAATGGGCACTTTTCATGCTATAAACAGTTTTTCCAAACAAATGCAAGATATAACATGGGCTATCTCCGCAAGGAGACATCAGAACTGCAAAACGCATGGTTTTTTGGTCTTCGGGGAGGTGGGGGAACATGAATACGTGTTTGTTTTTCGAATTTGAGCTCTATCTGCAAAGGGCACTTTTCTTGCTAAAAGCAGTTTTTCCTAACAAATGCAAGATATAACATGGGCTATCTCCGCAAGGAGACATCAGATCTGCATAACTCATGGTTTTTTGGTCTTCAGTGAGCCGGGGGAACATAAATATGTGTTTGTTTTTCGAATTTGAGCTCTATCTGCAATGGGCACTTTTCATGCTATAAACAGTTTTTCCTAACAAATGCAAGATATAACATGGGCTATCTCCGCAAGGAGACATCAGATCTGTAAAACTCATGGTTTTTTGGTATTTGGTGAGCCGGCGGAACATGAATATGTGTGTTTTTCGAATTTGAGCTCTATCTGCAAAGGGCACTTTTCTTGCTATAAGCAGTTTTTCCTAACAAATGCAAGATATAACATGGGCTATCTCCGCAAGGAGACATCAGATCTGCATAACTCATGGTTTTTTGGTCTTCGGGGAGGTTGGGGAACATGAATACGTGTTTGTTTTTCGAATTTGAGCTCTATCTGCAAAGGGCACTTTTCTTGCTAAAAGCAGTTTTTCCTAACAAATGCAAGATATAACATGGGCTATCTCCGCAAGGAGACATCAGATCTGCATAACATGGTTTTTTGGTCTTCGGTGAGCCGGGGCAGCATGAATATGTGTTTGTTTTTCAAATTTGAGCTCTATCTGCAAAGGGCACTTTTCTTGCTATAAGCAGTTTTTCCTAACAAATGCAAGATATAACATGGGCTATCTCCGCAAGGAGACATCAGATCTGCATAACTCATGGTTTTTTGTTTTTCGGTGAGCCGGGAGAACATGAATATGTGTTTGTTTTTCGAATTTGAGCTCTATCTGCAAAGGGCACTTTTCTTGCTAAAAGCAGTTTTTCCTAACAAATGCAAGATATAACATGGGCTATCTCCGCAAGGAGAAATCAGAACTGCAAAAGGCATGGTTTTTTGTTCTTTGGTGAGCCGGGGGAGCATGAATATGTGTTTGTTTTTCGAATTTGAGCTCTATCTGCAAAGGGCACTTTTCTTGCTATAAGCAGTTTTTCCTAACAAATGCAAGATATAACATGGGCTATCTCCGCAAGGAGACATCAGATCTGCAAAACTCATGATTTTTTGGTCTTCGGGGAGGTTGGGGAACATGAATACGTGTTTGTTTTTCGAATTTGAGCTCTATCTGCAAAGGGCACTTTTCTTGCTAAAAGCAGTTTTTCCTAACAAATGCAAGATATAACATGGGCTATCTCTGCAAGGAGACATCAGATCTGCATAACATGGTTTTTTGGTCTTCGGTGAGCCGGGGCAGCATGAATATGTGTTTGTTTTTCGAATTTGAGCTCTATCTGCAAAGGGCACTTTTCTTGCTATAAGCAGTTTTTCCTAACAAATGCAAGATATAACATGGGCTATCTCCGCAAGGAGACATCAGATCTGCATAACTCATGGTTTTTTGTTTTTCGGTGAGCTGGGAGAACATGAATATGTGTTTGTTTTTCGAATTTGAGCTCTATCTGCAAAGGGCACTTTTCTTGCTAAAAGCAGTTTTTCCTAACAAATGCAAGATATAACATGGGCTATCTCCGCAAGGAGACATCAGAACTGCAAAAGGCATGGTTTTTTGGTCTTCGGTGAGCCGGGGGAGCATGAATATGTGTTTGTTTTTCGAATTTGAGCTCTATCTGCAAAGGGCACTTTTCTTGCTATAAGCAGTTTTTCCTAACAAATGCAAGATATAACATGGGCAATCTCCGCAAGGAGACATCAGATCTGCATAACTCATGGTTTTTTGGTCTTCGGTGAGCCGGGGGAACATGAATATGTGTTTGTTTTTCGAATTTGAGCTCTATCTGCAAAGGGCACTTTTCTTGCTAAAAGCAGTTTTTCCTAACAAATGCAAGATATAACATGGGCTATCTCCGCAAGGAGACATCAGAACTGCAAAACGCATGGTTTTTTGGTCTTTGGGGAGGTTGGGGAACATGAATACGTGTTTGTTTTTCGAATTTGAGCTCTATCTGCAAAGGGCACTTTTCTTGCTAAAAGCAGTTTTTCCTAACAAATGCAAGATATAACATGGACTATCTCCGCAAGGAGACATCAGATCTGCATAACTCATGGTTTTTTGGTCTTCGGTGAGCCGGGGGAACATGAATATGTGTTTGTTTTTCAAATTTGAGCTCTATCTGCAATGGGCACTTTTCATGCTATAAACAGTTTTTCCAAACAAATGCAAGATATAACATGGGCTATCTCCGCAAGGAGACATCAGAACTGCAAAACGCATGTTTTTTTGGTCTTCGGGGAGGTGGGGGAACATGAATACGTGTTTGTTTTTCGAATTTGAGCTCTATCTGCAAAGGGCACTTTTCTTGCTAAAAGCAGTTTTTCCTAACAAATGCAAGATATAACATGGGCTATCTCCGCAAGGAGACATTAAATCTGCATAACTCATGGTTTTTTGGTCTTCGGTGAGCCGGGGGAACATAAATATGTGTTTGTTTTTCGAATTTGAGCTCTATCTGCAAAGGGTACTTTTCTTGCTAAAAGCAGTTTTTCCTAACAAATGCAAGATATAACATGGGCTATCTCCGCAAGGAGACATTAGAACTGCAAAACGCATGGTTTTTTGGTCTTCGGGGAGGTTGGGGAACATGAATACGTGTTTGTTTTTCGAATTTGAGCTCTATCTGCAAAGGGCACTTTTCTTGCTAAAAGCAGTTTTTCCTAACAAATGCAAGATATAACATGGGCTATCTCCGCAAGGAGACATCAGATCTGCAAAACTCATGGTTTTTTGGTCTTCGGTGAGCTGGGGGAACATGAATATGTGTTTGTTTTTCGAATTTGAGCTCTATCTGCAATGGGCACTTTTCATGCTATAAGCAGTTTTTCCTAACAAATGCAAGATATAACATGGGCTATCTCCGCAAGGAGACATCAGATCTGCATAACTCATGGTTTTTTGGTCTTCGGTGAGCCGGGGGAACATGAATATGTGTTTGTTTTTCAAATTTGAGCTCTATCTGCAATGGGCACTTTTCATGCTATAAACAGTTTTTCCAAACAAATGCAAGATATAACATGGGCTATCTCCGCAAGGAGACATCAGAACTGCAAAACGCATGGTTTTTTGGTCTTCGGGGAGGTGGGGGAACATGAATACGTGTTTGTTTTTCGAATTTGAGCTCTATCTGCAAAGGGCACTTTTCTTGCTAAAAGCAGGTTTTCCTAACAAATGCAAGATATAACATGGGCTATCTCCGCAAGGAGACATCAGAACTGCAAAACGCATGGTTTTTTGGTCTTCGGGGAGGTTGGGGAACATGAATACGTGTTTGTTTTTTGAATTTGAGCTCTATCTGCAAAGGGCACTTTTCTTGCTAAAAGCAGTTTTTCCTAAGAAATGCAAGATATAACATGGGCTATCTCCGCAAGGAGACATCAGATCTGCAAAACTCATGGTTTTTTGGTCTTCGGTGAGCCGGGGGAACATGAATATGTGTTTGTTTTTCGAATTTGAGCTCTATCTGCAATGGGCACTTTTCATGCTATAAGCAGTTTTTCCTAACAAATGCAAGATATAACATGGGCTATCTCCGCAAGGAGACATCAGATCTGCATAACACATGGTTTTTTGGTCTTCGGTGAGCCGGGGGAACATGAATATGTGTTTGTTTTTCGAATTTGAACTCTATCTGCAATGGGCACTTTTCATGCTATAAACAGTTTTTCCAAACAAATGCAAGATATAACATGGGCTATCTCCGCAAGGAGACATCAGAACTGCAAAACGCATGGTTTTTTGGTCTTCGGGGAGGTGGGGGAACATGAATACGTGTTTGTTTTTCGAATTTGAGCTCTATCTGCAAAGGGCACTTTTCTTGCTAAAAGCAGGTTTTCCTAACAAATGCAAGATATAACATGGGCTATCTCTGCAAGGAGACATCAGATCTGCATAACTCATGGTTTTTTGGTCTTCGGTGAGCCGGGGGAACATAAATATGTGTTTGTTTTTCGAATTTGAGCTCTATCTGCAATGGGCACTTTTCATGCTATAAACAGTTTTTCCTAACAAATGCAAGATATAACATGGGCTATCTCCGCAAGGAGACATCAGATCTGTAAAACTCATGGTTTTTTGGTATTTGGTGAGCCGGGGGAACATGAATATGTGTGTTTTTCGAATTTGAGCTCTATCTGCAAAGGGCACTTTTCTTGCTATAAGCAGTTTTTCCTAACAAATGCAAGATATAACATGGGCTATCTCCGCAAGGAGACATCAGATCTGCATAACTCATGGTTTTTTGTTCTTCGGTGAGCCGGGAGAACATGAATATGTGTTTGTTTTTCGAATTTGAGCTCTATCTGCAAAGGGCACTTTTCTTGCTAAAAGCAGTTTTTCCTAACAAATGCAAGATATAACATGGGCTATCTCCGCAAGGAGACATCAGATCTGCAAAACGCATGGTTTTTTGGTCTTTGGGGAGGTTGGGGAACATGAATACGTGTTTGTTTTTCGAATTTGAGCTCTGTCTGCAAAGGGCACTTTTCTTGCTAAAAGCAGTTTTTCCTAAGAAATGCAAGATATAACATGGGCTATCTCCGCAAGGAGACATCAGATCTGCAAAACTCATGGTTTTTTGGTCTTCGGTGAGCCGGGGGAACATGAATATGTGTTTGTTTTTCGAATTTGAGCTCTATCTGCAATGGGCACTTTTCATGCTATAAACAGTTTTTCCAAACAAATGCAAGATATAACATGGGCTATCTCCGCAAGGAGACATCAGAACTGCAAAACGCATGGTTTTTTTGGTCTTCGGGGAGGTGGGGGAACATGAATACGTGTTTGTTTTTCGAATTTGAGCTCTATCTGCAAAGGGCACTTTTCTTGCTAAAAGCAGTTTTTCCTAACAAATGCAAGATATAACATGGGCTATCTCCGCAAGGAGACATCAGATCTGCATAACTCATGGTTTTTTGGTCTTCGGTGAGCCGGGGGAACATAAATATGTGTTTGTTTTTCGAATTTGAGCTCTATCTGCAATGGGCACTTTTCATGCTATAAACAGTTTTTCCTAACAAATGCAAGATATAACATGGGCTATCTCCGCAAGGAGACATCAGATCTGCATAACATGGTTTTTTGGTCTTCGGTGAGCCGGGGCAGCATGAATATGTGTTTGTTTTTCGAATTTGAGCTCTATCTGCAAAGGGCACTTTTCTTGCTATAAGCAGTTTTTCCTAACAAATGCAAGATATAACATGGGCTATCTCCGCAAGGAGACATCAGATCTGCATAACTCATGGTTTTTTGTTTTTCGGTGAGCCGGGAGAACATGAATATGTGTTTGTTTTTCGAATTTGAGCTCTATCTGCAAAGGGCACTTTTCTTGCTAAAAGCAGTTTTTCCTAACAAATGCAAGATATAACATGGGCTATCTCCGCAAGGAGACATCAGATCTGCATAACTCATGGTTTTTTGGTCTTCGGTGAGCCGGGGGAACATAAATATGTGTTTGTTTTTCGAATTTGAGCTCTATCTGCAAAGGGCACTTTTCTTGCTAAAAGCAGTTTTTCCTAACAAATGCAAGATATAACATGGGCTATCTCCGCAAGGAGACATCAGATCTGCATAACTCATGGTTTTTTGGTCTTCGGTGAGCCGGGGGAACATAAATATGTGTTTGTTTTTCGAATTTGAGCTCTATCTGCAATGGGCACTTTTCATGCTATAAACAGTTTTTCCTAACAAATGCAAGATATAACATGGGCTATCTCCGCAAGGAGACATCAGATCTGCATAACATGGTTTTTTGGTCTTCGGTGAGCCGGGGCAGCATGAATATGTGTTTGTTTTTCGAATTTGAGCTCTATCTGCAAAGGGCACTTTTCTTGCTATAAGCAGTTTTTCCTAACAAATGCAAGATATAACATGGGCTATCTCCGCAAGGAGACATCAGATCTGCATAACTCATGGTTTTTTGTTTTTCGGTGAGCCGGGAGAACATGAATATGTGTTTGTTTTTCGAATTTGAGCTCTATCTGCAAAGGGCACTTTTCTTGCTAAAAGCAGTTTTTCCTAACAAATGCAAGATATAACATGGGCTATCTCCGCAAGGAGACATCAGAACTGCAAAAGGCATGGTTTTTTGGTCTTCGGTGAGCCGGGGGAGCATGAATATGTGTTTGTTTTTCGAATTTGAGCTCTATCTGCAAAGGGCACTTTTCTTGCTAAAAGCAGTTTTTCCTAACAAATGCAAGATATAACATGGGCTATCTCCGCAAGGAGACATCAGAACTGCAAAACGCATGGTTTTTTGGTCTTTGGGGAGGTTGGGGAACATGAATACGTGTTTGTTTTTCGAATTTGAGCTCTGTCTGCAAAGGGCACTTTTCTTGCTAAAAGCAGTTTTTCCTAAGAAATGCAAGATATAACATGGGCTATCTCCGCAAGGAGACATCAGATCTGCAAAACTCATGGTTTTTTGGTCTTCGGTGAGCCGGGGGAACATGAATATGTGTTTGTTTTTCGAATTTGAGCTCTATCTGCAATGGGCACTTTTCATGCTATAAACAGTTTTTCCAAACAAATGCAAGATATAACATGGGCTATCTCCGCAAGGAGACATCAGAACTGCAAAACGCATGGTTTTTTTGGTCTTCGGGGAGGTGGGGGAACATGAATACGTGTTTGTTTTTCGAATTTGAGCTCTATCTGCAAAGGGCACTTTTCTTGCTAAAAGCAGTTTTTCCTAACAAATGCAAGATATAACATGGGCTATCTCCGCAAGGAGACATCAGATCTGTATAACTCATGGTTTTTTGGTCTTCGGTGAGCCGGGGGAACATAAATATGTGTTTGTTTTTCGAATTTGAGCTCTATCTGCAATGGGCACTTTTCATGCTATAAACAGTTTTTCCTAACAAATGCAAGATATAACATGGGCTATCTCCGCAAGGAGACATCAGATCTGCATAACATGGTTTTTTGGTCTTCGGTGAGCCGGGGCAGCATGAATATGTGTTTGTTTTTCGAATTTGAGCTCTATCTGCAAAGGGCACTTTTCTTGCTATAAGCAGTTTTTCCTAACAAATGCAAGATATAACATGGGCTATCTCCGCAAGGAGACATCAGATCTGCATAACTCATGGTTTTTTGTTTTTCGGTGAGCCGGGAGAACATGAATATGTGTTTGTTTTTCGAATTTGAGCTCTATCTGCAAAGGGCACTTTTCTTGCTAAAAGCAGTTTTTCCTAACAAATGCAAGATATAACATGGGCTATCTCCGCAAGGAGACATCAGAACTGCAAAAGGCATGGTTTTTTGGTCTTCGTTGAGCCGGGGGAGCATGAATATGTGTTTGTTTTTCGAATTTGAGCTCTATCTGCAAAGAGCACTTTTCTTGCTATAAGCAGTTTTTCCTAACAAATGCAAGATATAACATGGGCAATCTCCGCAAGGAGACATCAGATCTGCATAACTCATGGTTTTTTTGGTCTTCGGTGAGCCGGGGGAACATGAATATGTGTTTGTTTTTCGAATTTGAGCTCTATCTGCAAAGGGCACTTTTCTTGCTAAAAGCAGTTTTTCCTAACAAATGCAAGATATAACATGGGCTATCTCCGCAAGGAGACATCAGAACTGCAAAACGCATGGTTTTTTGGTCTTCGGGGAGGTTGGGGAACATGAATACATGTTTGTTTTTCGAATTTGAGCTCTATCTGCAAAGGGCACTTTTCTTGCTAAAAGCAGTTTTTCCTAACAAATGCAAGATATAACATGGGCTATCTCCGCAAGGAGACATCAGATCTGCAAAACTCATGGTTTTTTGGTCTTCGGTGAGCTGGGGGAACATGAATATGTGTTTGTTTTTCGAATTTGAGCTCTATCTGCAATGGGCACTTTTCATGCTATAAGCAGTTTTTCCTAACAAATGCAAGATATAACATGGGCTATCTCCGCAAGGAGAAATCAGATCTGCATAACTCATGGTTTTTTGGTCTTCGGTGAGCCGGGAGAACATGAATATGTGTTTGTTTTTCAAATTTGAGCTCTATCTGCAATGGGCACTTTTCATGCTATAAACAGTTTTTCCAAACAAATGCAAGATATAACATGGGCTATCTCCGCAAGGAGACATCAGAACTGCAAAACGCATGTTTTTTTGGTCTTCGGGGAGGTGGGGGAACATGAATACGTGTTTGTTTTTCGAATTTGAGCTCTATCTGCAAAGGGCACTTTTCTTGCTAAAAGCAGTTTTTCCTAACAAATGCAAGATATAACATGGGCTATCTCCGCAAGGAGACATCAGATCTGCATAACTCATGGTTTTTTGGTCTTCGGTGAGCCAGGGGAACATAAATATGTGTTTGTTTTTCGAATTTGAGCTCTATCTGCAATGGGCACTTTTCATGCTATAAACAGTTTTTCCTAACAAATGCAAGATATAACATGGGCTATCTCCGCAAGGAGACATCAGATCTGCATAACATGGTTTTTTGGTCTTCGGTGAGCCGGGGCAGCATGAATATGTGTTTGTTTTTCGAATTTGAGCTCTATCTGCAAAGGGCACTTTTCTTGCTATAAGCAGTTTTTCCTAACAAATGCAAGATATAACATGGGCTATCTCCGCAAGGAGACATCAGATCTGCATAACTCATGGTTTTTTGTTTTTCGGTGAGCCGGGAGAACATGAATATGTGTTTGTTTTTCGAATTTGAGCTCTATCTGCAAAGGGCACTTTTCTTGCTAAAAGCAGTTTTTCCTAACAAATGCAAGATATAACATGGGCTATCTCCGCAAGGAGACATCAGAACTGCAAAAGGCATGGTTTTTTGGTCTTCGGTGAGCCGGGGGAGCATGAATATGTGTTTGTTTTTCGAATTTGAGCTCTATCTGCAAAGGGCACTTTTCTTGCTATAAGCAGTTTTTCCTAACAAATGCAAGATATAACATGGGCAATCTCCGCAAGGAGACATCAGATCTGCATAACTCATGGTTTTTTTGGTCTTCGGTGAGCCGGGGGAACATGAATATGTGTTTGTTTTTCGAATTTGAGCTCTATCTGCAAAGGGCACTTTTCTTGCTAAAAGCAGTTTTTCCTAACAAATGCAAGATATAACATGGGCTATCTCCGCAAGGAGACATCAGAACTGCAAAACGCATGGTTTTTTGGTCTTCGGGGAGGTTGGGGAACATGAATACATGTTTGTTTTTCGAATTTGAGCTCTATCTGCAAAGGGCACTTTTCTTGCTAAAAGCAGTTTTTCCTAACAAATGCAAGATATAACATGGGCTATCTCCGCAAGGAGACATCAGATCTGCAAAACTCATGGTTTTTTGGTCTTCGGTGAGCTGGGGGAACATGAATATGTGTTTGTTTTTCGAATTTGAGCTCTATCTGCAATGGGCACTTTTCATGCTATAAGCAGTTTTTCCTAACAAATGCAAGATATAACATGGGCTATCTCCGCAAGGAGAAATCAGATCTGCATAACTCATGGTTTTTTGGTCTTCGGTGAGCCGGGGGAACATGAATATGTGTTTGTTTTTCAAATTTGAGCTCTATCTGCAATGGGCACTTTTCATGCTATAAACAGTTTTTCCAAACAAATGCAAGATATAACATGGGCTATCTCCGCAAGGAGACATCAGAACTGCAAAACGCATGTTTTTTTGGTCTTCGGGGAGGTGGGGGAACATGAATACGTGTTTGTTTTTCGAATTTGAGCTCTATCTGCAAAGGGCACTTTTCTTGCTAAAAGCAGTTTTTCCTAACAAATGCAAGATATAACATGGGCTATCTCCGCAAGGAGACATCAGATCTGCATAACTCATGGTTTTTTGGTCTTCGGTGAGCCGGGGGAACATAAATATGTGTTTGTTTTTCGAATTTGAGCTCTATCTGCAATGGGCACTTTTCATGCTATAAACAATTTTTCCTAACAAATGCAAGATATAACATGGGCTATCTCCGCAAGGAGACATCAGATCTGCATAACTCATGGTTTTTTGTTCTTCGGTGAGCCGGGAGAACATGAATATGTGTTTGTTTTTCGAATTTGAGCTCTATCTGCAAAGGGCACTTTTCTTGCTAAAAGCAGTTTTTCCTAATAAATGCAAGATATAACATGGGCTATCTCCGCAAGGAGACATCAGATCTGTAAAACTCATGGTTTTTTGGTATTCGGTGAGCCGGGGGAACATGAATATGTGTTTGTTTTTCGAATTTGAGCTCTATCTGCAAAGGGCACTTTTGTTGCTATAAGCAGTTTTTCCTAACAAATGCAAGATATAACATGGGCTATCTCCGCAAGGAGACATCAGATCTGCATAACTCATGGTTTTTTGGTCTTCGGGGAGGTTGGGGAACATGAATACGTGTTTGTTTTTCGAATTTGAGCTCTATCTGCAAAGGGCACTTTTCTTGCTAAAAGCAGTTTTTCCTAACAAATGCAAGATATAACATGGGCTATCTCCGCAAGGAGACATCAGATCTGCATAACATGGTTTTTTGGTCTTCGGTGAGCCGGGGGAACATGAATACGTGTTTGTTTTTCGAATTTGAGCTCTATCTGCAAAGGGCACTTTTCTTGCTATAAGCAGTTTTTCCTAACAAATGCAAGATATAACATGGGCTATCTCCGCAAGGAGACATCAGATCTGCATAACTCATGGTTTTTTGTTCTTCGGTGAGCCGGGAGAACATGAATATGTGTTTGTTTTTCGAATTTGAACTCTATCTGCAAAGGGCACTTTTCTTGCTAAAAGCAGTTTTTCCTAACAAATGCAAGATATAACATGGGCTATCTCCGCAAGGAGACATCAGAACTGCAAAACGCATGGTTTTTTGGTCTTCGGGGAGGTGGGGGAACATGAATACGTGTTTGTTTTTCGAATTTGAGCTCTATCTGCAAAGGGCACTTTTTTTGCTAAAAGCAGTTTTTCCTAACAAATGCAAGATATAACATGGGCTATCTCCGCAAGGAGACATCAGATCTGCATAACTCATGGTTTTTTGGTCTTCGGTGAGCCGGGGGAACATAAATATGTGTTTGTTTTTCGAATTTGAGCTCTATCTGCAATGGGCACTTTTCATGCTATAAACAGTTTTTCCTAACAAATGCAAGATATAACATGGGCTATCTCCGCAAGGAGACATCAGATCTGTAAAACTCATGGTTTTTTGGTATTTGGTGAGCCGGGGGAACATGAATATGTGTGTTTTTCGAATTTGAGCTCTATCTGCAAAGGGCACTTTTCTTGCTATAAGCAGTTTTTCCTAACAAATGCAAGATATAACATGGGCTATCTCCGCAAGGAGACATCAGATCTGCATAACTCATGGTTTTTTGGTCTTCGGGGAGGTTGGGGAACATGAATACGTGTTTGTTTTTCGAATTTGAGCTCTATCTGCAAAGGGCACTTTTCTTGCTAAAAGCAGTTTTTCCTAACAAATGCAAGATATAACATGGGCTATCTCCGCAAGGAGACATCAGATCTGCATAACATGGTTTTTTGGTCTTCGGTGAGCCGGGGCAGCATGAATATGTGTTTGTTTTTCGAATTTGAGCTCTATCTGCAAAGGGCACTTTTCTTGCTAAAAGCAGTTTTTCCTAACAAATGCAAGATGTAACATGGGCTATCTCCGCAAGGAGACATCAGATCTGCATAACTCATGGTTTTTTGTTTTTCGGTGAGCCGGGGGAGCATGAATATGTGTTTGTTTTTCGAATTTGAGCTCTATCTGCAAAGGGCACTTTTCTTGCTATAAGCAGTTTTTCCTAACAAATGCAAGATATAACATGGGCAATCTCCGCAAGGAGACATCAGATCTGCATAACTCATGGTTTTTTGGTCTTCGGTGAGCCGGGGGAACATGAATATCTGTTTGTTTTTCGAATTTGAGCTCTATCTGCAAAGGGCACTTTTCTTGCTAAAAGCAGTTTTTCCTAACAAATGCAAGATATAACATGGGCTATCTCCGCAAGGAGACATCAGAACTGCAAAACGCATGGTTTTTTGGTCTTCGGGGAGGTGGGGGAACATGAATACGTGTTTGTTTTTCGAATTTGAGCTCTATCTGCAAAGGGCACTTTTCTTGCTAAAAGCAGTTTTTCCTAACAAATGCAAGATATAACATGGGCTATCTCCGCAAGGAGACATCAGATCTGCAAAACTCATGGTTTTTTGGTCTTCGGTGAGCTGGGGGAACATGAATATGTGTTTGTTTTTCGAATTTGAGCTCTGTCTGCAATGGGCACTTTTCATGCTATAAGCAGTTTTTCCTAACAAATGCAAGATATAACATGGGCTATCTACGCAAGGAGAAATCAGATCTGCATAACTCATGGTTTTTTGGTCTTCGGTGAGCCGGGGGAACATGAATATGTGTTTGTTTTTCAAATTTGAGCTCTATCTGCAATGGGCACTTTTCATGCTATAAACAGTTTTTCCAAACAAATGCAAGATATAACATGGGCTATCTCCGCAAGGAGACATCAGAACTGCAAAACGCATGTTTTTTTGGTCTTCGGGGAGGTGGGGGAACATGAATACGTGTTTGTTTTTCGAATTTGAGCTCTATCTGCAAAGGGCACTTTTCTTGCTAAAAGCAGTTTTTCCTAACAAATGCAAGATATAACATGGGCTATCTCCGCAAGGAGACATCAGATCTGCATAACTCATGGTTTTTTGGTCTTCGGTGAGCCGGGGGAACATAAATATGTGTTTGTTTTTCGAATTTGAGCTCTATCTGCAATGGGCACTTTTCATGCTATAAACAATTTTTCCTAACAAATGCAAGATATAACATGGGCTATCTTCGCAAGGAGACATCAGATCTGCATAACTCATGGTTTTTTGTTCTTCGGTGAGCCGGGAGAACATGAATATGTGTTTGTTTTTCGAATTTGAGCTCTATCTGCAAAGGGCACTTTTCTTGCTAAAAGCAGTTTTTCCTAATAAATGCAAGATATAACATGGGCTATCTCCGCAAGGAGACATCAGATCTGTAAAACTCATGTTTTTTTGGTATTCGGTGAGCCGGGGGAACATGAATATGTGTTTGTTTTTCGAATTTGAGCTCTATCTGCAAAGGGCACTTTTCTTGCTATAAGCAGTTTTTCCTAACAAATGCAAGATATAACATGGGCTATCTCCGCAAGGAGACATCAGATCTGCATAACTCATGGTTTTTTGGTCTTCGGGGAGGTTGGGGAACATGAATACGTGTTTGTTTTTCGAATTTGAGCTCTATCTGCAAAGGGCACTTTTCTTGCTAAAAGCAGTTTTTCCTAACAAATGCAAGATATAACATGGGCTATCTCCGCAAGGAGACATCAGATCTGCATAACATGGTTTTTTGGTCTTCGGTGAGCCGGGGGAACATGAATACGTGTTTGTTTTTCGAATTTGAGCTCTATCTGCAAAGGGCACTTTTCTTGCTATAAGCAGTTTTTCCTAACAAATGCAAGATATAACATGGGCTATCTCCGCAAGGAGACATCAGATCTGCATAACTCATGGTTTTTTGTTCTTCGGTGAGCCGGGAGAACATGAATATGTGTTTGTTTTTCGAATTTGAACTCTATCTGCAAAGGGCACTTGTCTTGCTAAAAGCAGTTTTTCCTAACAAATGCAAGATATAACATGGGCTATCTCCGCAAGGAGACATCAGAACTGCAAAACGCATGGTTTTTTGGTCTTCGGTGAGCCGGGAGAGCATGAATATGTGTTTGTTTTTCGAATTTGAGCTCTATCTGCAAAGGGCACTTTTCTTGCTAAAAGCAGTTTTTACTAACAAATGCAAGATATAACATGGGCATTCTCGGCAAGGAGACATCAGAACTGCAAAATGCATGGTTTTTTGGTCTTCGGGGAGGTTGGGGAACATGAATACGTGTTTGTTTTTCGAATTTCAGCTCTATCTGCAAAGGGCACTTTTCATTCTATAAGCAGTTTTTCCCAACAAATGCAAGATATAACATGGGCTATCTCCGCAAGGAGACATCAGATCTGCAAAACTCATGGTTTTTTGGTCTTCGGTGAGCCGGGGGAACATGAATATGTGTTTGTTTTTCGAATTTGAGCTCTATCTGCAATGGGCACTTTTCATGCTATAAGCAGTTTTTCCTAACAAATGCAAGATATAACATGGGCTATCTCCGCAAGGAGACATCAGATCTGCATAACACATGGTTTTTTGGTCTTCGGTGAGCCGGGGGAACATGAATATGTGTTTGTTTTTCGAATTTGAGCTCTATCTGCAATGGGCACTTTTCATGCTATAAGCAGTTTTTCCTAACAAATGCAAGATATAACATGGGCTATCTCCGCAAGGAGACATCAGATCTGCATAACACATGGTTTTTTGGTCTTCGGTGAGCCGGGGGAACATGAATATGTGTTTGTTTTTCGAATTTGAACTCTATCTGCAATGGGCACTTTTCATGCTATAAACAGTTTTTCCAAACAAATGCAAGATATAACATGGGCTATCTCCGCAAGGAGACATCAGAACTGCAAAACGCATGGTTTTTTGGTCTTCGGGGAGGTGGGGGAACATGAATACGTGTTTGTTTTTCGAATTTGAGCTCTATCTGCAAAGGGCACTTTTCTTGCTAAAAGCAGGTTTTCCTAACAAATGCAAGATATAACATGGGCTATCTCTGCAAGGAGACATCAGATCTGCATAACTCATGGTTTTTTGGTCTTCGGTGAGCCGGGGGAACATAAATATGTGTTTGTTTTTCGAATTTGAGCTCTATCTGCAATGGGCACTTTTCATGCTATAAACAGTTTTTCCTAACAAATGCAAGATATAACATGGGCTATCTCCGCAAGGAGACATCAGATCTGTAAAACTCATGGTTTTTTGGTATTTGGTGAGCCGGGGGAACATGAATATGTGTGTTTTTCGAATTTGAGCTCTATCTGCAAAGGGCACTTTTCTTGCTATAAGCAGTTTTTCCTAACAAATGCAAGATATAACATGGGCTATCTCCGCAAGGAGACATCAGATCTGCATAACTCATGGTTTTTTGTTCTTCGGTGAGCCGGGAGAACATGAATATGTGTTTGTTTTTCGAATTTGAGCTCTATCTGCAAAGGGCACTTTTCTTGCTAAAAGCAGTTTTTCCTAACAAATGCAAGATATAACATGGGCTATCTCCGCAAGGAGACATCAGATCTGCAAAACGCATGGTTTTTTGGTCTTTGGGGAGGTTGGGGAACATGAATACGTGTTTGTTTTTCGAATTTGAGCTCTGTCTGCAAAGGGCACTTTTCTTGCTAAAAGCAGTTTTTCCTAAGAAATGCAAGATATAACATGGGCTATCTCCGCAAGGAGACATCAGATCTGCAAAACTCATGGTTTTTTGGTCTTCGGTGAGCCGGGGGAACATGAATATGTGTTTGTTTTTCGAATTTGAGCTCTATCTGCAATGGGCACTTTTCATGCTATAAACAGTTTTTCCAAACAAATGCAAGATATAACATGGGCTATCTCCGCAAGGAGACATCAGAACTGCAAAACGCATGGTTTTTTTGGTCTTCGGGGAGGTGGGGGAACATGAATACGTGTTTGTTTTTCGAATTTGAGCTCTATCTGCAAAGGGCACTTTTCTTGCTAAAAGCAGTTTTTCCTAACAAATGCAAGATATAACATGGGCTATCTCCGCAAGGAGACATCAGATCTGCATAACTCATGGTTTTTTGGTCTTCGGTGAGCCGGGGGAACATAAATATGTGTTTGTTTTTCGAATTTGAGCTCTATCTGCAATGGGCACTTTTCATGCTATAAACAGTTTTTCCTAACAAATGCAAGATATAACATGGGCTATCTCCGCAAGGAGACATCAGATCTGCATAACATGGTTTTTTGGTCTTCGGTGAGCCGGGGCAGCATGAATATGTGTTTGTTTTTCGAATTTGAGCTCTATCTGCAAAGGGCACTTTTCTTGCTATAAGCAGTTTTTCCTAACAAATGCAAGATATAACATGGGCTATCTCCGCAAGGAGACATCAGATCTGCATAACTCATGGTTTTTTGTTTTTCGGTGAGCCGGGAGAACATGAATATGTGTTTGTTTTTCGAATTTGAGCTCTATCTGCAAAGGGCACTTTTCTTGCTAAAAGCAGTTTTTCCTAACAAATGCAAGATATAACATGGGCTATCTCCGCAAGGAGACATCAGATCTGCATAACTCATGGTTTTTTGGTCTTCGGTGAGCCGGGGGAACATAAATATGTGTTTGTTTTTCGAATTTGAGCTCTATCTGCAAAGGGCACTTTTCTTGCTAAAAGCAGTTTTTCCTAACAAATGCAAGATATAACATGGGCTATCTCCGCAAGGAGACATCAGATCTGCATAACTCATGGTTTTTTGGTCTTCGGTGAGCCGGGGGAACATAAATATGTGTTTGTTTTTCGAATTTGAGCTCTATCTGCAATGGGCACTTTTCATGCTATAAACAGTTTTTCCTAACAAATGCAAGATATAACATGGGCTATCTCCGCAAGGAGACATCAGATCTGCATAACATGGTTTTTTGGTCTTCGGTGAGCCGGGGCAGCATGAATATGTGTTTGTTTTTCGAATTTGAGCTCTATCTGCAAAGGGCACTTTTCTTGCTATAAGCAGTTTTTCCTAACAAATGCAAGATATAACATGGGCTATCTCCGCAAGGAGACATCAGATCTGCATAACTCATGGTTTTTTGTTTTTCGGTGAGCCGGGAGAACATGAATATGTGTTTGTTTTTCGAATTTGAGCTCTATCTGCAAAGGGCACTTTTCTTGCTAAAAGCAGTTTTTCCTAACAAATGCAAGATATAACATGGGCTATCTCCGCAAGGAGACATCAGAACTGCAAAAGGCATGGTTTTTTGGTCTTCGGTGAGCCGGGGGAGCATGAATATGTGTTTGTTTTTCGAATTTGAGCTCTATCTGCAAAGGGCACTTTTCTTGCTAAAAGCAGTTTTTCCTAACAAATGCAAGATATAACATGGGCTATCTCCGCAAGGAGACATCAGAACTGCAAAACGCATGGTTTTTTGGTCTTTGGGGAGGTTGGGGAACATGAATACGTGTTTGTTTTTCGAATTTGAGCTCTGTCTGCAAAGGGCACTTTTCTTGCTAAAAGCAGTTTTTCCTAAGAAATGCAAGATATAACATGGGCTATCTCCGCAAGGAGACATCAGATCTGCAAAACTCATGGTTTTTTGGTCTTCGGTGAGCCGGGGGAACATGAATATGTGTTTGTTTTTCGAATTTGAGCTCTATCTGCAATGGGCACTTTTCATGCTATAAACAGTTTTTCCAAACAAATGCAAGATATAACATGGGCTATCTCCGCAAGGAGACATCAGAACTGCAAAACGCATGGTTTTTTTGGTCTTCGGGGAGGTGGGGGAACATGAATACGTGTTTGTTTTTCGAATTTGAGCTCTATCTGCAAAGGGCACTTTTCTTGCTAAAAGCAGTTTTTCCTAACAAATGCAAGATATAACATGGGCTATCTCCGCAAGGAGACATCAGATCTGTATAACTCATGGTTTTTTGGTCTTCGGTGAGCCGGGGGAACATAAATATGTGTTTGTTTTTCGAATTTGAGCTCTATCTGCAATGGGCACTTTTCATGCTATAAACAGTTTTTCCTAACAAATGCAAGATATAACATGGGCTATCTCCGCAAGGAGACATCAGATCTGCATAACATGGTTTTTTGGTCTTCGGTGAGCCGGGGCAGCATGAATATGTGTTTGTTTTTCGAATTTGAGCTCTATCTGCAAAGGGCACTTTTCTTGCTATAAGCAGTTTTTCCTAACAAATGCAAGATATAACATGGGCTATCTCCGCAAGGAGACATCAGATCTGCATAACTCATGGTTTTTTGTTTTTCGGTGAGCCGGGAGAACATGAATATGTGTTTGTTTTTCGAATTTGAGCTCTATCTGCAAAGGGCACTTTTCTTGCTAAAAGCAGTTTTTCCTAACAAATGCAAGATATAACATGGGCTATCTCCGCAAGGAGACATCAGAACTGCAAAAGGCATGGTTTTTTGGTCTTCGTTGAGCCGGGGGAGCATGAATATGTGTTTGTTTTTCGAATTTGAGCTCTATCTGCAAAGAGCACTTTTCTTGCTATAAGCAGTTTTTCCTAACAAATGCAAGATATAACATGGGCAATCTCCGCAAGGAGACATCAGATCTGCATAACTCATGGTTTTTTTGGTCTTCGGTGAGCCGGGGGAACATGAATATGTGTTTGTTTTTCGAATTTGAGCTCTATCTGCAAAGGGCACTTTTCTTGCTAAAAGCAGTTTTTCCTAACAAATGCAAGATATAACATGGGCTATCTCCGCAAGGAGACATCAGAACTGCAAAACGCATGGTTTTTTGGTCTTCGGGGAGGTTGGGGAACATGAATACATGTTTGTTTTTCGAATTTGAGCTCTATCTGCAAAGGGCACTTTTCTTGCTAAAAGCAGTTTTTCCTAACAAATGCAAGATATAACATGGGCTATCTCCGCAAGGAGACATCAGATCTGCAAAACTCATGGTTTTTTGGTCTTCGGTGAGCTGGGGGAACATGAATATGTGTTTGTTTTTCGAATTTGAGCTCTATCTGCAATGGGCACTTTTCATGCTATAAGCAGTTTTTCCTAACAAATGCAAGATATAACATGGGCTATCTCCGCAAGGAGAAATCAGATCTGCATAACTCATGGTTTTTTGGTCTTCGGTGAGCCGGGAGAACATGAATATGTGTTTGTTTTTCAAATTTGAGCTCTATCTGCAATGGGCACTTTTCATGCTATAAACAGTTTTTCCAAACAAATGCAAGATATAACATGGGCTATCTCCGCAAGGAGACATCAGAACTGCAAAACGCATGTTTTTTTGGTCTTCGGGGAGGTGGGGGAACATGAATACGTGTTTGTTTTTCGAATTTGAGCTCTATCTGCAAAGGGCACTTTTCTTGCTAAAAGCAGTTTTTCCTAACAAATGCAAGATATAACATGGGCTATCTCCGCAAGGAGACATCAGATCTGCATAACTCATGGTTTTTTGGTCTTCGGTGAGCCAGGGGAACATAAATATGTGTTTGTTTTTCGAATTTGAGCTCTATCTGCAATGGGCACTTTTCATGCTATAAACAGTTTTTCCTAACAAATGCAAGATATAACATGGGCTATCTCCGCAAGGAGACATCAGATCTGCATAACATGGTTTTTTGGTCTTCGGTGAGCCGGGGCAGCATGAATATGTGTTTGTTTTTCGAATTTGAGCTCTATCTGCAAAGGGCACTTTTCTTGCTATAAGCAGTTTTTCCTAACAAATGCAAGATATAACATGGGCTATCTCCGCAAGGAGACATCAGATCTGCATAACTCATGGTTTTTTGTTTTTCGGTGAGCCGGGAGAACATGAATATGTGTTTGTTTTTCGAATTTGAGCTCTATCTGCAAAGGGCACTTTTCTTGCTAAAAGCAGTTTTTCCTAACAAATGCAAGATATAACATGGGCTATCTCCGCAAGGAGACATCAGAACTGCAAAAGGCATGGTTTTTTGGTCTTCGGTGAGCCGGGGGAGCATGAATATGTGTTTGTTTTTCGAATTTGAGCTCTATCTGCAAAGGGCACTTTTCTTGCTATAAGCAGTTTTTCCTAACAAATGCAAGATATAACATGGGCAATCTCCGCAAGGAGACATCAGATCTGCATAACTCATGGTTTTTTTGGTCTTCGGTGAGCCGGGGGAACATGAATATGTGTTTGTTTTTCGAATTTGAGCTCTATCTGCAAAGGGCACTTTTCTTGCTAAAAGCAGTTTTTCCTAACAAATGCAAGATATAACATGGGCTATCTCCGCAAGGAGACATCAGAACTGCAAAACGCATGGTTTTTTGGTCTTCGGGGAGGTTGGGGAACATGAATACATGTTTGTTTTTCGAATTTGAGCTCTATCTGCAAAGGGCACTTTTCTTGCTAAAAGCAGTTTTTCCTAACAAATGCAAGATATAACATGGGCTATCTCCGCAAGGAGACATCAGATCTGCAAAACTCATGGTTTTTTGGTCTTCGGTGAGCTGGGGGAACATGAATATGTGTTTGTTTTTCGAATTTGAGCTCTATCTGCAATGGGCACTTTTCATGCTATAAGCAGTTTTTCCTAACAAATGCAAGATATAACATGGGCTATCTCCGCAAGGAGAAATCAGATCTGCATAACTCATGGTTTTTTGGTCTTCGGTGAGCCGGGGGAACATGAATATGTGTTTGTTTTTCAAATTTGAGCTCTATCTGCAATGGGCACTTTTCATGCTATAAACAGTTTTTCCAAACAAATGCAAGATATAACATGGGCTATCTCCGCAAGGAGACATCAGAACTGCAAAACGCATGTTTTTTTGGTCTTCGGGGAGGTGGGGGAACATGAATACGTGTTTGTTTTTCGAATTTGAGCTCTATCTGCAAAGGGCACTTTTCTTGCTAAAAGCAGTTTTTCCTAACAAATGCAAGATATAACATGGGCTATCTCCGCAAGGAGACATCAGATCTGCATAACTCATGGTTTTTTGGTCTTCGGTGAGCCGGGGGAACATAAATATGTGTTTGTTTTTCGAATTTGAGCTCTATCTGCAATGGGCACTTTTCATGCTATAAACAATTTTTCCTAACAAATGCAAGATATAACATGGGCTATCTCCGCAAGGAGACATCAGATCTGCATAACTCATGGTTTTTTGTTCTTCGGTGAGCCGGGAGAACATGAATATGTGTTTGTTTTTCGAATTTGAGCTCTATCTGCAAAGGGCACTTTTCTTGCTAAAAGCAGTTTTTCCTAATAAATGCAAGATATAACATGGGCTATCTCCGCAAGGAGACATCAGATCTGTAAAACTCATGGTTTTTTGGTATTCGGTGAGCCGGGGGAACATGAATATGTGTTTGTTTTTCGAATTTGAGCTCTATCTGCAAAGGGCACTTTTGTTGCTATAAGCAGTTTTTCCTAACAAATGCAAGATATAACATGGGCTATCTCCGCAAGGAGACATCAGATCTGCATAACTCATGGTTTTTTGGTCTTCGGGGAGGTTGGGGAACATGAATACGTGTTTGTTTTTCGAATTTGAGCTCTATCTGCAAAGGGCACTTTTCTTGCTAAAAGCAGTTTTTCCTAACAAATGCAAGATATAACATGGGCTATCTCCGCAAGGAGACATCAGATCTGCATAACATGGTTTTTTGGTCTTCGGTGAGCCGGGGGAACATGAATACGTGTTTGTTTTTCGAATTTGAGCTCTATCTGCAAAGGGCACTTTTCTTGCTATAAGCAGTTTTTCCTAACAAATGCAAGATATAACATGGGCTATCTCCGCAAGGAGACATCAGATCTGCATAACTCATGGTTTTTTGTTCTTCGGTGAGCCGGGAGAACATGAATATGTGTTTGTTTTTCGAATTTGAACTCTATCTGCAAAGGGCACTTTTCTTGCTAAAAGCAGTTTTTCCTAACAAATGCAAGATATAACATGGGCTATCTCCGCAAGGAGACATCAGAACTGCAAAACGCATGGTTTTTTGGTCTTCGGGGAGGTGGGGGAACATGAATACGTGTTTGTTTTTCGAATTTGAGCTCTATCTGCAAAGGGCACTTTTTTTGCTAAAAGCAGTTTTTCCTAACAAATGCAAGATATAACATGGGCTATCTCCGCAAGGAGACATCAGATCTGCATAACTCATGGTTTTTTGGTCTTCGGTGAGCCGGGGGAACATAAATATGTGTTTGTTTTTCGAATTTGAGCTCTATCTGCAATGGGCACTTTTCATGCTATAAACAGTTTTTCCTAACAAATGCAAGATATAACATGGGCTATCTCCGCAAGGAGACATCAGATCTGTAAAACTCATGGTTTTTTGGTATTTGGTGAGCCGGGGGAACATGAATATGTGTGTTTTTCGAATTTGAGCTCTATCTGCAAAGGGCACTTTTCTTGCTATAAGCAGTTTTTCCTAACAAATGCAAGATATAACATGGGCTATCTCCGCAAGGAGACATCAGATCTGCATAACTCATGGTTTTTTGGTCTTCGGGGAGGTTGGGGAACATGAATACGTGTTTGTTTTTCGAATTTGAGCTCTATCTGCAAAGGGCACTTTTCTTGCTAAAAGCAGTTTTTCCTAACAAATGCAAGATATAACATGGGCTATCTCCGCAAGGAGACATCAGATCTGCATAACATGGTTTTTTGGTCTTCGGTGAGCCGGGGCAGCATGAATATGTGTTTGTTTTTCGAATTTGAGCTCTATCTGCAAAGGGCACTTTTCTTGCTAAAAGCAGTTTTTCCTAACAAATGCAAGATGTAACATGGGCTATCTCCGCAAGGAGACATCAGATCTGCATAACTCATGGTTTTTTGTTTTTCGGTGAGCCGGGGGAGCATGAATATGTGTTTGTTTTTCGAATTTGAGCTCTATCTGCAAAGGGCACTTTTCTTGCTATAAGCAGTTTTTCCTAACAAATGCAAGATATAACATGGGCAATCTCCGCAAGGAGACATCAGATCTGCATAACTCATGGTTTTTTGGTCTTCGGTGAGCCGGGGGAACATGAATATCTGTTTGTTTTTCGAATTTGAGCTCTATCTGCAAAGGGCACTTTTCTTGCTAAAAGCAGTTTTTCCTAACAAATGCAAGATATAACATGGGCTATCTCCGCAAGGAGACATCAGAACTGCAAAACGCATGGTTTTTTGGTCTTCGGGGAGGTGGGGGAACATGAATACGTGTTTGTTTTTCGAATTTGAGCTCTATCTGCAAAGGGCACTTTTCTTGCTAAAAGCAGTTTTTCCTAACAAATGCAAGATATAACATGGGCTATCTCCGCAAGGAGACATCAGATCTGCAAAACTCATGGTTTTTTGGTCTTCGGTGAGCTGGGGGAACATGAATATGTGTTTGTTTTTCGAATTTGAGCTCTGTCTGCAATGGGCACTTTTCATGCTATAAGCAGTTTTTCCTAACAAATGCAAGATATAACATGGGCTATCTACGCAAGGAGAAATCAGATCTGCATAACTCATGGTTTTTTGGTCTTCGGTGAGCCGGGGGAACATGAATATGTGTTTGTTTTTCAAATTTGAGCTCTATCTGCAATGGGCACTTTTCATGCTATAAACAGTTTTTCCAAACAAATGCAAGATATAACATGGGCTATCTCCGCAAGGAGACATCAGAACTGCAAAACGCATGTTTTTTTGGTCTTCGGGGAGGTGGGGGAACATGAATACGTGTTTGTTTTTCGAATTTGAGCTCTATCTGCAAAGGGCACTTTTCTTGCTAAAAGCAGTTTTTCCTAACAAATGCAAGATATAACATGGGCTATCTCCGCAAGGAGACATCAGATCTGCATAACTCATGGTTTTTTGGTCTTCGGTGAGCCGGGGGAACATAAATATGTGTTTGTTTTTCGAATTTGAGCTCTATCTGCAATGGGCACTTTTCATGCTATAAACAATTTTTCCTAACAAATGCAAGATATAACATGGGCTATCTTCGCAAGGAGACATCAGATCTGCATAACTCATGGTTTTTTGTTCTTCGGTGAGCCGGGAGAACATGAATATGTGTTTGTTTTTCGAATTTGAGCTCTATCTGCAAAGGGCACTTTTCTTGCTAAAAGCAGTTTTTCCTAATAAATGCAAGATATAACATGGGCTATCTCCGCAAGGAGACATCAGATCTGTAAAACTCATGTTTTTTTGGTATTCGGTGAGCCGGGGGAACATGAATATGTGTTTGTTTTTCGAATTTGAGCTCTATCTGCAAAGGGCACTTTTCTTGCTATAAGCAGTTTTTCCTAACAAATGCAAGATATAACATGGGCTATCTCCGCAAGGAGACATCAGATCTGCATAACTCATGGTTTTTTGGTCTTCGGGGAGGTTGGGGAACATGAATACGTGTTTGTTTTTCGAATTTGAGCTCTATCTGCAAAGGGCACTTTTCTTGCTAAAAGCAGTTTTTCCTAACAAATGCAAGATATAACATGGGCTATCTCCGCAAGGAGACATCAGATCTGCATAACATGGTTTTTTGGTCTTCGGTGAGCCGGGGGAACATGAATACGTGTTTGTTTTTCGAATTTGAGCTCTATCTGCAAAGGGCACTTTTCTTGCTATAAGCAGTTTTTCCTAACAAATGCAAGATATAACATGGGCTATCTCCGCAAGGAGACATCAGATCTGCATAACTCATGGTTTTTTGTTCTTCGGTGAGCCGGGAGAACATGAATATGTGTTTGTTTTTCGAATTTGAACTCTATCTGCAAAGGGCACTTGTCTTGCTAAAAGCAGTTTTTCCTAACAAATGCAAGATATAACATGGGCTATCTCCGCAAGGAGACATCAGAACTGCAAAACGCATGGTTTTTTGGTCTTCGGTGAGCCGGGAGAGCATGAATATGTGTTTGTTTTTCGAATTTGAGCTCTATCTGCAAAGGGCACTTTTCTTGCTAAAAGCAGTTTTTACTAACAAATGCAAGATATAACATGGGCATTCTCGGCAAGGAGACATCAGAACTGCAAAATGCATGGTTTTTTGGTCTTCGGGGAGGTTGGGGAACATGAATACGTGTTTGTTTTTCGAATTTCAGCTCTATCTGCAAAGGGCACTTTTCATTCTATAAGCAGTTTTTCCCAACAAATGCAAGATATAACATGGGCTATCTCCGCAAGGAGACATCAGATCTGCATAACTCATGGTTTTTTGGTCTTCGGGGAGGTTGGGGAACATGAATACGTGTTTGTTTTTTGAATTTGAGCTCTATCTGCAAAGGGCACTTTTCTTGCTAAAAGCAGTTTTTCCTAAGAAATGCAAGATATAACAAGATATATCTCCGCAAGGAGACATCAGATCTGCAAAACTCATGGTTTTTTGGTCTTCGGTGAGCCGGGGGAACATGAATATGTGTTTGTTTTTCGAATTTGAGCTCTATCTGCAATGGGCACTTTTCATGCTATAAGCAGTTTTTCCTAACAAATGCAAGATATAACATGGGCTATCTCCGCAAGGAGACATCAGATCTGCATAACACATGGTTTTTTGGTCTTCGGTGAGCCGGGGGAACATGAATATATGTTTGTTTTTCGAATTTGAGCTCTATCTGCAAAGGGCACTTTTCATGCTATAAACAGTTTTTCCAAACAAATGCAAGATATAACATGGGCTATCTCCGCAAGGAGACATCAGAACTGCAAAACGCATGGTTTTTTGGTCTTCGGGGAGGTGGGGGAACATGAATACGTGTTTGTTTTTCGAATTTGAGCTCTATCTGCAAAGGGCACTTTTCTTGCTAAAAGCAGGTTTTCCTAACAAATGCAAGATATAACATGGGCTATCTCTGCAAGGAGACATCAGATCTGCATAACTCATGGTTTTTTGGTCTTCGGTGAGCCGGGGGAACATAAATATGTGTTTGTTTTCGAATTTGAGCTCTATCTGCAATGGGCACTTTTCATGCTATAAACAGTTTTTCCTAACAAATGCAAGATATAACATGGGCTATCTCCGCAAGGAGACATCAGATCTGTAAAACTCATGGTTTTTTGGTATTTCGTGAGCCGGGGGAACATGAATATGTGTGTTTTTCGAATTTGAGCTCTATCTGCAAAGGGCACTTTTCTTGCTAAAAGCAGTTTTTCCTAAGAAATGCAAGATATAACATGGGCTATCTCCGCAAGGAGACATCAGATCTGCAAAACTCATGGTTTTTTGGTCTTCGGTGAGCCGGGGGAACATGAATATGTGTTTGTTTTTCGAATTTGAGCTCTATCTGCAATGGGCACTTTTCATGCTATAAACAGTTTTTCCAAACAAATGCAAGATATAACATGGGCTATCTCCGCAAGGAGACATCAGAACTGCAAAACGCATGGTTTTTTGGTCTTCGGGGAGGTGGGGGAACATGAATACGTGTTTGTTTTTCTAATTTGAGCTCTATCTGCAAAGGGCACTTTTCTTGCTAAAAGCAGTTTTTCCTAACAAATGCAAGATATAACATGGGCTATCTCCGCAAGGAGACATCAGATCTGCATAACTCATGGTTTTTTGGTCTTCGGTGAGCCGGGGGAACATAAATATGTGTTTGTTTTTCGAATTTGAGCTGTATCTGCAATGGGCACTTTTCATGCTATAAACAGTTTTTCCTAACAAATGCAAGATATAACATGGGCTATCTCCGCAAGGAGACATCAGATCTGTAAAACTCATGGTTTTTTGGTATTTGGTGAGCCGGGGGAACATGAATATGTGTGTTTTTCGAATTTGAGCTCTATCTGCAAAGGGCACTTTTCTTGCTATAAGCAGTTTTTCCTAACAAATGCAAGATATAACATGGGCTATCTCCGCAAGGAGACATCAGATCTGCATAACTCATGGTTTTTTGGTCTTCGGGGAGGTTGGGGAACATGAATACGTGTTTGTTTTTCGAATTTGAGCTCTATCTGCAAAGGGCACTTTTCTTGCTATAAGCAGTTTTTCCTAACAAATGCAAGATATAACATGGGCTATCTCCGCAAGGAGACATCAGATCTGCATAACTCATGGTTTTTTGTTTTTCGGTGAGCCGGGAGAACATGAATATGTGTTTGTTTTTCGAATTTGAGCTCTATCTGCAAAGGGCACTTTTCTTGCTAAAAGCAGTTTTTCCTAACAAATGCAAGATATAACATGGGCTATCTCCGCAAGGAGACATCAGAACTGCAAAAGGCATGGTTTTTTGGTCTTCGGTGAGCCGGGGGAGCATGAATATGTGTTTGTTTTTCGAATTTGAGCTCTATCTGCAAAGGGCACTTTTCTTGCTATAAGCAGTTTTTCCTAACAAATGCAAGATATAACATGGGCAATCTCCGCAAGGAGACATCAGATCTGCATAACTCATGGTTTTTTGGTCTTCGGTGAGCCGGGGGAACATGAATATGTGTTTGTTTTTCGAATTTGAGCTCTATCTGCAATGGGCACTTTTCATGCTATAAACAATTTTTCCTAACAAATGCAAGATATAACATGGGCTATCTCCGCAAGGAGACATCAGATCTGCATAACTCATGGTTTTTTGTTCTTCGGTGAGCCGGGAGAACATGAATATGTGTTTGTTTTTCGAATTTGAGCTCTATCTGCAAAGGGCACTTTTCTTGCTAAAAGCAGTTTTTCCTAATAAATGCAAGATATAACATGGGCTATCTCCGCAAGGAGACATCAGATCTGTAAAACTCATGGTTTTTTGGTATTCGGTGAGCCGGGGGAACATGAATATGTGTTTGTTTTTCGAATTTGAGCTCTATCTGCAAAGGGCACTTTTCTTGCTATAAGCAGTTTTTCCTAACAAATGCAAGATATAACATGGGCTATCTCCGCAAGGAGACATCAGATCTGCATAACTCATGGTTTTTTGGTCTTCGGGGAGGTTGGGGAACATGAATACGTGTTTGTTTTTCGAATTTGAGCTCTATCTGCAAAGGGCACTTTTCTTGCTAAAAGCAGTTTTTCCTAAGAAATGCAAGATATAACAAGATATATCTCCGCAAGGAGACATCAGATCTGCAAAACTCATGGTTTTTTGGTCTTCGGTGAGCCGGGGGAACATGAATATGTGTTTGTTTTTCGAATTTGAGCTCTATCTGCAATGGGCACTTTTCATGCTATAAGCAGTTTTTCCTAACAAATGCAAGATATAACATGGGCTATCTCCGCAAGGAGACATCAGATCTGCATAACACATGGTTTTTTGGTCTTCGGTGAGCCGGGGGAACATGAATATGTGTTTGTTTTTCGAATTTGAGCTCTATCTGCAATGGGCACTTTTCATGCTATAAACAGTTTTTCCAAACAAATGCAAGATATAACATGGGCTATCTCCGCAAGGAGACATCAGAACTGCAAAACGCATGGTTTTTTGGTCTTCGGGGAGGTGGGGGAACATGAATACGTGTTTGTTTTTCGAATTTGAGCTCTATCTGCAAAGGGCACTTTTCTTGCTAAAAGCAGGTTTTCCTAACAAATGCAAGATATAACATGGGCTATCTCTGCAAGGAGACATCAGATCTGCATAACTCATGGTTTTTTGGTCTTCGGTGAGCCGGGGGAACATAAATATGTGTTTGTTTTCGAATTTGAGCTCTATCTGCAATGGGCACTTTTCATGCTATAAACAGTTTTTCCTAACAAATGCAAGATATAACATGGGCTATCTCCGCAAGGAGACATCAGATCTGTAAAACTCATGGTTTTTTGGTATTTCGTGAGCCGGGGGAACATGAATATATGTGTTTTTCGAATTTGAGCTCTATCTGCAAAGGGCACTTTTCTTGCTAAAAGCAGTTTTTCCTAAGAAATGCAAGATATAACATGGGCTATCTCCGCAAGGAGACATCAGATCTGCAAAACTCATGGTTTTTTGGTCTTCGGTGAGCCGGGGGAACATGAATATGTGTTTGTTTTTCGAATTTGAGCTCTATCTGCAATGGGCACTTTTCATGCTATAAACAGTTTTTCCAAACAAATGCAAGATATAACATGGGCTATCTCCGCAAGGAGACATCAGAACTGCAAAACGCATGGTTTTTTGGTCTTCGGGGAGGTGGGGGAACATGAATACGTGTTTGTTTTTCTAATTTGAGCTCTATCTGCAAAGGGCACTTTTCTTGCTAAAAGCAGTTTTTCCTAACAAATGCAAGATATAACATGGGCTATCTCCGCAAGGAGACATCAGATCTGCATAATTCATGGTTTTTTGGTCTTCGGTGAGCCGGGGGAACATAAATATGTGTTTGTTTTTCGAATTTGAGCTGTATCTGCAATGGGCACTTTTCATGCTATAAACAGTTTTTCCTAACAAATGCAAGATATAACATGGGCTATCTCCGCAAGGAGACATCAGATCTGTAAAACTCATGGTTTTTTGGTATTTGGTGAGCCGGGGGAACATGAATATGTGTGTTTTTCGAATTTGAGCTCTATCTGCAAAGGGCACTTTTCTTGCTATAAGCAGTTTTTCCTAACAAATGCAAGATATAACATGGGCTATCTCCGCAAGGAGACATCAGATCTGCATAACTCATGGTTTTTTGGTCTTCGGGGAGGTTGGGGAACATGAATACGTGTTTGTTTTTCGAATTTGAGCTCTATCTGCAAAGGGCACTTTTCTTGCTTTAAGCAGTTTTTCCTAACAAATGCAAGATATAACATGGGCTATCTCCGCAAGGAGACATCAGATCTGCATAACTCATGGTTTTTTGGTCTTCGGGGAGGTTGGGGAACATGAATACGTGTTTGTTTTTCGAATTTGAGCTCTATCTGCAAAGGGCACTTTTCTTGCTAAAAGCAGTTTTTCCTAACAAATGCAAGATATAACATGGGCTATCTCCGCAAGGAGACATCAGATCTGCATAACATGGTTTTTTGGTCTTCGGTGAGCCGGGGGAACATGAATACGTGTTTGTTTTTCGAATTTGAGCTCTATCTGCAAAGGGCACTTTTCTTGCTATAAGCAGTTTTTCCTAACAAATGCAAGATATAACATGGGCTATCTCCGCAAGGAGACATCAGATCTGCATAACTCATGGTTTTTTGTTCTTCGGTGAGCCGGGAGAACATGAATATGTGTTTGTTTTTCGAATTTGAACTCTATCTGCAAAGGGCACTTTTCTTGCTAAAAGCAGTTTTTCCTAACAAATGCAAGATATAACATGGGCTATCTCCGCAAGGAGACATCAGAACTGCAAAAGGCATGGTTTTTTGGTCTTCGGTGAGCCGGGGGAGCATGAATATGTGTTTGTTTTTCGAATTTGAGCTCTATCTGCAAAGGGCACTTTTCTTGCTATAAGCAGTTTTTCCTAACAAATGCAAGATATAACATGGGCAATCTCCGCAAGGAGACATCAGATCTGCATAACTCATGGTTTTTTGGTCTTCGGTGAGCCGGGGGAACATGAATATGTGTTTGTTTTTCGAATTTGAGCTCTATCTGCAATGGGCACTTTTCATGCTATAAACAATTTTTCCTAACAAATGCAAGATATAACATGGGCTATCTCCGCAAGGAGACATCAGATCTGCATAACTCATGGTTTTTTGTTCTTCGGTGAGCCGGGAGAACATGAATATGTGTTTGTTTTTCGAATTTGAGCTCTATCTGCAAAGGGCACTTTTCTTGCTAAAAGCAGTTTTTCCTAATAAATGCAAGATATAACATGGGCTATCTCCGCAAGGAGACATCAGATCTGTAAAACTCATGGTTTTTTGGTATTCGGTGAGCCGGGGGAACATGAATATGTGTTTGTTTTTCGAATTTGAGCTCTATCTGCAAAGGGCACTTTTCTTGCTATAAGCAGTTTTTCCTAACAAATGCAAGATATAACATGGGCTATCTCCGCAAGGAGACATCAGATCTGCATAACTCATGGTTTTTTGGTCTTCGGGGAGGTTGGGGAACATGAATACGTGTTTGTTTTTCGAATTTGAGCTCTATCTGCAAAGGGCACTTTTCTTGCTAAAAGCAGTTTTTCCTAACAAATGCAAGATATAACATGGGCTATCTCCGCAAGGAGACATCAGATCTGCATAACATGGTTTTTTGGTCTTCGGTGAGCCGGGGGAACATGAATACGTGTTTGTTTTTCGAATTTGAGCTCTATCTGCAAAGGGCACTTTTCTTGCTATAAGCAGTTTTTCCTAACAAATGCAAGATATAACATGGGCTATCTCCGCAAGGAGACATCAGATCTGCATAACTCATGGTTTTTTGTTCTTCGGTGAGCCGGGAGAACATGAATATGTGTTTGTTTTTCGAATTTGAACTCTATCTGCAAAGGGCACTTTTCTTGCTAAAAGCAGTTTTTCCTAACAAATGCAAGATATAACATGGGCTATCTCCGCAAGGAGACATCAGAACTGCAAAACGCATGGTTTTTTGGTCTTCGGGGAGGTGGGGGAACATGAATACGTGTTTGTTTTTCGAATTTGAGCTCTACCTGCAAAGGGCACTTTTCTTGCTAAAAGCAGTTTTTCCTAACAAATGCAAGATATAACATGGGCTATCTCCGCAAGGAGACATCAGATCTGCATAACTCATGGTTTTTTGGTCTTCGGTGAGCCGGGGGAACATAAATATGTGTTTGTTTTTCGAATTTGAACTCTATCTGCAAAGGGCACTTTTCTTGCTAAAAGCAGTTTTTCCTAACAAATGCAAGATATAACATGGGCTATCTCCGCAAGGAGACATCAGAACTGCAAAATGCATGGTTTTTTGGTCTTCGGGGAGGTGGGGGAACATGAATACGTGTTTGTTTTTCGAATTTGAGCTCTATCTGCAAAGGGCACTTTTCTTGCTATAAACAGTTTTTCCTAACAAATGCAAGATATAACATGGGCTATCTCCGCAAGGAGACATCAGATCTGCATAACTCATGGTTTTTTGGTCTTCGGGGAGGTTGGGGAACATGAATACGTGTTTGTTTTTCGAATTTGAGCTCTATCTGCAAAGGGCACTTTTCTTGCTAAAAGCAGTTTTTCCTAACAAATGCAAGATATAACATGGGCTATCTCCGCAAGGAGACATCAGATCTGCATAACATGGTTTTTTGGTCTTCGGTGAGCCGGGGCAGCATGAATATGTGTTTGTTTTTCGAATTTGAGCTCTATCTGCAAAGGGCACTTTTCTTGCTATAAGCAGTTTTTCCTAACAAATGCAAGATATAACATGGGCTATCTCCGCAAGGAGACATCAGATCTGCATAACTCATGGTTTTTTGTTTTTCGGTGAGCCGGGAGAACATGAATATGTGTTTGTTTTTCGAATTTGAGCTCTATCTGCAAAGGGCACTTTTCTTGCTAAAAGCAGTTTTTCCTAACAAATGCAAGATATAACATGGGCTATCTCCGCAAGGAGACATCAGAACTGCAAAACGCATGGTTTTTTGGTCTTCGGGGAGGTTGGGGAACATGAATACGTGTTTGTTTTTCGAATTTGAGCTCTACCTGCAAAGGGCACTTTTCTTGCTAAAAGCAGTTTTTCCTAACAAATGCAAGATATAACATGGGCTATCTCCGCAAGGAGACATCAGAACTGCAAAAGGCATGGTTTTTTGGTCTTCGGTGAGCCGGGGGAGCATGAATATGTGTTTGTTTTTCGAATTTGAGCTCTATCTGCAAAGGGCACTTTTCTTGCTATAAGCAGTTTTTCCTAACAAATGCAAGATATAACATGGGCAATCTCCGCAAGGAGACATCAGATCTGCATAACTCATGGTTTTTTGGTCTTCGGTGAGCCGGGGGAACATGAATATGTGTTTGTTTTTCGAATTTGAGCTCTATCTGCAAAGGGCACTTTTCTTGCTAAAAGCAGTTTTTCCTAACAAATGCAAGATATAACATGGGCTATCTCCGCAAGGAGACATCAGAACTGCAAAACGCATGGTTTTTTGGTCTTCGGAGAGGTTGGGGAACATGAATACGTGTTTGTTTTTCGAATTTGAGCTCTATCTGCAAAGGGCACTTTTCTTGCTAAAAGCAGTTTTTCCTAACAAATGCAAGATATAACATGGGCTATCTCCGCAAGGAGACATCAGAACTGCAAAACGCATGGTTTTTTGGTCTTCGGTGAGCCGGGAGAGCATGAATATGTGTTTGTTTTTCGAATTTGAGCTCTATCTGCAAAGGGCACTTTTCTTGCTAAAAGCAGTTTTTACTAACAAATGCAAGATATAACATGGTCTATCTCGGCAAGGAGACATCAGAACTGCAAAATGCATGGTTTTTTGGTCTTCGGGGATTTTGGGGAACATGAATACGTGTTTGTTTTTCGAATTTGAGCTCTATCTGCAAAGGGCACTTTTCATGCTATAAGCAATTTTTCCCAACAAATGCAAGATATAACATGGGCTATCTCCGCAAGGAGAGATCAGATCTGCATAACTCATGGTTTTTTGGTCTTCGGGGAGGTTGGGGAACATGAATACGTGTTTGTTTTTTGAATTTGAGCTCTATCTGCAAAGGGCACTTTTCTTGCTAAAAGCAGGTTTTCCTAACAAATGCAAGATATAACAAGATATATCTCCGCAAGGAGACATCAGATCTGCATAACTCATGGTTTTTTGGTCTTCGGTGAGCCGGGGGAACATAAATATGTGTTTGTTTTCGAATTTGAGCTCTATCTGCAATGGGCACTTTTCATGCTATAAACAGTTTTTCCTAACAAATGCAAGATATAACATGGGCTATCTCCGCAAGGAGACATCAGATCTGTAAAACTCATGGTTTTTTGGTATTTGGTGAGCCGGGGGAACATGAATATGTGTGTTTTTCGAATTTGAGCTCTATCTGCAAAGGGCACTTTTCTTGCTAAAAGCAGTTTTTCCTAAGAAATGCAAGATATAACATGGGCTATCTCCGCAAGGAGACATCAGATCTGCAAAACTCATGGTTTTTTGGTCTTCGGTGAGCCGGGGGAACATGAATATGTGTTTGTTTTTCGAATTTGAGCTCTATCTGCAATGGGCACTTTTCATGCTATAAACAGTTTTTCCAAACAAATGCAAGATATAACATGGGCTATCTCCGCAAGGAGACATCAGAACTGCAAAACGCATGGTTTTTTGGTCTTCGGGGAGGTGGGGGAACATGAATACGTGTTTGTTTTTCTAATTTGAGCTCTATCTGCAAAGGGCACTTTTCTTGCTAAAAGCAGTTTTTCCTAACAAATGCAAGATATAACATGGGCTATCTCCGCAAGGAGACATCAGATCTGCATAATTCATGGTTTTTTGGTCTTCGGTGAGCCGGGGGAACATAAATATGTGTTTGTTTTTCGAATTTGAGCTGTATCTGCAATGGGCACTTTTCATGCTATAAACAGTTTTTCCTAACAAATGCAAGATATAACATGGGCTATCTCCGCAAGGAGACATCAGATCTGTAAAACTCATGGTTTTTTGGTATTTGGTGAGCCGGGGGAACATGAATATGTGTGTTTTTCGAATTTGAGCTCTATCTGCAAAGGGCACTTTTCTTGCTATAAGCAGTTTTTCCTAACAAATGCAAGATATAACATGGGCTATCTCCGCAAGGAGACATCAGATCTGCATAACTCATGGTTTTTTGGTCTTCGGGGAGGTTGGGGAACATGAATACGTGTTTGTTTTTCGAATTTGAGCTCTATCTGCAAAGGGCACTTTTCTTGCTTTAAGCAGTTTTTCCTAACAAATGCAAGATATAACATGGGCTATCTCCGCAAGGAGACATCAGATCTGCATAACTCATGGTTTTTTGTTTTTCGGTGAGCCGGGAGAACATGAATATGTGTTTGTTTTTCGAATTTGAGCTCTATCTGCAAAGGGCACTTTTCTTGCTAAAAGCAGTTTTTCCTAACAAATGCAAGATATAACATGGGCTATCTCCGCAAGGAGACATCAGAACTGCAAAAGGCATGGTTTTTTGGTCTTCGGTGAGCCGGGGGAGCATGAATATGTGTTTGTTTTTCGAATTTGAGCTCTATCTGCAAAGGGCACTTTTCTTGCTATAAGCAGTTTTTCCTAACAAATGCAAGATATAACATGGGCAATCTCCGCAAGGAGACATCAGATCTGCATAACTCATGGTTTTTTGGTCTTCGGTGAGCCGGGGGAACATGAATATGTGTTTGTTTTTCGAATTTGAGCTCTATCTGCAATGGGCACTTTTCATGCTATAAACAATTTTTCCTAACAAATGCAAGATATAACATGGGCTATCTCCGCAAGGAGACATCAGATCTGCATAACTCATGGTTTTTTGTTCTTCGGTGAGCCGGGAGAACATGAATATGTGTTTGTTTTTCGAATTTGAGCTCTATCTGCAAAGGGCACTTTTCTTGCTAAAAGCAGTTTTTCCTAATAAATGCAAGATATAACATGGGCTATCTCCGCAAGGAGACATCAGATCTGTAAAACTCATGGTTTTTTGGTATTCGGTGAGCCGGGGGAACATGAATATGTGTTTGTTTTTCGAATTTGAGCTCTATCTGCAAAGGGCACTTTTCTTGCTATAAGCAGTTTTTCCTAACAAATGCAAGATATAACATGGGCTATCTCCGCAAGGAGACATCAGATCTGCATAACTCATGGTTTTTTGGTCTTCGGGGAGGTTGGGGAACATGAATACGTGTTTGTTTTTCGAATTTGAGCTCTATCTGCAAAGGGCACTTTTCTTGCTAAAAGCAGTTTTTCCTAACAAATGCAAGATATAACATGGGCTATCTCCGCAAGGAGACATCAGATCTGCATAACATGGTTTTTTGGTCTTCGGTGAGCCGGGGGAACATGAATACGTGTTTGTTTTTCGAATTTGAGCTCTATCTGCAAAGGGCACTTTTCTTGCTATAAGCAGTTTTTCCTAACAAATGCAAGATATAACATGGGCTATCTCCGCAAGGAGACATCAGATCTGCATAACTCATGGTTTTTTGTTCTTCGGTGAGCCGGGAGAACATGAATATGTGTTTGTTTTTCGAATTTGAACTCTATCTGCAAAGGGCACTTTTCTTGCTAAAAGCAGTTTTTCCTAACAAATGCAAGATATAACATGGGCTATCTCCGCAAGGAGACATCAGATCTGTAAAACTCATGGTTTTTTGGTATTTGGTGAGCCGGGGGAACATGAATATGTGTGTTTTTCGAATTTGAGCTCTATCTGCAAAGGGCACTTTTCTTGCTATAAGCAGTTTTTCCTAACAAATGCAAGATATAACATGGGCTATCTCCGCAAGGAGACATCAGATCTGCATAACTTATGGTTTTTTGGTCTTCGGGGAGGTTGGGGAACATGAATACGTGTTTGTTTTTCGAATTTGAGCTCTATCTGCAAAGGGCACTTTTCTTGCTTTAAGCAGTTTTTCCTAACAAATGCAAGATATAACATGGGCTATCTCCGCAAGGAGACATCAGATCTGCATAACTCATGGTTTTTTGTTTTTCGGTGAGCCGGGAGAACATGAATATGTGTTTGTTTTTCGAATTTGAGCTCTATCTGCAAAGGGCACTTTTCTTGCTAAAAGCAGTTTTTCCTAACAAATGCAAGATATAACATGGGCTATCTCCGCAAGGAGACATCAGAACTGCAAAAGGCATGGTTTTTTGGTCTTCGGTGAGCCGGGGGAGCATGAATATGTGTTTGTTTTTCGAATTTGAGCTCTATCTGCAAAGGGCACTTTTCTTGCTATAAGCAGTTTTTCCTAACAAATGCAAGATATAACATGGGCAATCTCCGCAAGGAGACATCAGATCTGCATAACTCATGGTTTTTTGGTCTTCGGTGAGCCGGGGGAACATGAATATGTGTTTGTTTTTCGAATTTGAGCTCTATCTGCAATGGGCACTTTTCATGCTATAAACAATTTTTCCTAACAAATGCAAGATATAACATGGGCTATCTCCGCAAGGAGACATCAGATCTGCATAACTCATGGTTTTTTGTTCTTCGGTGAGCCGGGAGAACATGAATATGTGTTTGTTTTTCGAATTTGAGCTCTATCTGCAAAGGGCACTTTTCTTGCTAAAAGCAGTTTTTCCTAATAAATGCAAGATATAACATGGGCTATCTCCGCAAGGAGACATCAGATCTGTAAAACTCATGGTTTTTTGGTATTCGGTGAGCCGGGGGAACATGAATATGTGTTTGTTTTTCGAATTTGAGCTCTATCTGCAAAGGGCACTTTTCTTGCTATAAGCAGTTTTTCCTAACAAATGCAAGATATAACATGGGCTATCTCCGCAAGGAGACATCAGATCTGCATAACTCATGGTTTTTTGGTCTTCGGGGAGGTTGGGGAACATGAATACGTGTTTGTTTTTCGAATTTGAGCTCTATCTGCAAAGGGCACTTTTCTTGCTAAAAGCAGTTTTTCCTAACAAATGCAAGATATAACATGGGCTATCTCCGCAAGGAGACATCAGATCTGCATAACATGGTTTTTTGGTCTTCGGTGAGCCGGGGGAACATGAATACGTGTTTGTTTTTCGAATTTGAGCTCTATCTGCAAAGGGCACTTTTCTTGCTATAAGCAGTTTTTCCTAACAAATGCAAGATATAACATGGGCTATCTCCGCAAGGAGACATCAGATCTGCATAACTCATGGTTTTTTGTTCTTCGGTGAGCCGGGAGAACATGAATATGTGTTTGTTTTTCGAATTTGAACTCTATCTGCAAAGGGCACTTTTCTTGCTAAAAGCAGTTTTTCCTAACAAATGCAAGATATAACATGGGCTATCTCCGCAAGGAGACATCAGAACTGCAAAACGCATGGTTTTTTGGTCTTCGGGGAGGTGGGGGAACATGAATACGTGTTTGTTTTTCGAATTTGAGCTCTATCTGCAAAGGGCACTTTTCTTGCTAAAAGCAGTTTTTCCTAACAAATGCAAGATATAACATGGGCTATCTCCGCAAGGAGACATCAGATCTGCATAACTCATGGTTTTTTGGTCTTCGGTGAGCCGGGGGAACATAAATATGTGTTTGTTTTTCGAATTTGAACTCTATCTGCAAAGGGCACTTTTCTTGCTAAAAGCAGTTTTTCCTAACAAATGCAAGATATAACATGGGCTATCTCCGCAAGGAGACATCAGAACTGCAAAATGCATGGTTTTTTGGTCTTCGGGGAGGTGGGGGAACATGAATACGTGTTTGTTTTTCGAATTTGAGCTCTATCTGCAAAGGGCACCTTTCTTGCTATAAACAGTTTTTCCTAACAAATGCAAGATATAACATGGGCTATCTCCGCAAGGAGACATCAGATCTGCATAACTCATGGTTTTTTGGTCTTCGGGGAGGTTGGGGAACATGAATACGTGTTTGTTTTTCGAATTTGAGCTCTATCTGCAAAGGGCACTTTTCTTGCTAAAAGCAGTTTTTCCTAACAAATGCAAGATATAACATGGGCTATCTCCGCAAGGAGACATCAGATCTGCATAACATGGTTTTTTGGTCTTCGGTGAGCCGGGGCAGCATGAATATGTGTTTGTTTTTCGAATTTGAGCTCTATCTGCAAAGGGCACTTTTCTTGCTATAAGCAGTTTTTCCTAACAAATGCAAGATATAACATGGGCTATCTCCGCAAGGAGACATCAGATCTGCATAACTCATGGTTTTTTGTTTTTCGGTGAGCCGGGAGAACATGAATATGTGTTTGTTTTTCGAATTTGAGCTCTATCTGCAAAGGGCACTTTTCTTGCTAAAAGCAGTTTTTCCTAACAAATGCAAGATATAACATGGGCTATCTCCGCAAGGAGACATCAGAACTGCAAAACGCATGGTTTTTTGGTCTTCGGGGAGGTTGGGGAACATGAATACGTGTTTGTTTTTCGAATTTGAGCTCTACCTGCAAAGGGCACTTTTCTTGCTAAAAGCAGTTTTTCCTAACAAATGCAAGATATAACATGGGCTATCTCCGCAAGGAGACATCAGAACTGCAAAAGGCATGGTTTTTTGGTCTTCGGTGAGCCGGGGGAGCATGAATATGTGTTTGTTTTTCGAATTTGAGCTCTATCTGCAAAGGGCACTTTTCTTGCTATAAGCAGTTTTTCCTAACAAATGCAAGATATAACATGGGCAATCTCCGCAAGGAGACATCAGATCTGCATAACTCATGGTTTTTTGGTCTTCGGTGAGCCGGGGGAACATGAATATGTGTTTGTTTTTCGAATTTGAGCTCTATCTGCAAAGGGCACTTTTCTTGCTAAAAGCAGTTTTTCCTAACAAATGCAAGATATAACATGGGCTATCTCCGCAAGGAGACATCAGAACTGCAAAACGCATGGTTTTTTGGTCTTCGGAGAGGTTGGGGAACATGAATACGTGTTTGTTTTTCGAATTTGAGCTCTATCTGCAAAGGGCACTTTTCTTGCTAAAAGCAGTTTTTCCTAACAAATGCAAGATATAACATGGGCTATCTCCGCAAGGAGACATCAGAACTGCAAAACGCATGGTTTTTTGGTCTTCGGTGAGCCGGGAGAGCATGAATATGTGTTTGTTTTTCGAATTTGAGCTCTATCTGCAAAGGGCACTTTTCTTGCTAAAAGCAGTTTTTACTAACAAATGCAAGATATAACATGGTCTATCTCGGCAAGGAGACATCAGAACTGCAAAATGCATGGTTTTTTGGTCTTCGGGGATTTTGGGGAACATGAATACGTGTTTGTTTTTCGAATTTGAGCTCTATCTGCAAAGGGCACTTTTCATGCTATAAGCAATTTTTCCCAACAAATGCAAGATATAACATGGGCTATCTCCGCAAGGAGACATCAGATCTGCATAACTCATGGTTTTTTGGTCTTCGGGGAGGTTGGGGAACATGAATACGTGTTTGTTTTTTGAATTTGAGCTCTATCTGCAAAGGGCACTTTTCTTGCTAAAAGCAGGTTTTCCTAACAAATGCAAGATATAACAAGATATATCTCCGCAAGGAGACATCAGATCTGCATAACTCATGGTTTTTTGGTCTTCGGTGAGCCGGGGGAACATAAATATGTGTTTGTTTTCGAATTTGAGCTCTATCTGCAATGGGCACTTTTCATGCTATAAACAGTTTTTCCTAACAAATGCAAGATATAACATGGGCTATCTCCGCAAGGAGACATCAGATCTGTAAAACTCATGGTTTTTTGGTATTTGGTGAGCCGGGGGAACATGAATATGTGTGTTTTTCGAATTTGAGCTCTATCTGCAAAGGGCACTTTTCTTGCTAAAAGCAGTTTTTCCTAAGAAATGCAAGATATAACATGGGCTATCTCCGCAAGGAGACATCAGATCTGCAAAACTCATGGTTTTTTGGTCTTCGGTGAGCCGGGGGAACATGAATATGTGTTTGTTTTTCGAATTTGAGCTCTATCTGCAATGGGCACTTTTCATGCTATAAACAGTTTTTCCAAACAAATGCAAGATATAACATGGGCTATCTCCGCAAGGAGACATCAGAACTGCAAAATGCATGGTTTTTCGGTCTTCGGGGAGGTGGGGGAACATGAATACGTGTTTGTTTTTCTAATTTGAGCTCTATCTGCAAAGGGCACTTTTCTTGCTAAAAGCAGTTTTTCCTAACAAATGCAAGATATAACATGGGCTATCTCCGCAAGGAGACATCAGATCTGCATAACTCATGGTTTTTTGGTCTTCGGTGAGCCGGGGGAACATAAATATGTGTTTGTTTTTCGAATTTGAGCTGTATCTGCAATGGGCACTTTTCATGCTATAAACAGTTTTTCCTAACAAATGCAAGATATAACATGGGCTATCTCCGCAAGGAGACATCAGATCTGTAAAACTCATGGTTTTTTGGTATTTGGTGAGCCGGGGGAACATGAATATGTGTGTTTTTCGAATTTGAGCTCTATCTGCAAAGGGCACTTTTCTTGCTATAAGCAGTTTTTCCTAACAAATGCAAGATATAACATGGGCTATCTCCGCAAGGAGACATCAGATCTGCATAACTCATGGTTTTTTGGTCTTCGGGGAGGTTGGGGAACATGAATACGTGTTTGTTTTTCGAATTTGAGCTCTATCTGCAAAGGGCACTTTTCTTGCTAAAAGCAGTTTTTCCTAACAAATGCAAGATATAACATGGGCTATCTCCGCAAGGAGACATCAGATCTGCATAACATGGTTTTTTGGTCTTCGGTGAGCCGGGGCAGCATGAATATGTGTTTGTTTTTCGAATTTGAGCTCTATCTGCAAAGGGCACTTTTCTTGCTATAAGCAGTTTTTCCTAACAAATGCAAGATATAACATGGGCTATCTCCGCAAGGAGACATCAGAACTGCAAAACGCATGGTTTTTCGGTCTTCGGGGAGGTGGGGGAACATGAATACGTGTTTGTTTTTCTAATTTGAGCTCTATCTGCAAAGGGCACTTTTCTTGCTAAAAGCAGTTTTTCCTAACAAATGCAAGATATAACATGGGCTATCTCCGCAAGGAGACATCAGATCTGCATAACTCATGGTTTTTTGGTCTTCGGTGAGCCGGGGGAACATAAATATGTGTTTGTTTTTCGAATTTGAGCTGTATCTGCAATGGGCACTTTTCATGCTATAAACAGTTTTTCCTAACAAATGCAAGATATAACATGGGCTATCTCCGCAAGGAGACATCAGATCTGTAAAACTCATGGTTTTTTGGTATTTGGTGAGCCGGGGGAACATGAATATGTGTGTTTTTCGAATTTGAGCTCTATCTGCAAAGGGCACTTTTCTTGCTATAAGCAGTTTTTCCTAACAAATGCAAGATATAACATGGGCTATCTCCGCAAGGAGACATCAGATCTGCATAACTCATGGTTTTTTGGTCTTCGGGGAGGTTGGGGAACATGAATACGTGTTTGTTTTTCGAATTTGAGCTCTATCTGCAAAGGGCACTTTTCTTGCTAAAAGCAGTTTTTCCTAACAAATGCAAGATATAACATGGGCTATCTCCGCAAGGAGACATCAGATCTGCATAACATGGTTTTTTGGTCTTCGGTGAGCCGGGGCAGCATGAATATGTGTTTGTTTTTCGAATTTGAGCTCTATCTGCAAAGGGCACTTTTCTTGCTATAAGCAGTTTTTCCTAACAAATGCAAGATATAACATGGGCTATCTCCGCAAGGAGACATCAGATCTGCATAACTCATGGTTTTTTGTTTTTCGGTGAGCCGGGAGAACATGAATATGTGTTTGTTTTTCGAATTTGAGCTCTATCTGCAAAGGGCACTTTTCTTGCTAAAAGCAGTTTTTCCTAACAAATGCAAGATATAACATGGGCTATCTCCGCAAGGAGACATCAGAACTGCAAAAGGCATGGTTTTTTGGTCTTCGGTGAGCCGGGGGAGCATGAATATGTGTTTGTTTTTCGAATTTGAGCTCTATCTGCAAAGGGCACTTTTCTTGCTATAAGCAGTTTTTCCTAACAAATGCAAGATATAACATGGGCAATCTCCGCAAGGAGACATCAGATCTGCATAACTCATGGTTTTTTGGTCTTCGGTGAGCCGGGGGAACATGAATATGTGTTTGTTTTTCGAATTTGAGCTCTATCTGCAATGGGCACTTTTCATGCTATAAACAGTTTTTCCAAACAAATGCAAGATATAACATGGGCTATCTCCGCAAGGAGACATCAGATCTGTAAAACTCATGGTTTTTTGGTATTTGGTGAGCCGGGGGAACATGAATATGTGTGTTTTTCGAATTTGAGCTCTATCTGCAAAGGGCACTTTTCTTGCTATAAGCAGTTTTTCCTAACAAATGCAAGATATAACATGGGCTATCTCCGCAAGGAGACATCAGATCTGCATAACTCATGGTTTTTTGGTCTTCGGGGAGGTTGGGGAACATGAATACGTGTTTGTTTTTCGAATTTGAGCTCTATCTGCAAAGGGCACTTTTCTTGCTAAAAGCAGTTTTTCCTAACAAATGCAAGATATAACATGGGCTATCTCCGCAAGGAGACATCAGATCTGCATAACATGGTTTTTTGGTCTTCGGTGAGCCGGGGCAGCATGAATATGTGTTTGTTTTTCGAATTTGAGCTCTATCTGCAAAGGGCACTTTTCTTGCTATAAGCAGTTTTTCCTAACAAATGCAAGATATAACATGGGCTATCTCCGCAAGGAGACATCAGATCTGCATAACTCATGGTTTTTTGTTTTTCGGTGAGCCGGGAGAACATGAATATGTGTTTGTTTTTCGAATTTGAGCTCTATCTGCAAAGGGCACTTTTCTTGCTAAAAGCAGTTTTTCCTAACAAATGCAAGATATAACATGGGCTATCTCCGCAAGGAGACATCAGAACTGCAAAAGGCATGGTTTTTTGGTCTTTGGTGAGCCGGGGGAGCATGAATATGTGTTTGTTTTTCGAACTTGAGCTCTATCTGCAAAGGGCACTTTTCTTGCTATAAGCAGTTTTTCCTAACAAATGCAAGATATAACATGGGCAATCTCCGCAAGGAGACATCAGATCTGCATAACTCATGGTTTTTTGGTCTTCGGGGAGGTTGGGGAACATGAATACGTGTTTGTTTTTCGAATTTGAGCTCTATCTGCAAAGGGCACTTTTCTTGCTAAAAGCAGTTTTTCCTAACAAATGCAAGATATAACATGGGCTATCTCCGCAAGGAGACATCAGATCTGCAAAACTCATGGTTTTTTGGTCTTCGGGGAGGTTGGGGAACATGAATACGTGTTTGTTTTTCGAATTTGAGCTCTATCTGCAAAGGGCACTTTTCTTGCTAAAAGCAGTTTTTCCTAACAAATGCAAGATATAACATGGGCTATCTCCGCAAGGAGACATCAGATCTGCATAACATGGTTTTTTGGTCTTCGGTGAGCCGGGGCAGCATGAATATGTGTTTGTTTTTCGAATTTGAGCTCTATCTGCAAAGGGCACTTTTCTTGCTATAAGCAGTTTTTCCTAACAAATGCAAGATATAACATGGGCTATCTCCGCAAGGAGACATCAGATCTGCATAACTCATGGTTTTTTGTTTTTCAGTGAGCCGGGAGAACATGAATATGTGTTTGTTTTTCGAATTTGAGCTCTATCTGCAAAGGGCACTTTTCTTGCTAAAAGCAGTTTTTCCTAACAAATGCAAGATATAACATGGGCTATCTCCGCAAGGAGACATCAGAACTGCAAAAGGCATGGTTTTTTGGTCTTCGGTGAGCCGGGGGAGCATGAATATGTGTTTGTTTTTCAAATTTGAGCTCTATCTGCAAAGGGCACTTTTCTTGCTATAAGCAGTTTTTCCTAACAAATGCAAGATATAACATGGGCAATCTCCGCAAGGAGACATCAGATCTGCATAACTCATGGTTTTTTGGTCTTCGGTGAGCCGGGGGAACATGAATATGTGTTTGTTTTTCGAATTTGAGCTCTATCTGCAAAGGGCACTTTTCTAGCTAAAAGCAGTTTTTCCTAACAAATGCAAGATATAACATGGGCTATCTCCGCAAGGAGACATCAGAACTGCAAAACGCATGGTTTTTTGGTCTTCGGGGAGGTTGGGGAACATGAATACGTGTTTGTTTTTCGAATTTGAGCTCTATCTGCAAAGGGCACTTTTCTTGCTAAAAGCAGTTTTTCCTAACAAATGCAAGATATAACATGGGCTATCTCCGCAAGGAGACATCAGATCTGCATAACTCATGGTTTTTTGGTCTTCGGTGAGCCGGGGGAACATGAATATGTGTTTGTTTTTCAAATTTGAGCTCTATCTGCAATGGGCACTTTTCATGCTATAAACAGTTTTTCCAAACAAATGCAAGATATAACATGGGCTATCTCCGCAAGGAGACATCAGAACTGCAAAACGCATGTTTTTTTGGTCTTCGGGGAGGTGGGGGAACATGAATACGTGTTTGTTTTTCGAATTTGAGCTCTATCTGCAAAGGGCACTTTTCTTGCTAAAAGCAGTTTTTCCTAACAAATGCAAGATATAACATGGGCTATCTCCGCAAGGAGACATCAGATCTGCATAACTCATGGTTTTTTGGTCTTCGGTGAGCCGGGGGAACATAAATATGTGTTTGTTTTTCGAATTTGAGCTCTATCTGCAAAGGGCACTTTTCTTGCTAAAAGCAGTTTTTCCTACCAAATGCAAGATATAACATGGGCTATCTCCGCAAGGAGACATCAGATCTGCATAACTCATGGTTTTTTGGTCTTCGGGGAGGTTGGGGAACATGAATACGTGTTTGTTTTTCGAATTTGAGCTCTATCTGCAAAGGGCACTTTTCTTGCTAAAAGCAGTTTTTCCTAACAAATGCAAGATATAACATGGGCTATCTCCGCAAGGAGACATCAGATCTGCATAACATGGTTTTTTGGTCTTCGGTGAGCCGGGGGAACATGAATACGTGTTTGTTTTTCGAATTTGAGCTCTATCTGCAAAGGGCACTTTTCTTGCTATAAGCAGTTTTTCCTAACAAATGCAAGATATAACATGGGCTATCTCCGCAAGGAGACATCAGATCTGCATAACTCATGGTTTTTTGTTCTTCGGTGAGCCGGGAGAACATGAATATGTGTTTGTTTTTCGAATTTGAACTCTATCTGCAAAGGGCACTTTTCTTGCTAAAAGCAGTTTTTCCTAACAAATGCAAGATATAACATGGGCTATCTCCGCAAGGAGACATCAGAACTGCAAAACGCATGGTTTTTTGGTCTTCGGGGAGGTGGGGGAACATGAATACGTGTTTGTTTTTCGAATTTGAGCTCTATCTGCAAAGGGCACTTTTCTTGCTAAAAGCAGTTTTTCCTAACAAATGCAAGATATAACATGGGCTATCTCCGCAAGGAGACATCAGATCTGCATAAATCATGGTTTTTTGGTCTTCGGTGAGCCGGGGGAACATAAATATGTGTTTGTTTTTCGAATTTGAGCTCTATCTGCAATGGGCACTTTTCATGCTATAAACAGTTTTTCCTAACAAATGCAAGATATAACATGGGCTATCTCCGCAAGGAGACATCAGATCTGTAAAACTCATGGTTTTTTGGTATTTGGTGAGCCGGGGGAACATGAATATGTGTGTTTTTCGAATTTGAGCTCTATCTGCAAAGGGCACTTTTCTTGCTATAAGCAGTTTTTCCTAACAAATGCAAGATATAACATGGGCTATCTCCGCAAGGAGACATCAGATCTGCATAACTCATGGTTTATTGGTCTTCGGGGAGGTTGGGGAACATGAATACGTGTTTGTTTTTCGAATTTGAGCTCTATCTGCAAAGGGCACTTTTCTTGCTAAAAGCAGTTTTTCCTAACAAATGCAAGATATAACATGGGCTATCTCCGCAAGGAGACATCAGATCTGCATAACATGGTTTTTTGGTCTTCGGTGAGCCGGGGCAGCATGAATATGTGTTTGTTTTTCGAATTTGAGCTCTATCTGCAAAGGGCACTTTTCTTGCTATAAGCAGTTTTTCCTAACAAATGCAAGATATAACATGGGCTATCTCCGCAAGGAGACATCAGATCTGCATAACTCATGGTTTTTTGTTTTTCGGTGAGCCGGGAGAACATGAATATGTGTTTGTTTTTCGAATTTGAGCTCTATCTGCAAAGGGCACTTTTCTTGCTAAAAGCAGTTTTTCCTAACAAATGCAAGATATAACATGGGCTATCTCCGCAAGGAGACATCAGAACTGCAAAACGCATGGTTTTTTGGTCTTCGGGGAGGTTGGGGAACATGAATACGTGTTTGTTTTTCGAATTTGAGCTCTATCTGCAAAGGGCACTTTTCTTGCTAAAAGCAGTTTTTCCTAACAAATGCAAGATATAACATGGGCTATCTCCGCAAGGAGACATCAGATCTGCATAACATGGTTTTTTGGTCTTCGGTGAGCCGGGGCAGCATGAATATGTGTTTGTTTTTCGAATTTGAGCTCTATCTGCAAAGGGCACTTTTCTTGCTATAAGCAGTTTTTCCTAACAAATGCAAGATATAACATGGGCTATCTCCGTAAGGAGACATCAGATCTGCATAACTCATGGTTTTTTATTTTTCGGTGAGCCGGGAGAACATGAATATGTGTTTGTTTTTCGAATTTGAGCTCTATCTGCAAAGGGCACTTTTCTTGCTAAAAGCAGTTTTTCCTAACAAATGCAAGATATAACATGGGCTATCTCCGCAAGGAGACATCAGAACTGCAAAAGGCATGGTTTTTTGGTCTTCGGTGAGCCGGGGGAGCATGAATATGTGTTTGTTTTTCGAATTTGAGCTCTATCTGCAAAGGGCACTTTTCTTGCTATAAGCAGTTTTTCCTAACAAATGCAAGATATAACATGGGCAATCTCCGCAAGGAGACATCAGATCTGCATAACTCATGGTTTTTTGGTCTTCGGTGAGCCGGGGGAACATGAATATGTGTTTGTTTTTCGAATTTGAGCTCTATCTGCAAAGGGCACTTTTCTTGCTAAAAGCAGTTTTTCCTAACAAATGCAAGATATAACATGGGCTATCTCCGCAAGGAGACATCAGAACTGCAAAACGCATGGTTTTTTGGTCTTCGGGGAGGTTGGGGAACATGAATACGTGTTTGTTTTTCGAATTTGAGCTCTATCTGCAAAGGGCACTTTTCTTGCTAAAAGCAGTTTTTCCTAACAAATGCAAGATATAACATGGGCTATCTCCGCAAGGAGACATCAGATCTGCAAAACTCATGGTTTTTTGGTCTTCGGTGAGCTGGGGGAACATGAATATGTGTTTGTTTTTCGAATTTGAGCTCTATCTGCAATGGGCACTTTTCATGCTATAAGCAGTTTTTCCTAACAAATGCAAGATATAACATGGGCTATCTCCGCAAGGAGAAATCAGATCTGCATAACTCATGGTTTTTTGGTCTTCGGTGAGCCGGGGGAACATGAATATGTGTTTGTTTTTCGAATTTGAGCTCTATCTGCAAAGGGCACTTTTCTTGCTAAAAGCAGTTTTTCCTAATAAATGCAAGATATAACATGGGCTATCTCCGCAAGGAGACATCAGATCTGTAAAACTCATGGTTTTTTGGTATTCGGTGAGCCGGGGGAACATGAATATGTGTTTGTTTTTCGAATTTGAGCTCTATCTGCAAAGGGCACTTTTCTTGCTATAAGCAGTTTTTCCTAACAAATGCAAGATATAACATGGGCTATCTCCGCAAGGAGACATCAGATCTGCATAACTCATGGTTTTTTGGTCTTCGGGGAGGTTGGGGAACATGAATACGTGTTTGTTTTTCGAATTTGAGCTCTATCTGCAAAGGGCACTTTTCTTGCTAAAAGCAGTTTTTCCTAACAAATGCAAGATATAACATGGGCTATCTCCGCAAGGAGACATCAGATCTGCATAACATGGTTTTTTGGTCTTCGGTGAGCCGGGGGAACATGAATACGTGTTTGTTTTTCGAATTTGAGCTCTATCTGCAAAGGGCACTTTTCTTGCTATAAGCAGTTTTTCCTAACAAATGCAAGATATAACATGGGCTATCTCCGCAAGGAGACATCAGATCTGCATAACTCATGGTTTTTTGTTCTTCGGTGAGCCGGGAGAACATGAATATGTGTTTGTTTTTCGAATTTGAACTCTATCTGCAAAGGGCACTTGTCTTGCTAAAAGCAGTTTTTCCTAACAAATGCAAGATATAACATGGGCTATCTCCGCAAGGAGACATCAGAACTGCAAAACGCATGGTTTTTTGGTCTTCGGTGAGCCGGGAGAGCATTAATATGTGTTTGTTTTTCGAATTTGAGCTCTATCTGCAAAGGGCACTTTTCTTGCTAAAAGCAGTTTTTACTAACAAATGCAAGATATAACATGGGCTATCTCGGCAAGGAGACATCAGAACTGCAAAATGCATGGTTTTTTGGTCTTCGGGGAGGTTGGGGAACATGAATACGTGTTTGTTTTTCGAATTTGAGCTCTATCTGCAAAGGGCACTTTTCATGCTATAAGCAGTTTTTCCCAACAAATGCAAGATATAACATGGGCTATCTCCGCAAGGAGACATCAGATCTGCATAACTCATGGTTTTTTGGTCTTCGGGGAGGTTGGGGAACATGAATACGTGTTTGTTTTTTGAATTTGAGCTCTATCTGCAAAGGGCACTTTTCTTGCTAAAAGCAGTTTTTCCTAAGAAATGCAAGATATAACAAGATATATCTCCGGAAGGAGACATCAGATCTGCAAAACTCATGGTTTTTTGGTCTTCGGTGAGCCGGGGGAACATGAATATGTGTTTGTTTTTCGAATTTGAGCTCTATCTGCAATGGGCACTTTTCATGCTATAAGCAGTTTTTCCTAACAAATGCAAGATATAACATGGGCTATCTCCGCAAGGAGACATCAGATCTGCATAACACATGGTTTTTTGGTCTTCGGTGAGCCGGGGGAACATGAATATGTGTTTGTTTTTCGAATTTGAGCTCTATCTGCAATGGGCACTTTTCATGCTATAAACAGTTTTTCCAAACAAATGCAAGATATAACATGGGCTATCTCCGCAAGGAGACATCAGAACTGCAAAACGCATGGTTTTTTGGTCTTCGGGGAGGTGGGGGAACATGAATACGTGTTTGTTTTTCGAATTTGAGCTCTATCTGCAAAGGGCACTTTTCTTGCTAAAAGCAGGTTTTCCTAACAAATGCAAGATATAACATGGGCTATCTCTGCAAGGAGACATCAGATCTGCATAACTCATGGTTTTTTGGTCTTCGGTGAGCCGGGGGAACATAAATATGTGTTTGTTTTCGAATTTGAGCTCTATCTGCAATGGGCACTTTTCATGCTATAAACAGTTTTTCCTAACAAATGCAAGATATAACATGGGCTATCTCCGCAAGGAGACATCAGATCTGTAAAACTCATGGTTTTTTGGTATTTGGTGAGCCGGGGGAACATGAATATGTGTGTTTTTCGAATTTGAGCTCTATCTGCAAAGGGCACTTTTCTTGCTAAAAGCAGTTTTTCCTAAGAAATGCAAGATATAACATGGGCTATCTCCGCAAGGAGACATCAGATCTGCAAAACTCATGGTTTTTTGGTCTTCGGTGAGCCGGGGGAACATGAATATGTGTTTGTTTTTCGAATTTGAGCTCTATCTGCAATGGGCACTTTTCATGCTATAAAAAGTTTTTCCAAACAAATGCAAGATATAACATGGGCTACCTCCGCAAGGAGACATCAGAACTGCAAAACGCATGGTTTTTTGGTCTTCGGGGAGGTGGGGGAACATGAATACGTGTTTGTTTTTCTAATTTGAGCTCTATCTGCAAAGGGCACTTTTCTTGCTAAAAGCAGTTTTTCCTAACAAATGCAAGATATAACATGGGCTATCTCCGCAAGGAGACATCAGATCTGCATAACTCATGGTTTTTTGGTCTTCGGTGAGCCGGGGGAACATAAATATGTGTTTGTTTTTCGAATTTGAGCTGTATCTGCAATGGGCACTTTTCATGCTATAAACAGTTTTTCCTAACAAATGCAAGATATAACATGGGCTATCTCCGCAAGGAGACATCAGATCTGTAAAACTCATGGTTTTTTGGTATTTGGTGAGCCGGGGGAACATGAATATGTGTGTTTTTCGAATTTGAGCTCTATCTGCAAAGGGCACTTTTCTTGCTATAAGCAGTTTTTCCTAACAAATGCAAGATATAACATGGGCTATCTCCGCAAGGAGACATCAGATCTGCATAACTCATGGTTTTTTGGTCTTCGGGGAGGTTGGGGAACATGAATACGTGTTTGTTTTTCGAATTTGAGCTCTATCTGCAAAGGGCACTTTTCTTGCTAAAAGCAGTTTTTCCTAACAAATGCAAGATATAACATGGGCTATCTCCGCAAGGAGACATCAGATCTGCATAACATGGTTTTTTGGTCTTCGGTGAGCCGGGGCAGCATGAATATGTGTTTGTTTTTCGAATTTGAGCTCTATCTGCAAAGGGCACTTTTCTTGCTATAAGCAGTTTTTCCTAACAAATGCAAGATATAACATGGGCTATCTCCGCAAGGAGACATCAGATCTGCATAACTCATGGTTTTTTGTTTTTCGGTGAGCCGGGAGAACATGAATATGTGTTTGTTTTTCGAATTTGAGCTCTATCTGCAAAGGGCACTTTTCTTGCTAAAAGCAGTTTTTCCTAACAAATGCAAGATATAACATGGGCTATCTCCGCAAGGAGACATCAGAACTGCAAAAGGCATGGTTTTTTGGTCTTCGGTGAGCCGGGGGAGCATGAATATGTGTTAGTTTTTCGAATTTGAGCTCTATCTGCAAAGGGCACTTTTCTTGCTATAAGCAGTGTTTCCTAACAAATGCAAGATATAACATGGGCAATCTCCGCAAGGAGACATCAGATCTGCATAACTCATGGTTTTTTGGTCTTCGGTGAGCCGGGGGAACATGAATATGTGTTTGTTTTTCGAATTTGAGCTCTATCTGCAATGGGCGCTTTTCATGCTATAAACAGTTTTTCCAAACAAATGCAAGATATAACATGGGCTATCTCCGCAAGGAGACATCAGAACTGCAAAACGCATGGTTTTTTGGTCTTCGGGGAGGTGGGGGAACATGAATACGTGTTTGTTTTTCGAATTTGAGCTCTATCTGCAAAGGGCACTTTTCTTGCTAAAAGCAGTTTTTCCTAACAAATGCAAGATATAACATGGGCTATCTCCGCAAGGAGACATCAGATCTGCATAACTCATGGTTTTTTGGTCTTCAGTGAGCCGGGGGAACATAAATATGTGTTTGTTTTTCGAATTTGAGCTCTATCTGCAATGGGCACTTTTCATGCTATAAACAGTTTTTCCTAACAAATGCAAGATATAACATGGGCTATCTCGGCAAGGAGACATCAGATCTGTAAAACTCATGGTTTTTTGGTATTTGGTGAGCCGGGGGAACATGAATATGTGTGTTTTTCGAATTTGAGCTCTATCTGCAAAGGGCACTTTTCTTGCTATAAGCAGTTTTTCCTAACAAATGCAAGATATAACATGGGCTATCTCCGCAAGGAGACATCAGATCTGCATAACTCATGGTTTTTTGGTCTTCGGGGAGGTTGGGGAACATGAATACGTGTTTGTTTTTCGAATTTGAGCTCTATCTGCAAAGGGCACTTTTCTTGCTAAAAGCAGTTTTTCCTAACAAATGCAAGATATAACATGGGCTATCTCCGCAAGGAGACATCAGATCTGCATAACATGGTTTTTTGGTCTTCGGTGAGCCGGGGCAGCATGAATATGTGTTTGTTTTTCGAATTTGAGCTCTATCTGCAAAGGGCACTTTTCTTGCTATAAGCAGTTTTTCCTAACAAATGCAAGATATAACATGGGCTATCTCCGCAAGGAGACATCAGATCTGCAAAACTCATGGTTTTTTGTTTTTCGGTGAGCCGGGAGAACATGAATATGTGTTTGTTTTTCGAATTTGAGCTCTATCTGCAAAGGGCACTTTTCTTGCTAAAAGCAGTTTTTCCTAACAAATGCAAGATATAACATGGGCTATCTCCGCAAGGAGACATCAGAACTGCAAAAGGCATGGTTTTTTGGTCTTTGGTGAGCCGGGGGAGCATGAATATGTGTTTGTTTTTCGAATTTGAGCTCTATCTGCAAAGGGCACTTTTCTTGCTAAAAGCAGTTTTTCCTAACAAATGCAAGATATAACATGGGCTATCTCCGCAAGGAGACATCAGAACTGCAAAACGCATGGTTTTTTGGTCTTCGGGGAGGTGGGGGAACATGAATACGTGTTTGTTTTTCGAATTTGAGCTCTATCTGCAAAGGGCACTTTTCTTGCTAAAAGCAGTTTTTCCTAACAAATGCAAGATATAACATGGGCTATCTCCGCAAGGAGACATCAGATCTGCAAAACTCATGGTTTTTTGGTCTTCGGGGAGGTTGGGGAACATGAATACGTGTTTGTTTTTCGAATTTGAGCTCTATCTGCAAAGGGCACTTTTCTTGCTAAAAGCAGTTTTTCCTAAGAAATGCAAGATATAACATGGGCTATCTCCGCAAGGAGACATCAGATCTGCATAACATGGTTTTTTGGTCTTCGGTGAGCCGGGGCAGCATGAATATGTGTTTGTTTTTCGAATTTGAGCTCTATCTGCAAAGGGCACTTTTCTTGCTATAAGCAGTTTTTCCTAACAAATGCAAGATATAACATGGGCTATCTCCGCAAGGAGACATCAGATCTGCATAACTCATGGTTTTTTGTTTTTCGGTGAGCCGGGAGAACATGAATATGTGTTTGTTTTTCGAATTTGAGCTCTATCTGCAAAGGGCACTTTTCTTGCTAAAAGCTGTTTTTCCTAACAAATGCAAGATATAACATGGGCTATCTCCGCAAGGAGACATCAGAACTGCAAAAGGCATGGTTTTTTGGTCTTCGGTGAGCCGGGGGAGCATGAATATGTGTTTGTTTTTCGAATTTGAGCTCTATCTGCAAAGGGCACTTTTCTTGCTATAAGCAGTTTTTCCTAACAAATGCAAGATATAACATGGGCAATCTCCGCAAGGAGACATCAGATCTGCATAACTCATGGTTTTTTGGTCTTCGGTGAGCCGGGGGAACATGAATATGTGTTTGTTTTTCGAATTTGAGCTCTATCTGCAAAGGGCACTTTTCTTGCTAAAAGCAGTTTTTCCTAAGAAATGCAAGATATAACATGGGCTATCTCCGCAAGGAGACATCAGAACTGCAAAACGCATGGTTTTTTGGTCTTCGGGGAGGTTGGGGAACATGAATACGTGTTTGTTTTTCGAATTTGAGCTCTATCTGCAAAGGGCACTTTTCTTGCTAAAAGCAGTTTTTCCTAACAAATGCAAGATATAACATGGGCTATCTCCGCAAGGAGACATCAGATCTGCATAACTCATGGTTTTTTGGTCTTCGGTGAGCCGGGGGAACATGAATATGTGTTTGTTTTTCAAATTTGAGCTCTATCTGCAATGGGCACTTTTCATGCTATAAACAGTTTTTCCAAACAAATGCAAGATATAACATGGGCTATCTCCGCAAGGAGACATCAGAACTGCAAAACGCATGTTTTTTTGGTCTTCGGGGAGGTGGGGGAACATGAATACGTGTTTGTTTTTCGAATTTGAGCTCTATCTGCAAAGGGCACTTTTCTTGCTAAAAGCAGTTTTTCCTAACAAATGCAAGATATAACATGGGCTATCTCCGCAAGGAGACATCAGATCTGCATAACTCATGGTTTTTTGGTCTTCGGTGAGCCGGGGGAACATAAATATGTGTTTGTTTTTCGAATTTGAGCTCTATCTGCAAAGGGCACTTTTCTTGCTAAAAGCAGTTTTTCCTAACAAATGCAAGTTATAACATGGGCTATCTCCGCAAGGAGACATCAGAACTGCAAAACGCATCGTTTTTTGGTCTTCGGGGAGGTTGGGGAACATGAATACGTGTTTGTTTTTCGAATTTGAGCTCTATCTGCAAAGGGCACTTTTCTTGCTAAAAGCAGTTTTTCCTAACAAATGCAAGATATAACATGGGCTATCTCCGCAAGGAGACATCAGATCTGCAAAACTCATGGTTTTTTGGTCTTCGGTGAGCTGGGGGAACATGAATATGTGTTTGTTTTTCGAATTTGAGCTCTATCTGCAATGGGCACTTTTCATGCTATAAGCAGTTTTTCCTAACAAATGCAAGATATAACATGGGCTATCTCCGCAAGGAGACATCAGATCTGCATAACTCATGGTTTTTTGGTCTTCGGTGAGCCGGGGGAACATGAATATGTGTTTGTTTTTCAAATTTGAGCTCTATCTGCAATGGGCACTTTTCATGCTATAAACAGTTTTTCCAAACAAATGCAAGATATAACATGGGCTATCTCCGCAAGGAGACATCAGAACTGCAAAACGCATGGTTTTTTGGTCTTCGGGGAGGTGGGGGAACATGAATATGTGTTTGTTTTTCGAATTTGAGCTCTATCTGCAAAGGGCACTTTTCTTGCTAAAAGCAGGTTTTCCTAACAAATGCAAGATATAACATGGGCTATCTCCGCAAGGAGACATCAGAACTGCAAAACGCATGGTTTTTTGGTCTTCGGGGAGGTTGGGGAACATGAATACGTGTTTGTTTTTTGAATTTGAGCTCTATCTGCAAAGGGCACTTTTCTTGCTAAAAGCAGTTTTTCCTAAGAAATGCAAGATATAACATGGGCTATCTCCGCAAGGAGACATCAGATCTGCAAAACTCATGGTTTTTTGGTCTTCGGTGAGCCGGGGGAACATGAATATGTGTTTGTTTTTCGAATTTGAGCTCTATCTGCAATGGGCACTTTTCATGCTATAAGCAGTTTTTCCTAACAAATGCAAGATATAACATGGGCTATCTCCGCAAGGAGACATCAGATCTGCATAACACATGGTTTTTTGGTCTTCGGTGAGCCGGGGGAACATGAATATGTGTTTGTTTTTCGAATTTGAGCTCTATCTGCAATGGGCACTTTTCATGCTATAAACAGTTTTTCCAAACAAATGCAAGATATAACATGGGCTATCTCCGCAAGGAGACATCAGAACTGCAAAACGCATGGTTTTTTGGTCTTCGGGGAGGTGGGGGAACATGAATACGTGTTTGTTTTTCGAATTTGAGCTCTATCTGCAAAGGGCACTTTTCTTGCTATAAGCAGTTTTTCCTAACAAATGCAAGTTATAACATGGGCTATCTCCGCAAGGAGACATCAGAACTGCAAAACGCATCGTTTTTTGGTCTTCGGGGAGGTTGGGGAACATGAATACGTGTTTGTTTTTCGAATTTGAGCTCTATCTGCAAAGGGCACTTTTCTTGCTAAAAGCAGTTTTTCCTAACAAATGCAAGATATAACATGGGCTATCTCCGCAAGGAGACATCAGATCTGCAAAACTCATGGTTTTTTGGTCTTCGGTGAGCTGGGGGAACATGAATATGTGTTTGTTTTTCGAATTTGAGCTCTATCTGCAATGGGCACTTTTCATGCTATAAGCAGTTTTTCCTAACAAATGCAAGATATAACATGGGCTATCTCCGCAAGGAGACATCAGATCTGCATAACTCATGGTTTTTTGGTCTTCGGTGAGCCGGGGGAACATGAATATGTGTTTGTTTTTCAAATTTGAGCTCTATCTGCAATGGGCACTTTTCATGCTATAAACAGTTTTTCCAAACAAATGCAAGATATAACATGGGCTATCTCCGCAAGGAGACATCAGAACTGCAAAACGCATGGTTTTTTGGTCTTCGGGGAGGTGGGGGAACATGAATATGTGTTTGTTTTTCGAATTTGAGCTCTATCTGCAAAGGGCACTTTTCTTGCTAAAAGCAGGTTTTCCTAACAAATGCAAGATATAACATGGGCTATCTCCGCAAGGAGACATCAGAACTGCAAAACGCATGGTTTTTTGGTCTTCGGGGAGGTTGGGGAACATGAATACGTGTTTGTTTTTTGAATTTGAGCTCTATCTGCAAAGGGCACTTTTCTTGCTAAAAGCAGTTTTTCCTAAGAAATGCAAGATATAACATGGGCTATCTCCGCAAGGAGACATCAGATCTGCAAAACTCATGGTTTTTTGGTCTTCGGTGAGCCGGGGGAACATGAATATGTGTTTGTTTTTCGAATTTGAGCTCTATCTGCAATGGGCACTTTTCATGCTATAAGCAGTTTTTCCTAACAAATGCAAGATATAACATGGGCTATCTCCGCAAGGAGACATCAGATCTGCATAACACATGGTTTTTTGGTCTTCGGTGAGCCGGGGGAACATGAATATGTGTTTGTTTTTCGAATTTGAGCTCTATCTGCAATGGGCACTTTTCATGCTATAAACAGTTTTTCCAAACAAATGCAAGATATAACATGGGCTATCTCCGCAAGGAGACATCAGAACTGCAAAACGCATGGTTTTTTTGTCTTCGGGGAGGTGGGGGAACATGAATACGTGTTTGTTTTTCGAATTTGAGCTCTATCTGCAAAGGGCACTTTTCTTGCTATAAGCAGTTTTTCCTAACAAATGCAAGATATAACATGGCCTATCTCCGCAAGGAGACATCAGATCTGCATAACTCATGGTTTTTTGGTCTTCGGGGAGGTTGGGGAACATGAATACGTGTTTGTTTTTCGAATTTGAGCTCTATCTGCAAAGGGCACTTTTCTTGCTAAAAGCAGTTTTTCCTAACAAATGCAAGATATAACATGGGCTATCTCCGCAAGGAGACATCAGATCTGCATAACATGGTTTTTTGGTCTTCGGTGAGCCGGGGCAGCATGAATATGTGTTTGTTTTTCGAATTTGAGCTCTATCTGCAAAGGGCACTTTTCTTGCTATAAGCAGTTTTTCCTAACAAATGCAAGATATAACATGGGCTATCTCCGCAAGGAGACATCAGATCTGCATAACTCATGGTTTTTTGTTTTTCGGTGAGCCGGGAGAACATGAATATGTGTTTGTTTTTCGAATTTGAGCTCTATCTGCAAAGGGCACTTTTCTTGCTAAAAGCAGTTTTTCCTAACGAATGCAAGATATAACATGGGCTATCTCCGCAAGGAGACATCAGAACTGCAAAACGCATGGTTTTTTGGTCTTCGGGGAGGTTGGGGAACATGAATACGTGTTTGTTTTTCGAATTTGAGCTCTATCTGCAAAGGGCACTTTTCTTGCTAAAAGCAGTTTTTCCTAACAAATGCAAGATATAACATGGGCTATCTCCGCAAGGAGACATCAGATCTGCAAAACTCATGGTTTTTTGGTCTTCGGGGAGGTTGGGGAACATGAATACGTGTTTGTTTTTCGAATTTGAGCTCTATCTGCAAAGGGCACTTTTCTTGCTAAAAGCAGTTTTTCCTAACAAATGCAAGATATAACATGGGCTATCTCCGCAAGGAGACATCAGATCTGCATAACATGGTTTTTTGGTCTTCGGTGAGCCGGGGCAGCATGAATATGTGTTTGTTTTTCGAATTTGAGCTCTATCTGCAAAGGGCACTTTTCTTGCTATAAGCAGTTTTTCCTAACAAATGCAAGATATAACATGGGCTATCTCCGCAAGGAGACATCAGATCTGCATAACTCATGGTTTTTTGTTTTTCGGTGAGCCGGGAGAACATGAATATGTGTTTGTTTTTCGAATTTGAGCTCTATCTGCAAAGGGCACTTTTCTTGCTAAAAGCAGTTTTTCCTAACAAATGCAAGATATAACATGGGCTATCTCCGCAAGGAGACATCAGAACTGCAAAACGCATGGTTTTTTGGTCTTCGGGGAGGTTGGGGAACATGAATACGTGTTTGTTTTTCGAATTTGAGCTCTATCTGCAAAGGGCACTTTTCTTGCTAAAAGCAGTTTTCCCTAACAAATGCAAGATATAACATGGGCTATCTCCGCAAGGAGACATCAGATCTGCATAACTCATGGTTTTTTGTTTTTCGGTGAGCCGGGAGAACATGAATATGTGTTTGTTTTTCGAATTTGAGCTCTATCTGCAAAGGGCACTTTTCTTGCTAAAAGCAGTTTTTCCTAACAAATGCAAGATATAACATGGGCTATCTCCGCAAGGAGACATCAGAACTGCAAAAGGCATGGTTTTTTGGTCTTCGGTGAGCCGGGGGAGCATGAATATGTGTTTGTTTTTCGAATTTGAGCTCTATCTGCAAAGGGCACTTTTCTTGCTATAAGCAGTTTTTCCTAACAAATGCAAGATATAACATGGGCAATCTCCGCAAGGAGACATCAGATCTGCATAACTCATGGTTTTTTGGTCTTCGGTGAGCCGGGGGAACATGAATATGTGTTTGTTTTTCGAATTTGAGCTCTATCTGCAAAGGGCACTTTTCTTGCTAAAAGCAGTTTTTCCTAACAAATGCAAGATATAACATGGGCTATCTCCGCAAGGAGACATCAGAACTGCAAAACGCATGGTTTTTTGGTCTTCGGGGAGGTTGGGGAACATGAATACGTGTTTGTTTTTCGAATTTGAGCTCTATCTGCAAAGGGCACTTTTCTTGCTAAAAGCAGTTTTTCCTAACAAATGCAAGATATAACATGGGCTATCTCCGCAAGGAGACATCAGATCTGCAAAACTCATGGTTTTTTGGTCTTCGGTGAGCCGGGGGAACATAAATATGTGTTTGTTTTCGAATTTGAGCTCTATCTGCAATGGGCACTTTTCATGCTATAAACAGTTTTTCCTAACAAATGCAAGATATAACATGGGCTATCTCCGCAAGGAGACATCAGATCTGTAAAACTCATGGTTTTTTGGTATTTGGTGAGCCGGGGGAACATGAATATGTGTGATTTTCGAATTTGAGCTCTATCTGCAAAGGGCACTTTTCTTGCTAAAAGCAGTTTTTCCTAAGAAATGCAAGATATAACATGGGCTATCTCCGCAAGGAGACATCAGATCTGCAAAACTCATGGTTTTTTGGTCTTCGGTGAGCCGGGGGAACATGAATATGTGTTTGTTTTTCGAATTTGAGCTCTATCTGCAATGGGCACTTTTCATGCTATAAACAGTTTTTCCAAACAAATGCAATATATAACATGGGCTATCTCCGCAAGGAGACATCAGAACTGCAAAACTCATGTTTTTTTGGTCTTCGGGCAGGTGGGGGAACATGAATACGTGTTTGTTTTTCGAATTTGAGCTCTATCTGCAAAGGGCACTTTTCTTGCTAAAAGCAGTTTTTCCTAACAAATGCAAGATATAACATGGGCTATCTCCGCAAGGAGACATCAGATCTGCATAACTCATGGTTTTTTGGTCTTCGGTGAGCCGGGGGAACATAAATATGTGTTTGTTTTTCGAATTTGAGCTCTATCTGCAATGGGCACTTTTCATGCTATAAACAATTTTTCCTAACAAATGCAAGAAATAACATGGGCTATCTCCGCAAGGAGACATCAGATCTGCATAACTCATGGTTTTTTGTTCTTCGGTGAGCCGGGAGAACATGAATATGTGTTTGTTTTTCGAATTTGAGCTCTATCTGCAAAGGGCACTTTTCTTGCTAAAAGCAGTTTTTCCTAATAAATGCAAGATATAACATGGGCTATCTCCGCAAGGAGACATCAGATCTGTAAAACTCATGGTTTTTTGGTATTCGGTGAGCCGGGGGAACATGAATATGTGTTTGTTTTTCGAATTTGAGCTCTATCTGCAAAGGGCACTTTTCTTGCTATAAGCAGTTTTTCCTAACAAATGCAAGATATAACATGGGCTATCTCCGCAAGGAGACATCAGATCTGCATAACTCATGGTTTTTTGGTCTTCGGGGAGGTTGGGGAACATGAATACGTGTTTGTTTTTCGAATTTGAGCTCTATCTGCAAAGGGCACTTTTCTTGCTAAAAGCAGTTTTTCCTAACAAATGCAAGATATAACATGGGCTATCTCCGCAAGGAGACATCAGATCTGCATAACATGGTTTTTTGGTCTTCGGTGAGCCGGGGGAACATGAATACGTGTTTGTTTTTCGAATTTGAGCTCTATCTGCAAAGGGCACTTTTCTTGCTATAAGCAGTTTTTCCTAACAAATGCAAGATATAACATGGGCTATCTCCGCAAGGAGACATCAGATCTGCATAACTCATGGTTTTTTGGTCTTCGGTGAGCCGGGAGAGCATGAATATGTGTTTGTTTTTCGAATTTGAGCTCTATCTGCAAAGGGCACTTTTCTTGCTAAAAGCAGTTTTTACTAACAAATGCAAGATATAACATGGGCTATCTCGGCAAAGAGACATCAGAACTGCAAAATGCATGGTTTTTTGGTCTTCGGGGAGGTTGGGGAACATGAATACGTGTTTGTTTTTCGAATTTGAGCTCTATCTGCAAAGGGCACTTTTCATGCTATAAGCAGTTTTTCCCAACAAATGCAAGATATAACATGGGCTATCTCCGCAAGGAGACATCAGATCTGCATAACTCATGGTTTTTTGGTCTTCGGTGAGCCGGGGGAACATAAATATGTGTTTGTTTTTCGAATTTGAGCTCTATCTGCAATGGGCACTTTTCATGCTATAAACAGTTTTTCCTAACAAATGCAAGATATAACATGGGCTATCTCCGCAAGGAGACATCAGATCTGTAAAACTCATGGTTTTTTGGTATTTGGTGAGCCGGGGGAACATGAATATGTGTGTTTTTCGAATTTGAGCTCTATCTGCAAAGGGCACTTTTCTTGCTATAAGCAGTTTTTCCTAACAAATGCAAGATATAACATGGCCTATCTCCGCAAGGAGACATCAGATCTGCATAACTCATGGTTTTTTGGTCTTCGGGGAGGTTGGGGAACATGAATACGTGTTTGTTTTTCGAATTTGAGCTCTATCTGCAAAGGGCACTTTTCTTGCTAAAAGCAGTTTTTCCTAACAAATGCAAGATATAACATGGGCTATCTCCGCAAGGAGACATCAGATCTGCATAACATGGTTTTTTGGTCTTCGGTGAGCCGGGGCAGCATGAATATGTGTTTGTTTTTCGAATTTGAGCTCTATCTGCAAAGGGCACTTTTCTTGCTATAAGCAGTTTTTCCTAACAAATGCAAGATATAACATGGGCTATCTCCGCAAGGAGACATCAGATCTGCATAACTCATGGTTTTTTGTTTTTCGGTGAGCCGGGAGAACATGAATATGTGTTTGTTTTTCGAATTTGAGCTCTATCTGCAAAGGGCACTTTTCTTGCTAAAAGCAGTTTTTCCTAACGAATGCAAGATATAACATGGGCTATCTCCGCAAGGAGACATCAGAACTGCAAAACGCATGGTTTTTTGGTCTTCGGGGAGGTTGGGGAACATGAATACGTGTTTGTTTTTCGAATTTGAGCTCTATCTGCAAAGGGCACTTTTCTTGCTAAAAGCAGTTTTTCCTAACAAATGCAAGATATAACATGGGCTATCTCCGCAAGGAGACATCAGATCTGCAAAACTCATGGTTTTTTGGTCTTCGGGGAGGTTGGGGAACATGAATACGTGTTTGTTTTTCGAATTTGAGCTCTATCTGCAAAGGGCACTTTTCTTGCTAAAAGCAGTTTTTCCTAACAAATGCAAGATATAACATGGGCTATCTCCGCAAGGAGACATCAGATCTGCATAACATGGTTTTTTGGTCTTCGGTGAGCCGGGGCAGCATGAATATGTGTTTGTTTTTCGAATTTGAGCTCTATCTGCAAAGGGCACTTTTCTTGCTATAAGCAGTTTTTCCTAACAAATGCAAGATATAACATGGGCTATCTCCGCAAGGAGACATCAGATCTGCATAACTCATGGTTTTTTGTTTTTCGGTGAGCCGGGAGAACATGAATATGTGTTTGTTTTTCGAATTTGAGCTCTATCTGCAAAGGGCACTTTTCTTGCTAAAAGCAGTTTTTCCTAACAAATGCAAGATATAACATGGGCTATCTCCGCAAGGAGACATCAGAACTGCAAAACGCATGGTTTTTTGGTCTTCGGGGAGGTTGGGGAACATGAATACGTGTTTGTTTTTCGAATTTGAGCTCTATCTGCAAAGGGCACTTTTCTTGCTAAAAGCAGTTTTTCCTAACAAATGCAAGATATAACATGGGCTATCTCCGCAAGGAGACATCAGATCTGCATAACTCATGGTTTTTTGTTTTTCGGTGAGCCGGGAGAACATGAATATGTGTTTGTTTTTCGAATTTGAGCTCTATCTGCAAAGGGCACTTTTCTTGCTAAAAGCAGTTTTTCCTAACAAATGCAAGATATAACATGGGCTATCTCCGCAAGGAGACATCAGAACTGCAAAAGGCATGGTTTTTTGGTCTTCGGTGAGCCGGGGGAGCATGAATATGTGTTTGTTTTTCGAATTTGAGCTCTATCTGCAAAGGGCACTTTTCTTGCTATAAGCAGTTTTTCCTAACAAATGCAAGATATAACATGGGCAATCTCCGCAAGGAGACATCAGATCTGCATAACTCATGGTTTTTTGGTCTTCGGTGAGCCGGGGGGAACATGAATATGTGTTTGTTTTTCGAATTTGAGCTCTATCTGCAAAGGGCACTTTTCTTGCTAAAAGCAGTTTTTCCTAACAAATGCAAGATATAACATGGGCTATCTCCGCAAGGAGACATCAGATCTGCATAACTCATGGTTTTTTGGTCTTCGGTGAGCCGGGGGAACATAAATATGTGTTTGTTTTTCGAATTTGAGCTCTATCTGCAATGGGCACTTTTCATGCTATAAACAATTTTTCCTAACAAATGCAAGATATAACATGGGCTATCTCCGCAAGGAGACATCAGATCTGCATAACTCATGGTTTTTTGTTCTTCGGTGAGCCGGGAGAACATGAATATGTGTTTGTTTTTCGAATTTGAGCTCTATCTGCAAAGGGCACTTTTCTTGCTAAAAGCAGTTTTTCCTAATAAATGCAAGATATAACATGGGCTATCTCCGCAAGGAGACATCAGATCTGTAAAACTCATGGTTTTTTGGTATTCGGTGAGCCGGGGGAACATGAATATGTGTTTGTTTTTCGAATTTGAGCTCTATCTGCAAAGGGCACTTTTCTTGCTATAAGCAGTTTTTCCTAACAAATGCAAGATATAACATGGGCTATCTCCGCAAGGAGACATCAGATCTGCATAACTCATGGTTTTTTGGTCTTCGGGGAGGTTGGGGAACATGAATACGTGTTTGTTTTTCGAATTTGAGCTCTATCTGCAAAGGGCACTTTTCATGCTATAAGCAGTTTTTCCCAACAAATGCAAGATATAACATGGGCTATCTCCGCAAGGAGACATCAGAACTGCAAAACGCATGGTTTTTTGGTCTTCGGGGAGGTGGGGGAACATGAATACGTGTTTGTTTTTCGAATTTGAGCTCTATCTGCAAAGGGCACTTTTCTTGCTAAAAGCAGTTTTTCCTAACAAATGCAAGATATAACATGGCCTATCTCCGCAAGGAGACATCAGATCTGCATAACTCATGGTTTTTTGGTCTTCGGGGAGGTTGGGGAACATGAATACGTGTTTGTTTTTCGAATTTGAGCTCTGTCTGCAAAGGGCACTTTTCTTGCTAAAAGCAGTTTTTCCTAAGAAATGCAAGATATAACATGGGCTATCTCCGCAAGGAGACATCAGATCTGCAAAACTCATGGTTTTTTGGTCTTCGGTGAGCCGGGGGAACATGAATATGTGTTTGTTTTTCGAATTTGAGCTCTATCTGCAATGGGCACTTTTCATGCTATAAACAGTTTTTCCAAACAAATGCAAGATATAACATGGGCTATCTCCGCAAGGAGACATCAGAACTGCAAAACGCATGGTTTTTTGGTCTTCGGGGAGGTGGGGGAACATGAATACGTGTTTGTTTTTCGAATTTGAGCTCTATCTGCAAAGGGCACTTTTCATGCTATAAACAGTTTTTCCTAACAAATGCAAGATATAACATGGGCTATCTCCGCAAGGAGACATCAGATCTGTAAAACTCATGGTTTTTTGGTATTTGGTGAGCCGGGGGAACATGAATATGTGTGTTTTTCGAATTTGAGCTCTATCTGCAAAGGGCACTTTTCTTGCTATAAGCAGTTTTTCCTAACAAATGCAAGATATAACATGGCCTATCTCCGCAAGGAGACATCAGATCTGCATAACTCATGGTTTTTTGGTCTTCGGGGAGGTTGGGGAACATGAATACGTGTTTGTTTTTCGAATTTGAGCTCTATCTGCAAAGGGCACTTTTCTTGCTAAAAGCAGTTTTTCCTAACAAATGCAAGATATAACATGGGCTATCTCCGCAAGGAGACATCAGATCTGCATAACATGGTTTTTTGGTCTTCGGTGAGCCGGGGCAGCATGAATATGTGTTTGTTTTTCGAATTTGAGCTCTATCTGCAAAGGGCACTTTTCTTGCTATAAGCAGTTTTTCCTAACAAATGCAAGATATAACATGGGCTATCTCCGCAAGGAGACATCAGATCTGCATAACTCATGGTTTTTTGTTTTTCGGTGAGCCGGGAGAACATGAATATGTGTTTGTTTTTCGAATTTGAGCTCTATCTGCAAAGGGCACTTTTCTTGCTAAAAGCAGTTTTTCCTAACGAATGCAAGATATAACATGGGCTATCTCCGCAAGGAGACATCAGAACTGCAAAACGCATGGTTTTTTGGTCTTCGGGGAGGTTGGGGAACATGAATACGTGTTTGTTTTTCGAATTTGAGCTCTATCTGCAAAGGGCACTTTTCTTGCTAAAAGCAGTTTTTCCTAACAAATGCAAGATATAACATGGGCTATCTCCGCAAGGAGACATCAGATCTGCAAAACTCATGGTTTTTTGGTCTTCGGGGAGGTTGGGGAACATGAATACGTGTTTGTTTTTCGAATTTGAGCTCTATCTGCAAAGGGCACTTTTCTTGCTAAAAGCAGTTTTTCCTAACAAATGCAAGATATAACATGGGCTATCTCCGCAAGGAGACATCAGATCTGCATAACATGGTTTTTTGGTCTTCGGTGAGCCGGGGCAGCATGAATATGTGTTTGTTTTTCGAATTTGAGCTCTATCTGCAAAGGGCACTTTTCTTGCTATAAGCAGTTTTTCCTAACAAATGCAAGATATAACATGGGCTATCTCCGCAAGGAGACATCAGATCTGCATAACTCATGGTTTTTTGTTTTTCGGTGAGCCGGGAGAACATGAATATGTGTTTGTTTTTCGAATTTGAGCTCTATCTGCAAAGGGCACTTTTCTTGCTAAAAGCAGTTTTTCCTAACAAATGCAAGATATAACATGGGCTATCTCCGCAAGGAGACATCAGAACTGCAAAACGCATGGTTTTTTGGTCTTCGGGGAGGTTGGGGAACATGAATACGTGTTTGTTTTTCGAATTTGAGCTTTATCTGCAAAGGGCACTTTTCTTGCTATAAGCAGTTTTTCCTAACAAATGCAAGATATAACATGGGCTATCTCCGCAAGGAGACATCAGATCTGCATAACATGGTTTTTTGGTCTTCGGTGAGCCGGGGCAGCATGAATATGTGTTTGTTTTTCGAATTTGAGCTCTATCTGCAAAGGGCACTTTTCTTGCTATAAACAGTTTTTCCAAACAAATGCAAGATATAACATGGGCTATCTCCGCAAGGAGACATCAGAACTGCAAAACGCATGGTTTTTTGGTCTTCGGGGAGGTGGGGGAACATGAATACGTGTTTGTTTTTCGAATTTGAGCTCTATCTGCAAAGGGCACTTTTCTTGCTAAAAGCAGTTTTTCCTAACAAATGCAAGATATAACATGGGCTATCTCCGCAAGGAGACATCAGATCTGCATAACATGGTTTTTTGGTCTTCGGTGAGCCGGGGCAGCATGAATATGTGTTTGTTTTTCGAATTTGAGCTCTATCTGCAAAGGGCACTTTTCTTGCTATAAACAGTTTTTCCAAACAAATGCAAGATATAACATGGGCTATCTCCGCAAGGAGACATCAGAACTGCAAAACGCATGGTTTTTTGGTCTTCGGGGAGGTGGGGGAACATGAATACGTGTTTGTTTTTCGAATTTGAGCTCTATCTGCAAAGGGCACTTTTCTTGCTATAAGCAGTTTTTCCTAACAAATGCAAGATATAACATGGGCAATCTCCGCAAGGAGACATCAGATCTGCATAACTCATGGTTTTTTGGTCTTCGGTGAGCCGGGGGAACATGAATATGTGTTTGTTTTTCGAATTTGAGCTCTATCTGCAAAGGGCACTTTTCTTGCTAAAAGCAGTTTTTCCTAACAAATGCAAGATATAACATGGGCTATCTCCGCAAGGAGACATCAGAACTGCAAAACGCATGGTTTTTTGGTCTTCGGGGAGGTTGGGGAACATGAATACATGTTTGTTTTTCGAATTTGAGCTCTATCTGCAAAGGGCACTTTTCTTGCTAAAAGCAGTTTTTCCTAACAAATGCAAGATATAACATGGGCTATCTCCGCAAGGAGACATCAGATCTGCAAAACTCATGGTTTTTTGGTCTTCGGTGAGCCGGGGGAACATAAATATGTGTTTGTTTTCGAATTTGAGCTCTATCTGCAATGGGCACTTTTCATGCTATAAACAGTTTTTCCTAACAAATGCAAGATATAACATGGGCTATCTCCGCAAGGAGACATCAGATCTGTAAAACTCATGGTTTTTTGGTATTTGGTGAGCCGGGGGAACATGAATATGTGTGATTTTCGAATTTGAGCTCTATCTGCAAAGGGCACTTTTCTTGCTAAAAGCAGTTTTTCCTAAGAAATGCAAGATATAACATGGGCTATCTCCGCAAGGAGACATCAGATCTGCAAAACTCATGGTTTTTTGGTCTTCGGTGAGCCGGGGGAACATGAATATGTGTTTGTTTTTCGAATTTGAGCTCTATCTGCAATGGGCACTTTTCATGCTATAAACAGTTTTTCCAAACAAATGCAATATATAACATGGGCTATCTCCGCAAGGAGACATCAGATCTGCAAAACTCATGGTTTTTTGGTCTTCGGTGAGCCGGGGGAACATGAATATGTGTTTGTTTTTCGAATTTGAGCTCTATCTGCAAAGGGCACTTTTCTTGCTATAAGCAGTTTTTCCTAACAAATGCAAGATATAACATGGGCTATCTCCGCAAGGAGACATCAGATCTGCATAACTCATGGTTTTTTGGTATTTGGTGAGCCGGGGGAACATGAATATGTGTGTTTTTCGAATTTGAGCTCTATCTGCAAAGGGCACTTTTCTTGCTATAAGCAGTTTTTCCTAACAAATGCAAGATATAACATGGGCTATCTCCGCAAGGAGACATCAGAACTGCAAAACGCATGGTTTTTTGGTCTTCGGGGAGGTTGGGGAACATGAATACGTGTTTGTTTTTCGAATTTGAGCTCTATCTGCAAAGGGCACTTTTCTTGCTAAAAGCAGTTTTTCCTAACAAATGCAAGATATAACATGGGCTATCTCCGCAAGGAGACATCAGATCTGCAAAACTCATGGTTTTTTGGTCTTCGGGGAGGTTGGGGAACATGAATACGTGTTTGTTTTTCGAATTTGAGCTCTATCTGCAAAGGGCACTTTTCTTGCTAAAAGCAGTTTTTCCTAACAAATGCAAGATATAACATGGGCTATCTCCGCAAGGAGACATCAGATCTGCATAACATGGTTTTTTGGTCTTCGGTGAGCCGGGGCAGCATGAATATGTGTTTGTTTTTCGAATTTGAGCTCTATCTGCAAAGGGCACTTTTCTTGCTATAAGCAGTTTTTCCTAACAAATGCAAGATATAACATGGGCTATCTCCGCAAGGAGACATCAGATCTGCATAACTCATGGTTTTTTGTTTTTCGGTGAGCCGGGAGAACATGAATATGTGTTTGTTTTTCGAATTTGAGCTCTATCTGCAAAGGGCACTTTTCTTGCTAAAAGCAGTTTTTCCTAACAAATGCAAGATATAACATGGGCTATCTCCGCAAGGAGACATCAGAACTGCAAAACGCATGGTTTTTTGGTCTTCGGGGAGGTTGGGGAACATGAATACGTGTTTGTTTTTCGAATTTGAGCTCTATCTGCAAAGGGCACTTTTCTTGCTAAAAGCAGTTTTTCCTAACAAATGCAAGATATAACATGGGCTATCTCCGCAAGGAGACATCAGATCTGCATAACTCATGGTTTTTTGTTTTTCGGTGAGCCGGGAGAACATGAATATGTGTTTGTTTTTCGAATTTGAGCTCTATCTGCAAAGGGCACTTTTCTTGCTAAAAGCAGTTTTTCCTAACAAATGCAAGATATAACATGGGCTATCTCCGCAAGGAGACATCAGAACTGCAAAAGGCATGGTTTTTTGGTCTTCGGTGAGCCGGGGGAGCATGAATATGTGTTTGTTTTTCGAATTTGAGCTCTATCTGCAAAGGGCACTTTTCTTGCTATAAGCAGTTTTTCCTAACAAATGCAAGATATAACATGGGCAATCTCCGCAAGGAGACATCAGATCTGCATAACTCATGGTTTTTTGGTCTTCGGTGAGCCGGGGGAACATGAATATGTGTTTGTTTTTCGAATTTGAGCTCTATCTGCAAAGGGCACTTTTCTTGCTAAAAGCAGTTTTTCCTAACAAATGCAAGATATAACATGGGCTATCTCCGCAAGGAGACATCAGAACTGCAAAACGCATGGTTTTTTGGTCTTCGGGGAGGTTGGGGAACATGAATACGTGTTTGTTTTTCGAATTTGAGCTCTATCTGCAAAGGGCACTTTTCTTGCTAAAAGCAGTTTTTCCTAACAAATGCAAGATATAACATGGGCTATCTCCGCAAGGAGACATCAGATCTGCAAAACTCATGGTTTTTTGGTCTTCGGTGAGCCGGGGGAACATGAATATGTGTGATTTTCGAATTTGAGCTCTATCTGCAAAGGGCACTTTTCTTGCTAAAATCAGTTTTTCCTAAGAAATGCAAGATATAACATGGGCTATCTCCGCAAGGAGACATCAGATCTGCAAAACTCATGGTTTTTTGGTCTTCGGTGAGCCGGGGGAACATGAATATGTGTTTGTTTTTCGAATTTGAGCTCTATCTGCAATGGGCACTTTTCATGCTATAAACAGTTTTTCCAAACAAATGCAATATATAACATGGGCTATCTCCGCAAGGAGACATCAGAACTGCAAAACGCATGTTTTTTTGGTCTTCGGGGAGGTGGGGGAACATGAATACGTGTTTGTTTTTCGAATTTGAGCTCTATCTGCAAAGGGCACTTTTCTTGCTAAAAGCAGTTTTTCCTAACAAATGCAAGATATAACATGGGCTATCTCCGCAAGGAGACATCAGATCTGCATAACTCATGGTTTTTTGGTCTTCGGTGAGCCGGGGGAACATAAATATGTGTTTGTTTTTCGAATTTGAGCTCTATCTGCAATGGGCACTTTTCATGCTATAAACAATTTTTCCTAACAAATGCAAGATATAACATGGGCTATCTCCGCAAGGAGACATCAGATCTGCATAACTCATGGTTTTTTGTTCTTCGGTGAGCCGGGAGAACATGAATATGTGTTTGTTTTTCGAATTTGAGCTCTATCTGCAAAGGGCACTTTTCTTGCTAAAAGCAGTTTTTCCTAATAAATGCAAGATATAACATGGGCTATCTCCGCAAGGAGACATCAGATCTGTAAAACTCATGGTTTTTTGGTATTCGGTGAGCCGGGGGAACATGAATATGTGTTTGTTTTTCGAATTTGAGCTCTATCTGCAAAGGGCACTTTTCTTGCTATAAGCAGTTTTTCCTAACAAATGCAAGATATAACATGGGCTATCTCCGCAAGGAGACATCAGATCTGCATAACTCATGGTTTTTTGGTCTTCGGGGAGGTTGGGGAACATGAATACGTGTTTGTTTTTCGAATTTGAGCTCTATCTGCAAAGGGCACTTTTCTTGCTAAAAGCAGTTTTTCCTAACAAATGCAAGATATAACATGGGCTATCTCCGCAAGGAGACATCAGATCTGCATAACATGGTTTTTTGGTCTTCGGTGAGCCGGGGGAACATGAATACGTGTTTGTTTTTCGAATTTGAGCTCTATCTGCAAAGGGCACTTTTCTTGCTATAAGCAGTTTTTCCTAACAAATGCAAGATATAACATGGGCTATCTCCGCAAGGAGACATCAGATCTGCATAACTCATGGTTTTTTGGTCTTCGGTGAGCCGGGAGAGCATGAATATGTGTTTGTTTTTCGAATTTGAGCTCTATCTGCAAAGGGCACTTTTCTTGCTAAAAGCAGTTTTTACTAACAAATGCAAGATATAACATGGGCTATCTCGGCAAAGAGACATCAGAACTGCAAAATGCATGGTTTTTTGGTCTTCGGGGAGGTTGGGGAACATGAATACGTGTTTGTTTTTCGAATTTGAGCTCTATCTGCAAAGGGCACTTTTCATGCTATAAGCAGTTTTTCCCAACAAATGCAAGATATAACATGGGCTATCTCCGCAAGGAGACATCAGATCTGCATAACTCATGGTTTTTTGGTCTTCGGGGAGGTTGGGGAACATGAATACGTGTTTGTTTTTTGAATTTGAGCTCTATCTGCAAAGGGCACTTTTCTTGCTAAAAGCAGTTTTTCCTAAGAAATGCAAGATATAACAAGATATATCTCCGCAAGGAGACATCAGATCTGCAAAACTCATGGTTTTTTGGTCTTCGGTGAGCCGGGGGAACATGAATATGTGTTTGTTTTTCGAATTTGAGCTCTATCTGCAATGGGCACTTTTCATGCTATAAGCAGTTTTTCCTAACAAATGCAAGATATAACATGGGCTATCTCCGCAAGGAGACATCAGATCTGCATAACTCATGGTTTTTTGGTCTTCGGTGAGCCGGGAGAGCATGAATATGTGTTTGTTTTTCGAATTTGAGCTCTATCTGCAAAGGGCACTTTTCTTGCTAAAAGCAGTTTTTACTAACAAATGCAAGATATAACATGGGCTATCTCGGCAAAGAGACATCAGAACTGGAAAATGCATGGTTTTTTGGTCTTCGGGGAGGTTGGGGAACATGAATACGTGTTTGTTTTTCGAATTTGAGCTCTATCTGCAAAGGGCACTTTTCATGCTATAAGCAGTTTTTCCCAACAAATGCAAGATATAACATGGGCTATCTCCGCAAGGAGACATCAGATCTGCATAACTCATGGTTTTTTGGTCTTCGGTGAGCCGGGGGAACATAAATATGTGTTTGTTTTTCGAATTTGAGCTCTATCTGCAATGGGCACTTTTCATGCTATAAACAGTTTTTCCTAACAAATGCAAGATATAACATGGGCTATCTCCGCAAGGAGACATCAGATCTGTAAAACTCATGGTTTTTTGGTATTTGGTGAGCCGGGGGAACATGAATATGTGTGTTTTTCGAATTTGAGCTCTATCTGCAAAGGGCACTTTTCTTGCTATAAGCAGTTTTTCCTAACAAATGCAAGATATAACATGGCCTATCTCCGCAAGGAGACATCAGATCTGCATAACTCATGGTTTTTTGGTCTTCGGGGAGGTTGGGGAACATGAATACGTGTTTGTTTTTCGAATTTGAGCTCTATCTGCAAAGGGCACTTTTCTTGCTAAAAGCAGTTTTTCCTAACAAATGCAAGATATAACATGGGCTATCTCCGCAAGGAGACATCAGATCTGCATAACATGGTTTTTTGGTCTTCGGTGAGCCGGGGCAGCATGAATATGTGTTTGTTTTTCGAATTTGAGCTCTATCTGCAAAGGGCACTTTTCTTGCTATAAGCAGTTTTTCCTAACAAATGCAAGATATAACATGGGCTATCTCCGCAAGGAGACATCAGATCTGCATAACTCATGGTTTTTTGTTTTTCGGTGAGCCGGGAGAACATGAATATGTGTTTGTTTTTCGAATTTGAGCTCTATCTGCAAAGGGCACTTTTCTTGCTAAAAGCAGTTTTTCCTAACGAATGCAAGATATAACATGGGCTATCTCCGCAAGGAGACATCAGAACTGCAAAACGCATGGTTTTTTGGTCTTCGGGGAGGTTGGGGAACATGAATACGTGTTTGTTTTTCGAATTTGAGCTCTATCTGCAAAGGGCACTTTTCTTGCTAAAAGCAGTTTTTCCTAACAAATGCAAGATATAACATGGGCTATCTCCGCAAGGAGACATCAGATCTGCAAAACTCATGGTTTTTTGGTCTTCGGGGAGGTTGGGGAACATGAATACGTGTTTGTTTCTCGAATTTGAGCTCTATCTGCAAAGGGCACTTTTCTTGCTAAAAGCAGTTTTTCCTAACAAATGCAAGATATAACATGGGCTATCTCCGCAAGGAGACATCAGATCTGCATAACATGGTTTTTTGGTCTTCGGTGAGCCGGGGCAGCATGAATATGTGTTTGTTTTTCGAATTTGAGCTCTATCTGCAAAGGGCACTTTTCTTGCTATAAGCAGTTTTTCCTAACAAATGCAAGATATAACATGGGCTATCTCCGCAAGGAGACATCAGATCTGCATAACTCATGGTTTTTTGTTTTTCGGTGAGCCGGGAGAACATGAATATGTGTTTGTTTTTCGAATTTGAGCTCTATCTGCAAAGGGCACTTTTCTTGCTAAAAGCAGTTTTTCCTAACAAATGCAAGATATAACATGGGCTATCTCCGCAAGGAGACATCAGAACTGCAAAACGCATGGTTTTTTGGTCTTCGGGGAGGTTGGGGAACATGAATACGTGTTTGTTTTTCGAATTTGAGCTCTATCTGCAAAGGGCACTTTTCTTGCTAAAAGCAGTTTTTCCTAACAAATGCAAGATATAACATGGGCTATCTCCGCAAGGAGACATCAGATCTGCATAACTCATGGTTTTTTGTTTTTCGGTGAGCCGGGAGAACATGAATATGTGTTTGTTTTTCGAATTTGAGCTCTATCTGCAAAGGGCACTTTTCTTGCTAAAAGCAGTTTTTCCTAACAAATGCAAGATATAACATGGGCTATCTCCGCAAGGAGACATCAGAACTGCAAAAGGCATGGTTTTTTGGTCTTCGGTGAGCCGGGGGAGCATGAATATGTGTTTGTTTTTCGAATTTGAGCTCTATCTGCAAAGGGCACTTTTCTTGCTATAAGCAGTTTTTCCTAACAAATGCAAGATATAACATGGGCAATCTCCGCAAGGAGACATCAGATCTGCATAACTCATGGTTTTTTGGTCTTCGGTGAGCCGGGGGAACATGAATATGTGTTTGTTTTTCGAATTTGAGCTCTATCTGCAAAGGGCACTTTTCTTGCTAAAAGCAGTTTTTCCTAACAAATGCAAGATATAACATGGGCTATCTCCGCAAGGAGACATCAGAACTGCAAAACGCATGGTTTTTTGGTCTTCGGGGAGGTTGGGGAACATGAATACGTGTTTGTTTTTCGAATTTGAGCTCTATCTGCAAAGGGCACTTTTCTTGCTAAAAGCAGTTTTTCCTAACAAATGCAAGATATAACATGGGCTATCTCCGCAAGGAGACATCAGATCTGCAAAACTCATGGTTTTTTGGTCTTCGGTGAGCCGGGGGAACATAAATATGTGTTTGTTTTCGAATTTGAGCTCTATCTGCAATGGGCACTTTTCATGCTATAAACAGTTTTTCCTAACAAATGCAAGATATAACATGGGCTATCTCCGCAAGGAGACATCAGATCTGTAAAACTCATGGTTTTTTGGTATTTGGTGAGCCGGGGGAACATGAATATGTGTGATTTTCGAATTTGAGCTCTATCTGCAAAGGGCACTTTTCTTGCTAAAATCAGTTTTTCCTAAGAAATGCAAGATATAACATGGGCTATCTCCGCAAGGAGACATCAGATCTGCAAAACTCATGGTTTTTTGGTCTTCGGTGAGCCGGGGGAACATGAATATGTGTTTGTTTTTCGAATTTGAGCTCTATCTGCAATGGGCACTTTTCATGCTATAAACAGTTTTTCCAAACAAATGCAATATATAACATGGGCTATCTCCGCAAGGAGACATCAGAACTGCAAAACGCATGTTTTTTTGGTCTTCGGGGAGGTGGGGGAACATGAATACGTGTTTGTTTTTCGAATTTGAGCTCTATCTGCAAAGGGCACTTTTCTTGCTAAAAGCAGTTTTTCCTAACAAATGCAAGATATAACATGGGCTATCTCCGCAAGGAGACATCAGATCTGCATAACTCATGGTTTTTTGGTCTTCGGTGAGCCGGGGGAACATAAATATGTGTTTGTTTTTCGAATTTGAGCTCTATCTGCAATGGGCACTTTTCATGCTATAAACAATTTTTCCTAACAAATGCAAGATATAACATGGGCTATCTCCGCAAGGAGACATCAGATCTGCATAACTCATGGTTTTTTGTTCTTCGGTGAGCCGGGAGAACATGAATATGTGTTTGTTTTTCGAATTTGAGCTCTATCTGCAAAGGGCACTTTTCTTGCTAAAAGCAGTTTTTCCTAATAAATGCAAGATATAACATGGGCTATCTCCGCAAGGAGACATCAGATCTGTAAAACTCATGGTTTTTTGGTATTCGGTGAGCCGGGGGAACATGAATATGTGTTTGTTTTTCGAATTTGAGCTCTATCTGCAAAGGGCACTTTTCTTGCTATAAGCAGTTTTTCCTAACAAATGCAAGATATAACATGGGCTATCTCCGCAAGGAGACATCAGATCTGCATAACTCATGGTTTTTTGGTCTTCGGGGAGGTTGGGGAACATGAATACGTGTTTGTTTTTCGAATTTGAGCTCTATCTGCAAAGGGCACTTTTCTTGCTAAAAGCAGTTTTTCCTAACAAATGCAAGATATAACATGGGCTATCTCCGCAAGGAGACATCAGATCTGCATAACATGGTTTTTTGGTCTTCGGTGAGCCGGGGGAACATGAATACGTGTTTGTTTTTCGAATTTGAGCTCTATCTGCAAAGGGCACTTTTCTTGCTATAAGCAGTTTTTCCTAACAAATGCAAGATATAACATGGGCTATCTCCGCAAGGAGACATCAGATCTGCATAACTCATGGTTTTTTGGTCTTCGGTGAGCCGGGAGAGCATGAATATGTGTTTGTTTTTCGAATTTGAGCTCTATCTGCAAAGGGCACTTTTCTTGCTAAAAGCAGTTTTTACTAACAAATGCAAGATATAACATGGGCTATCTCGGCAAAGAGACATCAGAACTGCAAAATGCATGGTTTTTTGGTCTTCGGGGAGGTTGGGGAACATGAATACGTGTTTGTTTTTCGAATTTGAGCTCTATCTGCAAAGGGCACTTTTCATGCTATAAGCAGTTTTTCCCAACAAATGCAAGATATAACATGGGCTATCTCCGCAAGGAGACATCAGATCTGCAAAACTCATGGTTTTTTGGTCTTCGGGGAGGTTGGGGAACATGAATACGTGTTTGTTTTTCGAATTTGAGCTCTATCTGCAAAGGGCACTTTTCTTGCTAAAAGCAGTTTTTCCTAACAAATGCAAGATATAACATGGGCTATCTCCGCAAGGAGACATCAGATCTGCATAACATGGTTTTTTGGTCTTCGGTGAGCCGGGGCAGCATGAATATGTGTTTGTTTTTCGAATTTGAGCTCTATCTGCAAAGGGCACTTTTCTTGCTATAAGCAGTTTTTCCTAACAAATGCAAGATATAACATGGGCTATCTCCGCAAGGAGACATCAGATCTGCATAACTCATGGTTTTTTGTTTTTCGGTGAGCCGGGAGAACATGAATATGTGTTTGTTTTTCGAATTTGAGCTCTATCTGCAAAGGGCACTTTTCTTGCTAAAAGCAGTTTTTCCTAACAAATGCAAGATATAACATGGGCTATCTCCGCAAGGAGACATCAGAACTGCAAAACGCATGGTTTTTTGGTCTTCGGGGAGGTTGGGGAACATGAATACGTGTTTGTTTTTCGAATTTGAGCTCTATCTGCAAAGGGCACTTTTCTTGCTAAAAGCAGTTTTTCCTAACAAATGCAAGATATAACATGGGCTATCTCCGCAAGGAGACATCAGATCTGCATAACTCATGGTTTTTTGTTTTTCGGTGAGCCGGGAGAACATGAATATGTGTTTGTTTTTCGAATTTGAGCTCTATCTGCAAAGGGCACTTTTCTTGCTAAAAGCAGTTTTTCCTAACAAATGCAAGATATAACATGGGCTATCTCCGCAAGGAGACATCAGAACTGCAAAAGGCATGGTTTTTTGGTCTTCGGTGAGCCGGGGGAGCATGAATATGTGTTTGTTTTTCGAATTTGAGCTCTATCTGCAAAGGGCACTTTTCTTGCTATAAGCAGTTTTTCCTAACAAATGCAAGATATAACATGGGCAATCTCCGCAAGGAGACATCAGATCTGCATAACTCATGGTTTTTTGGTCTTCGGTGAGCCGGGGGAACATGAATATGTGTTTGTTTTTCGAATTTGAGCTCTATCTGCAAAGGGCACTTTTCTTGCTAAAAGCAGTTTTTCCTAACAAATGCAAGATATAACATGGGCTATCTCCGCAAGGAGACATCAGAACTGCAAAACGCATGGTTTTTTGGTCTTCGGGGAGGTTGGGGAACATGAATACGTGTTTGTTTTTCGAATTTGAGCTCTATCTGCAAAGGGCACTTTTCTTGCTAAAAGCAGTTTTTCCTAACAAATGCAAGATATAACATGGGCTATCTCCGCAAGGAGACATCAGATCTGCAAAACTCATGGTTTTTTGGTCTTCGGTGAGCCGGGGGAACATAAATATGTGTTTGTTTTCGAATTTGAGCTCTATCTGCAATGGGCACTTTTCATGCTATAAACAGTTTTTCCTAACAAATGCAAGATATAACATGGGCTATCTCCGCAAGGAGACATCAGATCTGTAAAACTCATGGTTTTTTGGTATTTGGTGAGCCGGGGGAACATGAATATGTGTGATTTTCGAATTTGAGCTCTATCTGCAAAGGGCACTTTTCTTGCTAAAATCAGTTTTTCCTAAGAAATGCAAGATATAACATGGGCTATCTCCGCAAGGAGACATCAGATCTGCAAAACTCATGGTTTTTTGGTCTTCGGTGAGCCGGGGGAACATGAATATGTGTTTGTTTTTCGAATTTGAGCTCTATCTGCAATGGGCACTTTTCATGCTATAAACAGTTTTTCCAAACAAATGCAATATATAACATGGGCTATCTCCGCAAGGAGACATCAGAACTGCAAAACGCATGTTTTTTTGGTCTTCGGGGAGGTGGGGGAACATGAATACGTGTTTGTTTTTCGAATTTGAGCTCTATCTGCAAAGGGCACTTTTCTTGCTAAAAGCAGTTTTTCCTAACAAATGCAAGATATAACATGGGCTATCTCCGCAAGGAGACATCAGATCTGCATAACTCATGGTTTTTTGGTCTTCGGTGAGCCGGGGGAACATAAATATGTGTTTGTTTTTCGAATTTGAGCTCTATCTGCAATGGGCACTTTTCATGCTATAAACAATTTTTCCTAACAAATGCAAGATATAACATGGGCTATCTCCGCAAGGAGACATCAGATCTGCATAACTCATGGTTTTTTGTTCTTCGGTGAGCCGGGAGAACATGAATATGTGTTTGTTTTTCGAATTTGAGCTCTATCTGCAAAGGGCACTTTTCTTGCTAAAAGCAGTTTTTCCTAATAAATGCAAGATATAACATGGGCTATCTCCGCAAGGAGACATCAGATCTGTAAAACTCATGGTTTTTTGGTATTCGGTGAGCCGGGGGAACATGAATATGTGTTTGTTTTTCGAATTTGAGCTCTATCTGCAAAGGGCACTTTTCTTGCTATAAGCAGTTTTTCCTAACAAATGCAAGATATAACATGGGCTATCTCCGCAAGGAGACATCAGATCTGCATAACTCATGGTTTTTTGGTCTTCGGGGAGGTTGGGGAACATGAATACGTGTTTGTTTTTCGAATTTGAGCTCTATCTGCAAAGGGCACTTTTCTTGCTAAAAGCAGTTTTTCCTAACAAATGCAAGATATAACATGGGCTATCTCCGCAAGGAGACATCAGATCTGCATAACATGGTTTTTTCGTCTTCGGTGAGCCGGGGGAACATGAATACGTGTTTGTTTTTCGAATTTGAGCTCTATCTGCAAAGGGCACTTTTCTTGCTATAAGCAGTTTTTCCTAACAAATGCAAGATATAACATGGGCTATCTCCGCAAGGAGACATCAGATCTGCATAACTCATGGTTTTTTGGTCTTCGGTGAGCCGGGAGAGCATGAATATGTGTTTGTTTTTCGAATTTGAGCTCTATCTGCAAAGGGCACTTTTCTTGCTAAAAGCAGTTTTTACTAACAAATGCAAGATATAACATGGGCTATCTCGGCAAAGAGACATCAGAACTGCAAAATGCATGGTTTTTTGGTCTTCGGGGAGGTTGGGGAACATGAATACGTGTTTGTTTTTCGAATTTGAGCTCTATCTGCAAAGGGCACTTTTCATGCTATAAGCAGTTTTTCCCAACAAATGCAAGATATAACATGGGCTATCTCCGCAAGGAGACATCAGATCTGCATAACTCATGGTTTTTTGGTCTTCGGGGAGGTTGGGGAACATGAATACGTGTTTGTTTTTTGAATTTGAGCTCTATCTGCAAAGGGCACTTTTCTTGCTAAAAGCAGTTTTTCCTAAGAAATGCAAGATATAACAAGATATATCTCCGCAAGGAGACATCAGATCTGCAAAACTCATGGTTTTTTGGTCTTCGGTGAGCCGGGGGAACATGAATATGTGTTTGTTTTTCGAATTTGAGCTCTATCTGCAATGGGCACTTTTCATGCTATAAGCAGTTTTTCCTAACAAATGCAAGATATAACATGGGCTATCTCCGCAAGGAGACATCAGATCTGCATAACACATGGTTTTTGGTCTTCGGTGAGCCGGGGGAACATGAATATGTGTTTGTTTTTCGAATTTGAGCTCTATCTGCAATGGGCACTTTTCATGCTATAAACAGTTTTTCCAAACAAATGCAAGATATAACATGGGCTATCTCCGCAAGGAGACATCAGAACTGCAAAACGCATGGTTTTTTGGTCTTCGGGGAGGTGGGGGAACATGAATACGTGTTTGTTTTTCGAATTTGAGCTCTATCTGCAAAGGGCACTTTTCTTGCTAAAAGCAGGTTTTCCTAACAAATGCAAGATATAACATGGGCTATCTCTGCAAGGAGACATCAGATCTGCATAACTCATGGTTTTTTGGTCTTCGGTGAGCCGGGGGAACATAAATATGTGTTTGTTTTCGAATTTGAGCTCTATCTGCAATGGGCACTTTTCATGCTATAAACAGTTTTTCCTAACAAATGCAAGATATAACATGGGCTATCTCCGCAAGGAGACATCAGATCTGTAAAACTCATGGTTTTTTGGTATTTGGTGAGCCGGGGGAACATGAATATGTGTGTTTTTCGAATTTGAGCTCTATCTGCAAAGGGCACTTTTCTTGCTAAAAGCAGTTTTTCCTAAGAAATGCAAGATATAACATGGGCTATCTCCGCAAGGAGACATCAGATCTGCAAAACTCATGGTTTTTTGGTCTTCGGTGAGCCGGGGGAACATGAATATGTGTTTGTTTTTCGAATTTGAGCTCTATCTGCAATGGGCACTTTTCATGCTATAAACAGTTTTTCCAAACAAATGCAAGATATAACATGGGCTATCTCCGCAAGGAGACATCAGAACTGCAAAACGCATGGTTTTTTGGTCTTCGGGGAGGTGGGGGAACATGAATACGTGTTTGTTTTTCTAATTTGAGCTCTATCTGCAAAGGGCACTTTTCTTGCTAAAAGCAGTTTTTCCTAACAAATGCAAGATATAACATGGGCTATCTCCGCAAGGAGACATCAGATCTGCATAACTCATGGTTTTTTGGTCTTCGGTGAGCCGGGGGAACATAAATATGTGTTTGTTTTTCGAATTTGACCTCTATCTGCAATGGGCACTTTTCATGCTATAAACAGTTTTTCCTAACAAATGCAAGATATAACATGGGCTATCTCCGCAAGGAGACATCAGATCTGTAAAACTCATGGTTTTTTGGAATTTGGTGAGCCGGGGGAACATGAATATGTGTGTTTTTCGAATTTGAGCTCTATCTGCAAAGGGCACTTTTCTTGCTATAAGCAGTTTTTCCTAACAAATGCAAGATATAACATGGGCTATCTCCGCAAGGAGACATCAGATCTGCATAACTCATGGTTTTTTGGTCTCCGGGGAGGTTGGGGAACATGAATACGTGTTTGTTTTTCGAATTTGAGCTCTATCTGCAAAGGGCACTTTTCTTGCTAAAAGCAGTTTTTCCTAACAAATGCAAGATATAACATGGGCTATCTCCGCAAGGAGACATCAGATTTGCATAACATGGTTTTTTGGTCTTCGGTGAGCCGGGGCAGCATGAATATGTGTTTGTTTTTCGAATTTGAGCTCTATCTGCAAAGGGCACTTTTCTTGCTATAAGCAGTTTTTCCTAACAAATGCAAGATATAACATGGGCTATCTCCACAAGGAGACATCAGATCTGCATAACTCATGGTTTTTTGTTTTTCGGTGAGCCGGGAGAACATGAATATGTGTTTGTTTTTCGAATTTGAGCTCTATCTGCAAAGGGCACTTTTCTTGCTAAAAGCAGTTTTTCCTAACAAATGCAAGATATAACATGGGCTATCTCCGCAAGGAGACATCAGAACTGCAAAAGGCATGGTTTTTTGGTCTTCGGTGAGCCGGGGGAGCATGAATATGTGTTTGTTTTTCGAATTTGAGCTCTATCTGCAAAGGGCACTTTTCTTGCTATAAGCAGTTTTTCCTAACAAATGCAAGATATAACATGGGCAATCTCCGCAAGGAGACATCAGATCTGCATAACTCATGGTTTTTTGGTCTTCGGTGAGCCGGGGGAACATGAATATGTGTTTGTTTTTCGAATTTGAGCTCTATCTGCAATGGGCACTTTTCATGCTATAAACAGTTTTTCCAAACAAATGCAAGATATAACATGGGCTATCTCCGCAAGGAGACATCAGAACTGCAAAACGCATGGTTTTTTGGTCTTCGGGGAGGTGGGGGAACATGAATACGTGTTTGTTTTTCGAATTTGAGCTCTATCTGCAAAGGGCACTTTTCTTGCTATAAGCAGTTTTTCCTAACAAATGCAAGATATAACATGGGCTATCTCCGCAAGGAGACATCAGATCTGCATAACTCATGGTTTTTTGGTCTTCGGTGAGCCGGGAGAACATGAATATGTGTTTGTTTTTCGAATTTGAGCTCTATCTGCAATGGGCACTTTTCATGCTATAAACAGTTTTTCCAAACAAATGCAAGATATAACATGGGCTATCTCCGCAAGGAGACATCAGAACTGCAAAAGGCATGGTTTTTTGGTCTTCGGTGAGCCGGGGGAGCATGAATATGTGTTTGTTTTTCGAATTTGAGCTCTATCTGCAAAGGGCACTTTTCTTGCTATAAGCAGTTTTTCCTAACAAATGCAAGATATAACATGGGCAATCTCCGCAAGGAGACATCAGATCTGCATAACTCATGGTTTTTTGGTCTTCGGTGAGCCGGGGGAACATGAATATGTGTTTGTTTTTCGAATTTGAGCTCTATCTGCAATGGGCACTTTTCATGCTATAAACAGTTTTTCCAAACAAATGCAAGATATAACATGGGCTATCTCCGCAAGGAGACATCAGAACTGCAAAACGCATGGTTTTTTGGTCTTCGGGGAGGTGGGGGAACATGAATACGTGTTTGTTTTTCGAATTTGAGCTCTATCTGCAAAGGGCACTTTTCTTGCTAAAAGCAGTTTTTCCTAACAAATGCAAGATATAACATGGGCTATCTCCGCAAGGAGACATCAGATCTGCATAACTCATGGTTTTTTGGTCTTCGGTGAGCCGGGGGAACATGAATATGTGTTTGTTTTTCGAATTTGAGCTCTATCTGCAATGGGCACTTTTCATGCTATAAACAGTTTTTCCTAACAAATGCAAGATATAACATGGGCTATCTCCGCAAGGAGACATCAGATCTGTAAAACTCATGGTTTTTTGGTATTTGGTGAGCCGGGGGAACATGAATATGTGTGTTTTTCGAATTTGAGCTCTATCTGCAAAGGGCACTTTTCTTGCTATAAGCAGTTTTTCCAAACAAATGCAAGATATAACATGGGCTATCTCCGCAAGGAGACATCAGATCTGCATAACTCATGGTTTTTTGGTCTTCGGGGAGGTTGGGGAACATGAATACGTGTTTGTTTTTCGAATTTGAGCTCTATCTGCAAAGGGCACTTTTCTTGCTAAAAGCAGTTTTTCCTAACAAATGCAAGATATAACATGGGCTATCTCCGCAAGGAGACATCAGATCTGCATAACATGGTTTTTTGGTCTTCGGTGAGCCGGGGCAGCATGAATATGTGTTTGTTTTTCGAATTTGAGCTCTATCTGCAAAGGGCACTTTTCTTGCTATAAGCAGTTTTTCCTAACAAATGCAAGATATAACATAGGCTATCTCCGCAAGGAGACATCAGATCTGCATAACTCATGGTTTTTTGTTTTTCGGTGAGCCGGGAGAACATGAATATGTGTTTGTTTTTCGAATTTGAGCTCTATCTGCAAAGGGCACTTTTCTTGCTAAAAGCAGTTTTTCCTAACAAATGCAAGATATAACATGGGCTATCTCCGCAAGGAGACATCAGAACTGCAAAAGGCATGGTTTTTTGGTCTTTGGTGAGCCGGGGGAGCATGAATATGTGTTTGTTTTTCGAATTTGAGCTCTATCTGCAAAGGGCACTTTTCTTGCTATAAGCAGTTTTTCCTAACAAATGCAAGATATAACATGGGCAATCTCCGCAAGGAGACATCAAATCTGCATAACTCATGGTTTTTTGGTCTTCGGTGAGCCGGGGGAATATGAATATGTGTTTGTTTTTCGAATTTGAGCTCTATCTGCAAAGGGCACTTTTCTTGCTAAAAGCAGTTTTTCCTAACAAATGCAAGATATAACATGGGCTATCTCCGCAAGGAGACATCAGAACTGCAAAACGCATGGTTTTTTGGTCTTCGGGGAGGTGGGGGAACATGAATACGTGTTTGTTTTTCGAATTTGAGCTCTATCTGCAAAGGGCACTTTTCTTGCTAAAAGCAGTTTTTCCTAACAAATGCAAGATATAACATGGGCTATCTCCGCAAGGAGACATCAGATCTGCAAAACTCATGGTTTTTTGGTCTTCGGGGAGGTTGGGGAACATGAATACGTGTTTGTTTTTCGAATTTGAGCTCTATCTGCAAAGGGCACTTTTCTTGCTAAAAGCAGTTTTTCCTAACAAATGCAAGATATAACATGGGCTATCTCCGCAAGGAGACATCAGATCTGCATAACATGGTTTTTTGGTCTTCGGTGAACCGGGGCAGCATGAATATGTGTTTGTTTTTCGAATTTGAGCTCTATCTGCAAAGGGCACTTTTCTTGCTATAAGCAGTTTTTCCTAACAAATGCAAGATATAACATGGGCTATCTCCGCAAGGAGACATCAGATCTGCATAACTCATGGTTTTTTGTTTTTCGGTGAGCCGGGAGAACATGAATATGTGTTTGTTTTTCGAATTTGAGCTCTATCTGCAAAGGGCACTTTTCTTGCTAAAAGCAGTTTTTCCTAACAAATGCAAGATATAACATGGGCTATCTCCGCAAGGAGACATCAGAACTGCAAAAGGCATGGTTTTTTGGTCTTCGGTGAGCCGGGGGAGCATGAATATGTGTTTGTTTTTCGAATTTGAGCTCTATCTGCAAAGGGCACTTTTCTTGCTATAAGCAGTTTTTCCTAACAAATGCAAGATATAACATGGGCAATCTCCGCAAGGAGACATCAGATCTGCATAACTCATGGTTTTTTGGTCTTCGGTGAGCCGGGGGAACATGAATATGTGTTTGTTTTTCGAATTTGAGCTCTATCTGCAAAGGGCACTTTTCTTGCTAAAAGCAGTTTTTCCTAACAAATGCAAGATATAACATGGGCTATCTCCGCAAGGAGACATCAGAACTGCAAAACGCATGGTTTTTTGGTCTTCGGGGAGGTTGGGGAACATGAATACGTGTTTGTTTTTCGAATTTGAGCTCTATCTGCAAAGGGCACTTTTCTTGCTAAAAGCAGTTTTTCCTAACAAATGCAAGATATAACATGGGCTATCTCCGCAAGGAGACATCAGATCTGCATAACTCATGGTTTTTTGGTCTTCGGTGAGCCGGGGGAACATGAATATGTGTTTGTTTTTCAAATTTGAGCTCTATCTGCAATGGGCACTTTTCATGCTATAAACAGTTTTTCCAAACAAATGCAAGATATAACATGGGCTATCTCCGCAAGGAGACATCAGAACTGCAAAACGCATGTTTTTTTGGTCTTCGGGGAGGTGGGGGAACATGAATACGTGTTTGTTTTTCGAATTTGAGCTCTATCTGCAAAGGGCACTTTTCTTGCTAAAAGCAGTTTTTCCTAACAAATGCAAGATATAACATGGGCTATCTCCGCAAGGAGACATCAGATCTGCATAACTCATGGTTTTTTGGTCTTCGGTGAGCCGGAGGAACATAAATATGTGTTTGTTTTTCGAATTTGAGCTCTATCTGCAAAGGGCACTTTTCTTGCTAAAAGCAGTTTTTCCTAACAAATGCAAGATATAACATGGGCTATCTCCGCAAGGAGACATCAGAACTGCAAAACTCATGGTTTTTTGGTCTTCGGTGAGCTGGGGGAACATGAATATGTGTTTGTTTTTCGAATTTGAGCTCTATCTGCAATGGGCACTTTTCATGCTATAAGCAGTTTTTCCTAACAAATGCAAGATATAACATGGGCTATCTCCGCAAGGAGACATCAGATCTGCATAACTCATGGTTTTTTGGTCTTCGATGAGCCGGGGGAACATGAATATGTGTTTGTTTTTCAAATTTGAGCTCTATCTGCAATGGGCACTTTTCATGCTATAAACAGTTTTTCCAAACAAATGCAAGATATAACATGGGCTATCTCCGCAAGGAGACATCAGAACTGCAAAACGCATGTTTTTTTGGTCTTCGGGGAGGTGGGGGAACATGAATACGTGTTTGTTTTTCGAATTTGAGCTCTATCTGCAAAGGGCACTTTTCTTGCTAAAAGCAGTTTTTCCTAACAAATGCAAGATATAACATGGGCTATCTCCGCAAGGAGACATCAGATCTGCATAACTCATGGTTTTTTGGTCTTCGGTGAGCCGGGGGAACATAAATATGTGTTTGTTTTTCGAATTTGAGCTCTATCTGCAATGGGCACTTTTCATGCTATAAACAATTTTTCCTAACAAATGCAAGATATAACATGGGCTATCTCCGCAAGGAGACATCAGATCTGCATAACTCATGGTTTTTTGTTCTTCGGTGAGCCGGGAGAACATGAATATGTGTTTGTTTTTCGAATTTGAGCTCTATCTGCAAAGGGCACTTTTCTTGCTAAAAGCAGTTTTTCCTAATAAATGCAAGATATAACATGGGCTATCTCCGCAAGGAGACATCAGATCTGTAAAACTCATGGTTTTTTGGTATTCGGTGAGCCGGGGGAACATGAATACGTGTTTGTTTTTCGAATTTGAGCTCTATCTGCAAAGGGCACTTTTCTTGCTATAAGCAGTTTTTCCTAACAAATGCAAGATATAACATGGGCTATCTCCGCAAGGAGACATCAGATCTGCATAACTCATGGTTTTTTGGTCTTCGGGGAGGTTGGGGAACATGAATACGTGTTTGTTTTTCGAATTTGAGCTCTATCTGCAAAGGGCACTTTTCTTGCTAAAAGCAGTTTTTCCTAACAAATGCAAGATATAACATGGGCTATCTCCGCAAGGAGACATCAGATCTGCAAAACTCATGGTTTTTTGGTCTTCGCTTAGTCCCGGGAACATGAATATGTGTTTGTTTTTCGAATTTGAGCTCTATCTTCAATGGGCACTTTTCATGCTATAAGCAGTTTTTCCTAACAAATGCAAGATATAACATGGGCCATCTCCGCAAGGAGACATCAGATCTGCAAAACCCATGGTTTTTTGGTGTTTGCTGCGCCAGGGGAACATGAATATGTGTTTGTTTTTCGAATTTGAGCTCTATCTGCAATGGGCACTTTTCATGCTATATAAGCAGTTTTTCCTAACAAATGCAAGATATAACATGGGCTATCTCCGCAAGGAGACATCAGATCTGCAAAATTCATGGTTTTTCGGTCTTCGGTGAGCCGGGGGAACATGAATATGTGTTTGTTTTTAGAATTTGAGCTCTATCTGCAATGGGCACTTTTCATGCTATAAGCCGTTTTTCCAAACAAATACAAGATATAGCATGTGCTATCTCCGCAAGGAGACATCAGATCTGCAAAACTCATGGATTTTCGGTCTTCGCTTAGTCCTGGGAACATGAATATGTTTTTGTTTTTCGAATTTGAGCTCTATCTGCAATGGCCACTTTTCATGCTATAAGCAGTTTTTCCTAAAAAATGAAAGATATAACATGGGCTATCTCCGCAAGGAGACAACAGATCTGCAAAACCCAAGGTTTTTTGGTCTTCGGTGAGCCGGGGGAACATGAATATGTGTTTGTTTTTCGAATTTCAGCTCTATCTGCAATGGGCAGTTTTCATGCTATAAGCAGATTTTCAGAACAAATGCAAGATATAACTTGGCCATCTCCACAAGGAGACATCAGATCTGCAAAACTCATGGTTTTTTGGTCTTTGGAGAGCCAGGGGAACATGAATATGTGTTTGTTTTTAGAATTTGAGCTCTATGTGCAATGGGTACTTTTCATGCTATAAGCAGTTTTTCCTAGCAAATGCAAGATATAACATGGGCTATCTCCACAAGGAGACATCAGATCTGCAAAACCCATGGTTTTTTGGTCTTCGGTGAGCCGGGAGAACATGAATATGTGTTTGTTTTTAGAATTTGACCTCTATCTGCAATGGGCACTTTTCATGCTATAAGCAGATTTTCCTAACAAATGCAAGATATAACATGGGCTATCTCCGCAAGGAGACATCAGATCTGCAAACCTCATGGTTTTTTGGTCTTCAGAGAGCCAGGGGAACATGAATATGTGTTTGTTTTTCGAATTTGAGCTCTATCTGCAATGGGCACTTTTCATGCTATAAGCAGATTTTTCTAACAAATGCAAGATATAACATGGGCTATCTCCACAAGGAGACATCAGATCTGCAAAACCCATGGTTTTTTGGTGTTTGCTGCGCCAGGGGAACATGAATATGTGTTTGTTTTTCGAATTTGAGCTCTATCTGCAATGGGCACTTTTCATGCTATATAAGCAGTTTTTCCTAACAAATGCAAGATATACACAAGCATGGGCTATCTCCGCAAGGAGACATCAGATCTGCAAAATTCATGGTTTTTCGGTCTTCGGTGAGCCGGGGGAACATGAATATGTGTTTGTTTTTAGAATTTGAGCTCTATCTGCAATGGGTACTTTTCATGCTATAAGCAGTTTTTTCCTAACAAATGCAAGATATAACATGGGCTATCTCCGCAAGGAGACATTAGATCTGCAAAACACATGTTTTTTTGGTCTTCGGTGAGCCGGGGGAACATGAATATGTGTTTGTCTTTCGAATTTGAGCTCTATCTGCAATGGGCACTTTTCATGCTATAAGCCGTTTTTCCAAACAAATACAAGATATAGCATGTGCTATCTCCGCAAGGAGACATCAGATCTGCAAAACTCATGGATTTTCGGTCTTCGCTTAGTCCTGGGAACATGAATATGTGTTTGTTTTTCGAATTTGAGCTCTATCTGCAATGGGCAGTTTTCATGCTATAAGCAGATTTTCAGAACAAATGCAAGATATAACTTGGCCATCTCCGCAAGGAGACATCAGATCTGCAAAACTCATGGTTTTTTGGTCTTTGGAGAGCCAGGGGAACATGAATATGTGTTTGTTTTTAGAATTTGAGCTCTATGTGCAATGGGTACTTTTCATGCTATAAGCAGTTTTTCCTAGCAAATGCAAGATATAACATGGGCTATCTCCACAAGGAGACATCAGATCTGCAAAACCCATGGTTTTTTGGTGTTTGCTGCGCCATGGGAACATGAATATGTGTTTGTTTTTCGAATTTGAGCTCTATCTGCAATGGGCACTTTTCATGCTATAAGCAGATTTTCCTAACAAATGCAAGATATAACATGGGCTATCTCCGCAAGGAGACATCAGATCTGCAAAACCCATGGTTTTTTGGTCTTCGGTGAGCAGGGGGAACATGAATATGTGTTTGTTTTTAGAATTTGAGCTCTATCTGCAATGGGCACTTTTCATGCTATAAGCAGTTTTTCGTAACAAATGCAAGATATAACATGGGCTATCTCCGCAAGGAGATATTAGATCTGCAAAATTCATGGTTTTTCGGTCTTCGGTGAGCCGGGGGAACACGAATATGTGTTTGTTTTTAGAATTTGAGCTCTATGTGCAATGGGTACTTTTCATGCTATAAGCAGTTTTTTCCTAACAAATGCAAGATATAACATGGGCTATCTCCGCAAGGAGACATTAGATCTGCAAAACACATGGTTTTTTTGTCTTTGGAGAGCCAGGGGAACATGAATATGTGTTTGTTTTTAGAATTTGAGCTCTATGTGCAATGGGTACTTTTCATGCTATAAGCATTTTTTCCTAGCAAATGCAAGATATAACATGGGCTATCTCCACAAGGAGACATCAGATCTGCAAAACCCATGGTTTTTTGGTGTTTGCTGCGCCAGGGGAACATGAATATGTGTTTGTTTTTCGAATTTGAGCTCTATCTGCAATGGGCACTTTTCATGCTATAAGCAGATTTTCCTAACAAATGCAAGCTATAACATGGGCTATCTCCGCAAGGAGACATCAGATCTGCAAAACTCATGGTTTTTTGGTCTTTGGAGAGCCAGGGGAACATGAATATGTGTTTGTTTTTCGAATTTGAGCTCTATCTGCAATGGGCACTTTTCATGCTATAAACAGTTTTTCCAAACAAATGCAAGATATAACATGGGCTGTCTCCGCAAGGAGACATCAGAACTGCAAAACGCATGGTTTTTTGGTCTTCGGGGAGGTGGGGGAACATGAATACGTGTTTGTTTTTCGAATTTGAGCTCTATCTGCAAAGGGCACTTTTCTTGCTAAAAGCAGTTTTTCCTAACAAATGCAAGATATAACATGGGCTATCTCCGCAAGGAGACATCAGATCTGCATAACTCATGGTTTTTTGGTCTTCGGTGAGCCGGGAGAACATGAATATGTGTTTGTTTTTCGAATTTGAGCTCTATCTGCAAAGGGCACTTTTCTTGCTAAAAGCAGTTTTTCCTAAGAAATGCAAGATATAACATGGGCTATCTCCGCAAGGAGACATCAGATCTGCATAACTCATGGTTTTTTGGTCTTCGGTGAGCCGGGGGAACATGAATATGTGTTTGTTTTTCGAATTTGAGCTCTATCTGCAAAGGGCACTTTTCTTGCTAAAAGCAGTTTTTCCTAACAAATGCAAGATATAACATGGGCTATCTCCGCAAGGAGACATCAGAACTGCAAAACGCATTGTTTTTTGGTCTTCGGGGAGGTTGCGGAACATGAATACGTGTTTGTTTTTCGAATTTGAGCTCTGTCTGCAAAGGGCACTTTTCTTGCTAAAAGCAGTTTTTCCTAAGAAATGCAAGATATAACATGGGCTATCTCCGCAAGGAGACATCAGATCTGCAAAACTCATGGTTTTTTGGTCTTCGGTGAGCCGGGGGAACATGAATATGTGTTTGTTTTTCGAATTTGAGCTCTATCTGCAAAGGGCACTTTTCTTGCTATAAGCAGTTTTTCCTAACAAATGCAAGATATAACATGGGCAATCTCCGCAAGGAGACATCAGATCTGCATAACTCATGGTTTTTTGGTCTTCGGTGAGCCGGGGGAACATGAATATGTGTTTGTTTTTCGAATTTGAGCTCTATCTGCAATGGGCACTTTTCATGCTATAAGCAGTTTTTCCTAACAAATGCAAGATATAACATGGGCTATCTCCGCAAGGAGACATCAGATCTGCATAACTCATGGTTTTTTGGTCTTCGGTGAGCCGGGGGAACATGAATATGTGTTTGTTTTTCGAATTTGAGCTCTATCTGCAATGGGCACTTTTCATGCTATAAGCAGTTTTTCCTAACAAATGCAAGATATAACATGGGCTATCTCTGCAAGGAGACATCAGATCTGCATAACTCATGGTTTTTTGGTCTTCGGTGAGCCGGGGGAACATGAATATGTGTTTGTTTTTCGAATTTGAGCTCTATCTGCAATGGGCACTTTTCATGCTTTAAACAGTTTTTCCAAACAAATGCAAGATATAACATGGGCAATCTCCGCAAGGAGACATCAGATCTGCATAACTCATGGTTTTTTGGTCTTCGGTGAGCCGGGGGAACATGAATATGTGTTTGTTTTTCGAATTTGAGCTCTATCTGCAATGGGCACTTTTCATGCTATAAGCAGTTTTTCCTAACAAATGCAAGATATAACATGGGCTATCTCCACAAGGAGACATCAGATCTGCATAACACATGGTTTTTTGGTCTTCGGTGAGCCGGGGGAACATGAATATGTGTTTGTTTTTCGAATTTGAGCTCTATCTGCAATGGGCACTTTTCATGCTATAAACAGTTTTTCCAAACAAATGCAAGATATAACATGGGCTATCTCCGCAAGGAGACATCAGAACTGCAAAACGCATGGTTTTTTGGTCTTCGGGGAGGTGGGGGAACATGAATACGTGTTTGTTTTTCGAATTTGAGCTCTATCTGCAAAGGGCACTTTTCTTGCTAAAAGCAGGTTTTCCTAACAAATGCAAGATATAACATGGGCTATCTCTGCAAGGAGACATCAGAACTGCAAAACGCATGGTTTTTTGGTCTTCGGGGAGGTTGGGGAACATGAATACGTGTTTGTTTTTTGAATTTGAGCTCTATCTGCAAAGGGCACTTTTCTTGCTAAAAGCAGTTTTTCCTAAGAAATGCAAGATATAACATGGGCTATCTCCGCAAGGAGTCATCAGATCTGCAAAACTCATGGTTTTTTGGTCTTCGGTGAGCCGGGGGAACATGAATATGTGTTTGTTTTTCGAATTTGAGCTCTATCTGCAATGGGCACTTTTCATGCTATAAGCAGTTTTTCCTAACAAATGCAAGATATAACATGGGCTATCTCCGCAAGGAGACATCAGATCTGCATAACACATGGTTTTTTGGTCTTCGGTGAGTCGGGGAAACATGAATATGTGTTTGTTTTTCGAATTTGAGCTCTATCTGCAATGGGCACTTTTCATGCTATAAACAGTTTTTCCAAACAAATGCAAGATATAACATGGGCTATCTCCGCAAGGAGACATCAGAACTGCAAAACGCATGGTTTTTTGGTCTTCGGGGAGGTGGGGGAACATGAATACGTGTTTGTTTTTCGAATTTGAGCTCTATCTGCAAAGGGAACTTTTCTTGCTAAAAGCAGGTTTTCCTAACAAATGCAAGATATAACATGGGCTATCTCTGCAAGGAGACATCAGATCTGCATAACTCATGGTTTTTTGGTCTTCGGTGAGCCGGGGGAACATAAATATGTGTTTGTTTTTCGAATTTGAGCTCTATCTGCAATGGGCACTTTTCATGCTATAAACAGTTTTTCCTAACAAATGCAAGATATAACATGGGCTATCTCCGCAAGGAGACATCAGATCTGTAAAACTCATGGTTTTTTGGTATTTGGTGAGCCGGGGGAACATGAATATGTGTGTTTTTCGAATTTGAGCTCTATCTGCAAAGGGCACTTTTCTTGCTATAAGCAGTTTTTCCTAACAAATGCAAGATATAACATGGGCTATCTCCGCAAGGAGACATCAGATCTGCATAACTCATGGTTTTTTGTTCTTCGGTGAGCCGGGAGAACATGAATATGTGTTTGTTTTTCGAATTTGAGCTCTATCTGTAAAGGGCACTTTTCTTGCTAAAAGCAGTTTTTCCTAACAAATGCAAGATATAACATGGGCTATCTCCGCAAGGAGACATCAGATTTGCATAACTCATGGTTTTTTGGTCTTCGGTGAGCCGGGGGAACATGAATATGTGTTTGTTTTTCTAATTTGAGCTCTATCTGCAAAGGGCACTTTTCTTGCTAAAAGCAGTTTTTCCAAACAAATGCAAGATATAACATGGGCTATCTCCGCAAGGAGACATCAGAACTGCAAAACGCATGGTTTTTTGGTCTTCGGGGAGGTGGGGGAACATGAATACGTGTTTGTTTTTCGAATTTGAGCTCTATCTGCAAAGGGCACTTTTCTTGCTAAAAGCAGGTTTTCCTAACAAATGCAAGATATAACATGGGCTATCTCTGCAAGGAGACATCAGATCTGCATAACTCATGGTTTTTTGGTCTTCGGTGAGCCGGGGGAACATAAATATGTGTTTGTTTTTCGAATTTGAGCTCTATCTGCAATGGGCACTTTTCATGCTATAAACAGTTTTTCCTAACAAATGCAAGATATAACATGGGCTATCTCCGCAAGGAGACATCAGATCTGTAAAACTCATGGTTTTTTGGTATTTGGTGAGCCGGGGGAACATGAATATGTGTGTTTTTCGAATTTGAGCTCTATCTGCAAAGGGCACTTTTCTTGCTATAAGCAGTTTTTCCTAACAAATGCAAGATATAACATGGGCTATCTCCGCAAGGAGACATCAGATCTGCATAACTCATGGTTTTTTGTTCTTCGGTGAGCCGGGAGAACATGAATATGTGTTTGTTTTTCGAATTTGAGCTCTATCTGCAAAGGGCACTTTTCTTGCTAAAAGCAGTTTTTCCTAACAAATGCAAGATATAACATGGGCTATCTCCGCAAGGAGACATCAGATCTGCATAACTCATGGTTTTTTGGTCTTCGGTGAGCCGGGGGAACATGAATATGTGTTTGTTTTTCTAATTTGAGCTCTATCTGCAAAGGGCACTTTTCTTGCTAAAAGCAGTTTTTCCTAACAAATGCAAGATATAACATGGGCTATCTCCGCAAGGGGACATCAGAACTGCAAAACGCATGGTTTTTTGGTCTTTGGGGAGGTTGGGGAACATGAATACGTGTTTGTTTTTCGAATTTGAGCTCTGTCTGCAAAGGGCACTTTTCTTGCTAAAAGCAGTTTTTCCTAAGAAATGCAAGATATAACATGGGCTATCTCCGCAAGGAGACATCAGATCTGCAAAACTCATGGTTTTTTGGTCTTCGGTGAGCCGGGGGAACATGAATATGTGTTTGTTTTTCGAATTTGAGCTCTATCTGCAAAGGGCACTTTTCTTGCTAAAAGCAGTTTTTCCTAACAAATGCAAGATATAACATGGGCTATCTCCGCAAGGAGACATCAGAACTGCAAAACGCATTGTTTTTTGGTCTTTGGGGAGGTTGCGGAACATGAATACGTGTTTGTTTTTCGAATTTGAGCTCTGTCTGCAAAGGGCACTTTTCTTGCTAAAAGCAGTTTTTCCTAAGAAATGCAAGATATAACATGGGCTATCTCCGCAAGGAGACATCAGATCTGCAAAACTCATGGTTTTTTGGTCTTCGGTGAGCCGGGGGAACATGAATATGTGTTTGTTTTTCGAATTTGAGCTCTATCTGCAAAGGGCACTTTTCTTGCTATAAGCAGTTTTTCCTAACAAATGCAAGATATAACATGGGCAATCTCCGCAAGGAGACATCAGATCTGCATAACTCATGGTTTTTTGGTGTTCGGTGATCCGGGGGAACATAAATATGTGTTTGTTTTTCGAATTTGAGCTCTATCTGCAATGGGCACTTTTCATGCTATAAGCAGTTTTTCCTAACAAATGCAAGATATAACATGGGCTATCTCCGCAAGGAGACATCAGATCTGCATAACTCATGGTTTTTTGGTCTTCGGTGAGCCGGGGGAACATGAATATGTGTTTGTTTTTCGAATTTGAGCTCTATCTGCAATGGGCACTTTTCATGCTATAAACAGTTTTTCCAAACAAATGCAAGATATAACATGGGCAATCTCCGCAAGGAGACATCAGATCTGCATAACTCATGGTTTTTTGGTCTTCGGTGAGCCGGGGGAACATGAATATGTGTTTGTTTTTTGAATTTGAGCTCTATCTGCAATGGGCACTTTTCATGCTATAAGCAGTTTTTCCTAACAAATGCAAGATATAACATGGGCTATCTCCACAAGGAGACATCAGATCTGCATAACACATGGTTTTTTGGTCTTCGGTGAGCCGGGGGAACATGAATATGTGTTTGTTTTTCGAATTTGAGCTCTATCTGCAATGGGCACTTTTCATGCTATAAACAGTTTTTCCAAACAAATGCAAGATATAACATGGGCTATCTCCGCAAGGAGACATCAGAACTGCAAAACGCATGGTTTTTTGGTCTTCGGGGAGGTGGGGGAACATGAATACGTGTTTGTTTTTCGAATTTGAGCTCTATCTGCAAAGGGCACTTTTCTTGCTAAAAGCAGGTTTTCCTAACAAATGCAAGATATAACATGGGCTATCTCCGCAAGGAGACATCAGAACTGCAAAACGCATGGTTTTTTGGTCTTCGGGGAGGTTGGGGAACATGAATACGTGTTTGTTTTTTGAATTTGAGCTCTATCTGCAAAGGGCACTTTTCTTGCTAAAAGCAGTTTTTCCTAAGAAATGCAAGATATAACATGCGCTATCTCCGCAAGGAGACATCAGATCTGCAAAACTCATGGTTTTTTGGTCTTCGGTGAGCCGGGGGAACATGAATATGTGTTTGTTTTTCGAATTTGAGCTCTATCTGCAATGGGCACTTTTCATGCTATAAGCAGTTTTTCCTAACAAATGCAAGATATAACATGGGCTATCTCCGCAAGGAGACATCAGATCTGCATAACACATGGTTTTTTGGTCTTCGGTGAGCCGGGGGAACATGAATATGTGTTTGTTTTTCGAATTTGAGCTCTATCTGCAATGGGCACTTTTCATGCTATAAACAGTTTTTCCAAACAAATGCAAGATATAACATGGGCTATCTCCGCAAGGAGACATCAGAACTGCAAAACGCATGGTTTTTTGGTCTTCGGGGAGGTGGGGGAACATGAATACGTGTTTGTTTTTCGAATTTGAGCTCTATCTGCAAAGGGCACTTTTCTTGCTAAAAGCAGGTTTTCCTAACAAATGCAAGATATAACATGGGCTATCTCTGCAAGGAGACATCAGATCTGCATAACTCATGGTTTTTTGGTCTTCGGTGAGCCGGGGGAACATAAATATGTGTTTGTTTTTCGAATTTGAGCTCTATCTGCAATGGGCACTTTTCATGCTATAAACAGTTTTTCCTAACAAATGCAAGATATAACATGGGCTATCTCCGCAAGGAGACATCAGATCTGTAAAACTCATGGTTTTTTGGTATTTGGTGAGCCGGGGGAACATGAATATGTGTGTTTTTCGAATTTGAGCTCTATCTGCAAAGGGCACTTTTCTTGCTATAAGCAGTTTTTCCTAACAAATGCAAGATATAACATGGGCTATCTCCGCAAGGAGACATCAGATCTGCATAACTCATGGTTTTTTGGTCTTCGGGGAGGTTGGGGAACATGAATACGTGTTTGTTTTTCGAATTTGAGCTCTATCTGCAAAGGGCACTTTTCTTGCTAAAAGCAGTTTTTCCTAACAAATGCAAGATATAACATGGGCTATCTCCGCAAGGAGACATCAGATCTGCATAACTCATGGTTTTTTGGTCTTCGGTGAGCCGGGGGAACATGAATATGTGTTTGTTTTTCTAATTTGAGCTCTATCTGCAAAGGGCACTTTTCTTGCTAAAAGCAGTTTTTCCTAACAAATGCAAGATATAACATGGGCTATCTCCGCAAGGAGACATCAGAACTGCAAAACGCATGGTTTTTTGGTCTTTGGGGAGGTTGGGGAACATGAATACGTGTTTGTTTTTCGAATTTGAGCTCTGTCTGCAAAGGGCACTTTTCTTGCTAAAAGCAGTTTTTCCTAAGAAATGCAAGATATAACATGGGCTATCTCCGCAAGGAGACATCAGATCTGCAAAACTCATGGTTTTTTGGTCTTCGGTGAGCCGGGGGAACATGAATATGTGTTTGTTTTTCGAATTTGAGCTCTATCTGCAATGGGCACTTTTCATGCTATAAACAGTTTTTCCAAACAAATGCAAGATATAACATGGGCTATCTCCGCAAGGAGACATCAGAACTGCAAAACGCATGGTTTTTTGGTCTTCGGGGAGGTGGGGGAACATGAATACGTGTTTGTTTTTCGAATTTGAGCTCTATCTGCAAAGGGCACTTTTCTTGCTAAAAGCAGTTTTTCCTAACAAATGCAAGATATAACATGGGCTATCTCCGCAAGGAGACATCAGATCTGCATAACTCATGGTTTTTTGGTCTTCGGTGAGCCGGGGGAACATAAATATGTGTTTGTTTTTCGAATTTGAGCTCTATCTGCAATGGGCACTTTTCATGCTATAAACAGTTTTTCCTAACAAATGCAAGATATAACATGGGCTATCTCCGCAAGGAGACATCAGATCTGTAAAACTCATGGTTTTTTGGTATTTGGTGAGCCGGGGGAACATGAATATGTGTGTTTTTCAAATTTGAGCTCTATCTGCAAAGGGCACTTTTCTTGCTATAAGCAGTTTTTCCTAACAAATGCAAGATATAACATGGGCTATCTCCGCAAGGAGACATCAGATCTGCATAACTCATGGTTTTTTGGTCTTCGGGGAGGTTGGGGAACATGAATACGTGTTTGTTTTTCGAATTTGAGCTCTATCTGCAAAGGGCACTTTTCTTGCTAAAAGCAGTTTTTCCTAACAAATGCAAGATATAACATGGGCTATCTCCGCAAGGAGACATCAGATCTGCATAACATGGTTTTTTGGTCTTCGGTGAGCCGGGGCAGCATGAATATGTGTTTGTTTTTCGAATTTGAGCTCTATCTGCAAAGGGCACTTTTCTTGCTAAAAGTAGTTTTTCCTAACAAATGCAAGATATAACATGGGCTATCTCCGCAAGGAGACATCAGAACTGCAAAACGCATGGTTTTTTGGTCTTTGGGGAGGTGGGGGAACATGAATACGTGTTTGTTTTTCGAATTTGAGCTCTATCTGCAAAGGGCACTTTTCTTGCTAAAAGCAGGTTTTCCTAACAAATGCAAGATATAACATGGGCTATCTCCGCAAGGAGACATCAGAACTGCAAAACGCATGGTTTTTTGGTCTTCGGGGAGGTTGGGGAACATGAATACGTGTTTGTTTTTTGAATTTGAGCTCTATCTGCAAAGGGCACTTTTCTTGCTAAAAGCAGTTTTTCCTAAGAAATGCAAGATATAACATGGGCTTTCTCCGCAAGGAGACATCAGATCTGCAAAACTCATGGTTTTTTGGTCTTCGGTGAGCCGGGGGAACATGAATATGTGTTTGTTTTTCGAATTTGAGCTCTATCTGCAATGGGCACTTTTCATGCTATAAGCAGTTTTTCCTAACAAATGCAAGATATAACATGGGCTATCTCCGCAAGGAGACATCAGATCTGCATAACACATGGTTTTTTGGTCTTCGGTGAGCCAGGGGAACATGAATATGTGTTTGTTTTTCGAATTTGAGCTCTATCTGCAATGGGCACTTTTCATGCTATAAGCAGTTTTTCCTAACAAATGCAAGATATAACATGGGCTATCTCCGCAAGGAGACATCAGATCTGCATAACTCATGGTTTTTTGGTCTTCGGTGAGCCGGGGGAACATGAATATGTGTTTGTTTTTCGAATTTGAGCTCTATCTGCAAAGGGCACTTTTCTTGCTAAAAGCAGTTTTTCCTAACAAATGCAAGATATAACATGGGCTATCTCCGCAAGGAGACATCAGAACTGCAAAACGCATGGTTTTTTGGTCTTCCGTGAGCCGGGGGAACATGAATATGTGTTTGTTTTTCGAATTTGAGCTCTATCTGCAATGGGCACTTTTCATGCTATAAACAGTTTTTCCAAACAAATGCAAGATATAACATGGGCTATCTCCGCAAGGAGACATCAGAACTGCAAAACGCATGGTTTTTTGGTCTTCGGGGAGGTGGGGGAACATGAATACGTGTTTGTTTTTCGAATTTGAGCTCTATCTGCAAAGGGCACTTTTCTTGCTAAAAGCAGTTTTTCCTAACAAATGCAAGATATAACATGGGCTATCTCCGCAAGGAGACATCAGATCTGCATAACTCATGGTTTTTTGGTCTTCGGTGAGCCGGGGGAACATAAATATGTGTTTGTTTTTCGAATTTGAGCTCTATCTGCAATGGGCACTTTTCATGCTATAAACAGTTTTTCCTAACAAATGCAAGATATAACATGGGCTATCTCCGCAAGGAGACATCAGATCTGTAAAACTCATGGTTTTTTGGTATTTGGTGAGCCGGGGGAACATGAATATGTGTGTTTTTCAAATTTGAGCTCTATCTGCAAAGGGCACTTTTCTTGCTATAAGCAGTTTTTCCTAACAAATGCAAGATATAACATGGGCTATCTCCGCAAGGAGACATCAGATCTGCATAACTCATGGTTTTTTGGTCTTCGGGGAGGTTGGGGAACATGAATACGTGTTTGTTTTTCGAATTTGAGCTCTATCTGCAAAGGGCACTTTTCTTGCTAAAAGCAGTTTTTCCTAACAAATGCAAGATATAACATGGGCTATCTCCGCAAGGAGACATCAGATCTGCATAACATGGTTTTTTGGTCTTCGGTGAGCCGGGGCAGCATGAATATGTGTTTGTTTTTCGAATTTGAGCTCTATCTGCAAAGGGCACTTTTCTTGCTAAAAGTAGTTTTTCCTAACAAATGCAAGATATAACATGGGCTATCTCCACAAGGAGACATCAGAACTGCAAAACTCATGGTTTTTTGGTCTTCGGTGAGCCGGGGGAACATGAATATGTGTTTGTTTTTCGAATTTGAGCTCTATCTGCAATGGGCACTTTTCATGCTATAAACAGTTTTTCCAAACAAATGCAAGATATAACATGGGCTATCTCCGCAAGGAGACATCAGAACTGCAAAACGCATGGTTTTTTGGTCTTCGGGGAGGTGGGGGAACATGAATACGTGTTTGTTTTTCGAATTTGAGCTCTATCTGCAAAGGGCACTTTTCTTGCTAAAAGCAGTTTTTCCTAACAAATGCAAGATATAACATGGGCTATCTCCGCAAGGAGACATCAGATCTGCATAACTCATGGTTTTTTGGTCTTCGGTGAGCCGGGGGAACATAAATATGTGTTTGTTTTTCGAATTTGAGCTCTATCTGCAATGGGCACTTTTCATGCTATAAACAGTTTTTCCTAACAAATGCAAGATATAACATGGGCTATCTCCGCAAGGAGACATCAGATCTGTAAAACTCATGGTTTTTTGGTATTTGGTGAGCCGGGGGAACATGAATATGTGTGTTTTTCAAATTTGAGCTCTATCTGCAAAGGGCACTTTTCTTGCTATAAGCAGTTTTTCCTAACAAATGCAAGATATAACATGGGCTATCTCCGCAAGGAGACATCAGATCTGCATAACTCATGGTTTTTTGGTCTTCGGGGAGGTTGGGGAACATGAATACGTGTTTGTTTTTCGAATTTGAGCTCTATCTGCAAAGGGCACTTTTCTTGCTAAAAGCAGTTTTTCCTAACAAATGCAAGATATAACATGGGCTATCTCCGCAAGGAGACATCAGATCTGCATAACATGGTTTTTTGGTCTTCGGTGAGCCGGGGCAGCATGAATATGTGTTTGTTTTTCGAATTTGAGCTCTATCTGCAAAGGGCACTTTTCTTGCTAAAAGCAGTTTTTCCTAAGAAATGCAAGATATAACATGGGCTTTCTCCGCAAGGAGACATCAGATCTGCAAAACTCATGGTTTTTTGGTCTTCGGTGAGCCGGGGGAACATGAATATGTGTTTGTTTTTCGAATTTGAGCTCTATCTGCAATGGGCACTTTTCATGCTATAAACAGTTTTTCCAAACAAATGCAAGATATAACATGGGCTATCTCCGCAAGGAGACATCAGAACTGCAAAACGCATGGTTTTTTGGTCTTCGGGGAGGTGGGGGAACATGAATACGTGTTTGTTTTTCGAATTTGAGCTCTATCTGCAAAGGGCACTTTTCTTGCTAAAAGCAGTTTTTCCTAACAAATGCAAGATATAACATGGGCTATCTCCGCAAGGAGACATCAGATCTGCATAACTCATGGTTTTTTGGTCTTCGGTGAGCCGGGGGAACATAAATATGTGTTTGTTTTTCGAATTTGAGCTCTATCTGCAATGGGCACTTTTCATGCTATAAACAGTTTTTCCTAACAAATGCAAGATATAACATGGGCTATCTCCGCAAGGAGACATCAGATCTGTAAAACTCATGGTTTTTTGGTATTTGGTGAGCCGGGGGAACATGAATATGTGTGTTTTTCAAATTTGAGCTCTATCTGCAAAGGGCACTTTTCTTGCTATAAGCAGTTTTTCCTAACAAATGCAAGATATAACATGGGCTATCTCCGCAAGGAGACATCAGATCTGCATAACTCATGGTTTTTTGGTCTTCGGGGAGGTTGGGGAACATGAATACGTGTTTGTTTTTCGAATTTGAGCTCTATCTGCAAAGGGCACTTTTCTTGCTAAAAGCAGTTTTTCCTAACAAATGCAAGATATAACATGGGCTATCTCCGCAAGGAGACATCAGATCTGCATAACATGGTTTTTTGGTCTTCGGTGAGCCGGGGCAGCATGAATATGTGTTTGTTTTTCGAATTTGAGCTCTATCTGCAAAGGGCACTTTTCTTGCTAAAAGTAGTTTTTCCTAACAAATGCAAGATATAACATGGGCTATCTCCGCAAGGAGACATCAGAACTGCAAAACGCATGGTTTTTTGGTCTTTGGGGAGGTGGGGGAACATGAATACGTGTTTGTTTTTCGAATTTGAGCTCTATCTGCAAAGGGCACTTTTCTTGCTAAAAGCAGGTTTTCCTAACAAATGCAAGATATAACATGGGCTATCTCCGCAAGGAGACATCAGAACTGCAAAACGCATGGTTTTTTGGTCTTCGGGGAGGTTGGGGAACATGAATACGTGTTTGTTTTTTGAATTTGAGCTCTATCTGCAAAGGGCACTTTTCTTGCTAAAAGCAGTTTTTCCTAAGAAATGCAAGATATAACATGGGCTTTCTCCGCAAGGAGACATCAGATCTGCAAAACTCATGGTTTTTTGGTCTTCGGTGAGCCGGGGGAACATGAATATGTGTTTGTTTTTCGAATTTGAGCTCTATCTGCAATGGGCACTTTTCATGCTATAAGCAGTTTTTCCTAACAAATGCAAGATATAACATGGGCTATCTCCGCAAGGAGACATCAGATCTGCATAACACATGGTTTTTTGGTCTTCGGTGAGCCAGGGGAACATGAATATGTGTTTGTTTTTCGAATTTGAGCTCTATCTGCAATGGGCACTTTTCATGCTATAAGCAGTTTTTCCTAACAAATGCAAGATATAACATGGGCTATCTCCGCAAGGAGACATCAGATCTGCATAACTCATGGTTTTTTGGTCTTCGGTGAGCCGGGGGAACATGAATATGTGTTTGTTTTTCGAATTTGAGCTCTATCTGCAAAGGGCACTTTTCTTGCTAAAAGCAGTTTTTCCTAACAAATGCAAGATATAACATGGGCTATCTCCGCAAGGAGACATCAGAACTGCAAAACGCATGGTTTTTTGGTCTTCCGTGAGCCGGGGGAACATGAATATGTGTTTGTTTTTCGAATTTGAGCTCTATCTGCAATGGGCACTTTTCATGCTATAAACAGTTTTTCCAAACAAATGCAAGATATAACATGGGCTATCTCCGCAAGGAGACATCAGAACTGCAAAACGCATGGTTTTTTGGTCTTCGGGGAGGTGGGGGAACATGAATACGTGTTTGTTTTTCGAATTTGAGCTCTATCTGCAAAGGGCACTTTTCTTGCTAAAAGCAGTTTTTCCTAACAAATGCAAGATATAACATGGGCTATCTCCGCAAGGAGACATCAGATCTGCATAACTCATGGTTTTTTGGTCTTCGGTGAGCCGGGGGAACATAAATATGTGTTTGTTTTTCGAATTTGAGCTCTATCTGCAATGGGCACTTTTCATGCTATAAACAGTTTTTCCTAACAAATGCAAGATATAACATGGGCTATCTCCGCAAGGAGACATCAGATCTGTAAAACTCATGGTTTTTTGGTATTTGGTGAGCCGGGGGAACATGAATATGTGTGTTTTTCAAATTTGAGCTCTATCTGCAAAGGGCACTTTTCTTGCTATAAGCAGTTTTTCCTAACAAATGCAAGATATAACATGGGCTATCTCCGCAAGGAGACATCAGATCTGCATAACTCATGGTTTTTTGGTCTTCGGGGAGGTTGGGGAACATGAATACGTGTTTGTTTTTCGAATTTGAGCTCTATCTGCAAAGGGCACTTTTCTTGCTAAAAGCAGTTTTTCCTAACAAATGCAAGATATAACATGGGCTATCTCCGCAAGGAGACATCAGATCTGCATAACATGGTTTTTTGGTCTTCGGTGAGCCGGGGCAGCATGAATATGTGTTTGTTTTTCGAATTTGAGCTCTATCTGCAAAGGGCACTTTTCTTGCTAAAAGTAGTTTTTCCTAACAAATGCAAGATATAACATGGGCTATCTCCACAAGGAGACATCAGAACTGCAAAACGCATGGTTTTTTGGTCTTTGGGGAGGTGGGGGAACATGAATACGTGTTTGTTTTTCGAATTTGAGCTCTATCTGCAAAGGGCACTTTTCTTGCTAAAAGCAGGTTTTCCTAACAAATGCAAGATATAACATGGGCTATCTCCGCAAGGAGACATCAGAACTGCAAAACGCATGGTTTTTTGGTCTTCGGGGAGGTTGGGGAACATGAATACGTGTTTGTTTTTTGAATTTGAGCTCTATCTGCAAAGGGCACTTTTCTTGCTAAAAGCAGTTTTTCCTAAGAAATGCAAGATATAACATGGGCTTTCTCCGCAAGGAGACATCAGATCTGCAAAACTCATGGTTTTTTGGTCTTCGGTGAGCCGGGGGAACATGAATATGTGTTTGTTTTTCGAATTTGAGCTCTATCTGCAATGGGCACTTTTCATGCTATAAGCAGTTTTTCCTAACAAATGCAAGATATAACATGGGCTATCTCCGCAAGGAGACATCAGATCTGCATAACACATGGTTTTTTGGTCTTCGGTGAGCCAGGGGAACATGAATATGTGTTTGTTTTTCGAATTTGAGCTCTATCTGCAATGGGCACTTTTCATGCTATAAGCAGTTTTTCCTAACAAATGCAAGATATAACATGGGCTATCTCCGCAAGGAGACATCAGATCTGCATAACTCATGGTTTTTTGGTCTTCGGTGAGCCGGGGGAACATGAATATGTGTTTGTTTTTCTAATTTGAGCTCTATCTGCAAAGGGCACTTTTCTTGCTAAAAGCAGTTTTTCCAAACAAATGCAAGATATAACATGGGCTATCTCCGCAAGGAGACATCAGAACTGCAAAACGCATGGTTTTTTGGTCTTCGGGGAGGTGGGGGAACATGAATACGTGTTTGTTTTTCGAATTTGAGCTCTATCTGCAAAGGGCACTTTTCTTGCTAAAAGCAGGTTTTCCTAACAAATGCAAGATATAACATGGGCTATCTCTGCAAGGAGACATCAGATCTGCATAACTCATGGTTTTTTGGTCTTCGGTGAGCCGGGGGAACATAAATATGTGTTTGTTTTTCGAATTTGAGCTCTATCTGCAATGGGCACTTTTCATGCTATAAACAGTTTTTCCTAACAAATGCAAGATATAACATGGGCTATCTCCGCAAGGAGACATCAGATCTGTAAAACTCATGGTTTTTTGGTATTTGGTGAGCCGGGGGAACATGAATATGTGTGTTTTTCGAATTTGAGCTCTATCTGCAAAGGGCACTTTTCTTGCTATAAGCAGTTTTTCCTAACAAATGCAAGATATAACATGGGCTATCTCCGCAAGGAGACATCAGATCTGCATAACTCATGGTTTTTTGTTCTTCGGTGAGCCGGGAGAACATGAATATGTGTTTGTTTTTCGAATTTGAGCTCTATCTGCAAAGGGCACTTTTCTTGCTAAAAGCAGTTTTTCCTAACAAATGCAAGATATAACATGGGCTATCTCCGCAAGGAGACATCAGATCTGCATAACTCATGGTTTTTTGGTCTTCGGTGAGCCGGGGGAACATGAATATGTGTTTGTTTTTCTAATTTGAGCTCTATCTGCAAAGGGCACTTTTCTTGCTAAAAGCAGTTTTTCCTAACAAATGCAAGATATAACATGGGCTATCTCCGCAAGGAGACATCAGAACTGCAAAACGCATGGTTTTTTGGTCTTTGGGGAGGTTGGGGAACATGAATACGTGTTTGTTTTTCGAATTTGAGCTCTGTCTGCAAAGGGCACTTTTCTTGCTAAAAGCAGTTTTTCCTAAGAAATGCAAGATATAACATGGGCTATCTCCGCAAGGAGACATCAGATCTGCAAAACTCATGGTTTTTTGGTCTTCGGTGAGCCGGGGGAACATGAATATGTGTTTGTTTTTCGAATTTGAGCTCTATCTGCAAAGGGCACTTTTCTTGCTAAAAGCAGTTTTTCCTAACAAATGCAAGATATAACATGGGCTATCTCCGCAAGGAGACATCAGAACTGCAAAACGCATTGTTTTTTGGTCTTTGGGGAGGTTGCGGAACATGAATACGTGTTTGTTTTTCGAATTTGAGCTCTGTCTGCAAAGGGCACTTTTCTTGCTAAAAGCAGTTTTTCCTAAGAAATGCAAGATATAACATGGGCTATCTCCGCAAGGAGACATCAGATCTGCAAAACTCATGGTTTTTTGGTCTTCGGTGAGCCGGGGGAACATGAATATGTGTTTGTTTTTCGAATTTGAGCTCTATCTGCAAAGGGCACTTTTCTTGCTATAAGCAGTTTTTCCTAACAAATGCAAGATATAACATGGGCAATCTCCGCAAGGAGACATCAGATCTGCATAACTCATGGTTTTTTGGTGTTCGGTGAGCCGGGGGAACATAAATATGTGTTTGTTTTTCGAATTTGAGCTCTATCTGCAATGGGCACTTTTCATGCTATAAGCAGTTTTTCCTAACAAATGCAAGATATAACATGGGCTATCTCCGCAAGGAGACATCAGATCTGCATAACTCATGGTTTTTTGGTCTTCGGTGAGCCGGGGGAACATGAATATGTGTTTGTTTTTCGAATTTGAGCTCTATCTGCAATGGGCACTTTTCATGCTATAAACAGTTTTTCCAAACAAATGCAAGATATAACATGGGCAATCTCCGCAAGGAGACATCAGATCTGCATAACTCATGGTTTTTTGGTCTTCGGTGAGCCGGGGGAACATGAATATGTGTTTGTTTTTTGAATTTGAGCTCTATCTGCAATGGGCACTTTTCATGCTATAAGCAGTTTTTCCTAACAAATGCAAGATATAACATGGGCTATCTCCACAAGGAGACATCAGATCTGCATAACACATGGTTTTTTGGTCTTCGGTGAGCCGGGGGAACATGAATATGTGTTTGTTTTTCGAATTTGAGCTCTATCTGCAATGGGCACTTTTCATGCTATAAACAGTTTTTCCAAACAAATGCAAGATATAACATGGGCTATCTCCGCAAGGAGACATCAGAACTGCAAAACGCATGGTTTTTTGGTCTTCGGGGAGGTGGGGGAACATGAATACGTGTTTGTTTTTCGAATTTGAGCTCTATCTGCAAAGGGCACTTTTCTTGCTAAAAGCAGGTTTTCCTAACAAATGCAAGATATAACATGGGCTATCTCTGCAAGGAGACATCAGATCTGCATAACTCATGGTTTTTTGGTCTTCGGTGAGCCGGGGGAACATAAATATGTGTTTGTTTTTCGAATTTGAGCTCTATCTGCAATGGGCACTTTTCATGCTATAAACAGTTTTTCCTAACAAATGCAAGATATAACATGGGCTATCTCCGCAAGGAGACATCAGATCTGTAAAACTCATGGTTTTTTGGTATTTGGTGAGCCGGGGGAACATGAATATGTGTGTTTTTCGAATTTGAGCTCTATCTGCAAAGGGCACTTTTCTTGCTATAAGCAGTTTTTCCTAACAAATGCAAGATATAACATGGGCTATCTCCGCAAGGAGACATCAGATCTGCATAACTCATGGTTTTTTGGTCTTCGGGGAGGTTGGGGAACATGAATACGTGTTTGTTTTTCGAATTTGAGCTCTATCTGCAAAGGGCACTTTTCTTGCTAAAAGCAGTTTTTCCTAACAAATGCAAGATATAACATGGGCTATCTCCGCAAGGAGACATCAGATCTGCATAACTCATGGTTTTTTGGTCTTCGGTGAGCCGGGGGAACATGAATATGTGTTTGTTTTTCTAATTTGAGCTCTATCTGCAAAGGGCACTTTTCTTGCTAAAAGCAGTTTTTCCTAACAAATGCAAGATATAACATGGGCTATCTCCGCAAGGAGACATCAGAACTGCAAAACGCATGGTTTTTTGGTCTTTGGGGAGGTTGGGGAACATGAATACGTGTTTGTTTTTCGAATTTGAGCTCTGTCTGCAAAGGGCACTTTTCTTGCTAAAAGCAGTTTTTCCTAAGAAATGCAAGATATAACATGGGCTATCTCCGCAAGGAGACATCAGATCTGCAAAACTCATGGTTTTTTGGTCTTCGGTGAGCCGGGGGAACATGAATATGTGTTTGTTTTTCGAATTTGAGCTCTATCTGCAATGGGCACTTTTCATGCTATAAACAGTTTTTCCAAACAAATGCAAGATATAACATGGGCTATCTCCGCAAGGAGACATCAGAACTGCAAAACGCATGGTTTTTTGGTCTTCGGGGAGGTGGGGGAACATGAATACGTGTTTGTTTTTCGAATTTGAGCTCTATCTGCAAAGGGCACTTTTCTTGCTAAAAGCAGTTTTTCCTAACAAATGCAAGATATAACATGGGCTATCTCCGCAAGGAGACATCAGATCTGCATAACTCATGGTTTTTTGGTCTTCGGTGAGCCGGGGGAACATAAATATGTGTTTGTTTTTCGAATTTGAGCTCTATCTGCAATGGGCACTTTTCATGCTATAAACAGTTTTTCCTAACAAATGCAAGATATAACATGGGCTATCTCCGCAAGGAGACATCAGATCTGTAAAACTCATGGTTTTTTGGTATTTGGTGAGCCGGGGGAACATGAATATGTGTGTTTTTCAAATTTGAGCTCTATCTGCAAAGGGCACTTTTCTTGCTATAAGCAGTTTTTCCTAACAAATGCAAGATATAACATGGGCTATCTCCGCAAGGAGACATCAGATCTGCATAACTCATGGTTTTTTGGTCTTCGGGGAGGTTGGGGAACATGAATACGTGTTTGTTTTTCGAATTTGAGCTCTATCTGCAAAGGGCACTTTTCTTGCTAAAAGCAGTTTTTCCTAACAAATGCAAGATATAACATGGGCTATCTCCGCAAGGAGACATCAGATCTGCATAACATGGTTTTTTGGTCTTCGGTGAGCCGGGGCAGCATGAATATGTGTTTGTTTTTCGAATTTGAGCTCTATCTGCAAAGGGCACTTTTCTTGCTAAAAGTAGTTTTTCCTAACAAATGCAAGATATAACATGGGCTATCTCCGCAAGGAGACATCAGAACTGCAAAACGCATGGTTTTTTGGTCTTTGGGGAGGTGGGGGAACATGAATACGTGTTTGTTTTTCGAATTTGAGCTCTATCTGCAAAGGGCACTTTTCTTGCTAAAAGCAGGTTTTCCTAACAAATGCAAGATATAACATGGGCTATCTCCGCAAGGAGACATCAGAACTGCAAAACGCATGGTTTTTTGGTCTTCGGGGAGGTTGGGGAACATGAATACGTGTTTGTTTTTTGAATTTGAGCTCTATCTGCAAAGGGCACTTTTCTTGCTAAAAGCAGTTTTTCCTAAGAAATGCAAGATATAACATGGGCTTTCTCCGCAAGGAGACATCAGATCTGCAAAACTCATGGTTTTTTGGTCTTCGGTGAGCCGGGGGAACATGAATATGTGTTTGTTTTTCGAATTTGAGCTCTATCTGCAATGGGCACTTTTCATGCTATAAGCAGTTTTTCCTAACAAATGCAAGATATAACATGGGCTATCTCCGCAAGGAGACATCAGATCTGCATAACACATGGTTTTTTGGTCTTCGGTGAGCCAGGGGAACATGAATATGTGTTTGTTTTTCGAATTTGAGCTCTATCTGCAATGGGCACTTTTCATGCTATAAGCAGTTTTTCCTAACAAATGCAAGATATAACATGGGCTATCTCCGCAAGGAGACATCAGATCTGCATAACTCATGGTTTTTTGGTCTTCGGTGAGCCGGGGGAACATGAATATGTGTTTGTTTTTCGAATTTGAGCTCTATCTGCAAAGGGCACTTTTCTTGCTAAAAGCAGTTTTTCCTAACAAATGCAAGATATAACATGGGCTATCTCCGCAAGGAGACATCAGAACTGCAAAACGCATGGTTTTTTGGTCTTCCGTGAGCCGGGGGAACATGAATATGTGTTTGTTTTTCGAATTTGAGCTCTATCTGCAATGGGCACTTTTCATGCTATAAACAGTTTTTCCAAACAAATGCAAGATATAACATGGGCTATCTCCGCAAGGAGACATCAGAACTGCAAAACGCATGGTTTTTTGGTCTTCGGGGAGGTGGGGGAACATGAATACGTGTTTGTTTTTCGAATTTGAGCTCTATCTGCAAAGGGCACTTTTCTTGCTAAAAGCAGTTTTTCCTAACAAATGCAAGATATAACATGGGCTATCTCCGCAAGGAGACATCAGATCTGCATAACTCATGGTTTTTTGGTCTTCGGTGAGCCGGGGGAACATAAATATGTGTTTGTTTTTCGAATTTGAGCTCTATCTGCAATGGGCACTTTTCATGCTATAAACAGTTTTTCCTAACAAATGCAAGATATAACATGGGCTATCTCCGCAAGGAGACATCAGATCTGTAAAACTCATGGTTTTTTGGTATTTGGTGAGCCAGGGGAACATGAATATGTGTGTTTTTCAAATTTGAGCTCTATCTGCAAAGGGCACTTTTCTTGCTATAAGCAGTTTTTCCTAACAAATGCAAGATATAACATGGGCTATCTCCGCAAGGAGACATCAGATCTGCATAACTCATGGTTTTTTGGTCTTCGGGGAGGTTGGGGAACATGAATACGTGTTTGTTTTTCGAATTTGAGCTCTATCTGCAAAGGGCACTTTTCTTGCTAAAAGCAGTTTTTCCTAACAAATGCAAGATATAACATGGGCTATCTCCGCAAGGAGACATCAGATCTGCATAACATGGTTTTTTGGTCTTCGGTGAGCCGGGGCAGCATGAATATGTGTTTGTTTTTCGAATTTGAGCTCTATCTGCAAAGGGCACTTTTCTTGCTAAAAGTAGTTTTTCCTAACAAATGCAAGATATAACATGGGCTATCTCCGCAAGGAGACATCAGAACTGCAAAACGCATGGTTTTTTGGTCTTTGGGGAGGTGGGGGAACATGAATACGTGTTTGTTTTTCGAATTTGAGCTCTATCTGCAAAGGGCACTTTTCTTGCTAAAAGCAGGTTTTCCTAACAAATGCAAGATATAACATGGGCTATCTCCGCAAGGAGACATCAGAACTGCAAAACGCATGGTTTTTTGGTCTTCGGGGAGGTTGGGGAACATGAATACGTGTTTGTTTTTTGAATTTGAGCTCTATCTGCAAAGGGCACTTTTCTTGCTAAAAGCAGTTTTTCCTAAGAAATGCAAGATATAACATGGGCTTTCTCCGCAAGGAGACATCAGATCTGCAAAACTCATGGTTTTTTGGTCTTCGGTGAGCCGGGGGAACATGAATATGTGTTTGTTTTTCGAATTTGAGCTCTATCTGCAATGGGCACTTTTCATGCTATAAGCAGTTTTTCCTAACAAATGCAAGATATAACATGGGCTATCTCCGCAAGGAGACATCAGATCTGCATAACACATGGTTTTTTGGTCTTCGGTGAGCCAGGGGAACATGAATATGTGTTTGTTTTTCGAATTTGAGCTCTATCTGCAATGGGCACTTTTCATGCTATAAGCAGTTTTTCCTAACAAATGCAAGATATAACATGGGCTATCTCCGCAAGGAGACATCAGATCTGCATAACTCATGGTTTTTTGGTCTTCGGTGAGCCGGGGGAACATGAATATGTGTTTGTTTTTCGAATTTGAGCTCTATCTGCAAAGGGCACTTTTCTTGCTAAAAGCAGTTTTTCCTAACAAATGCAAGATATAACATGGGCTATCTCCGCAAGGAGACATCAGAACTGCAAAACGCATGGTTTTTTGGTCTTCCGTGAGCCGGGGGAACATGAATATGTGTTTGTTTTTCGAATTTGAGCTCTATCTGCAATGGGCACTTTTCATGCTATAAACAGTTTTTCCAAACAAATGCAAGATATAACATGGGCTATCTCCGCAAGGAGACATCAGAACTGCAAAACGCATGGTTTTTTGGTCTTCGGGGAGGTGGGGGAACATGAATACGTGTTTGTTTTTCGAATTTGAGCTCTATCTGCAAAGGGCACTTTTCTTGCTAAAAGCAGTTTTTCCTAACAAATGCAAGATATAACATGGGCTATCTCCGCAAGGAGACATCAGATCTGCATAACTCATGGTTTTTTGGTCTACGGTGAGCCGGGGGAACATAAATATGTGTTTGTTTTTCGAATTTGAGCTCTATCTGCAATGGGCACTTTTCATGCTATAAACAGTTTTTCCTAACAAATGCAAGATATAACATGGGCTATCTCCGCAAGGAGACATCAGATCTGTAAAACTCATGGTTTTTTGGTATTTGGTGAGCCGGGGGAACATGAATATGTGTGATTTTCGAATTTGAGCTCTATCTGCAAAGGGCACTTTTCTTGCTATAAGCAGTTTTTCCTAACAAATGCAAGATATAACATGGCCTATCTCCGCAAGGAGACATCAGATCTGCATAACTCATGGTTTTTTGGTCTTCGGGGAGGTTGGGGAACATGAATACGTGTTTGTTTTTCGAATTTGAGCTCTATCTGCAAAGGGCACTTTTCTTGCTAAAAGCAGTTTTTCCTAACAAATGCAAGATATAACATGGGCTATCTCCGCAAGGAGACATCAGATCTGCATAACATGGTTTTTTGGTCTTCGGTGAGCCGGGGCAGCATGAATATGTGTTTGTTTTTCGAATTTGAGCTCTATCTGCAAAGGGCACTTTTCTTGCTATAAGCAGTTTTTCCTAACAAATGCAAGATATAACATGGGCTATCTCCGCAAGGAGACATCAGATCTGCATAACTCATGGTTTTTTGTTTTTCGGTGAGCCGGGAGAACATGAATATGTGTTTGTTTTTCGAATTTGAGCTCTATCTGCAAAGGGCACTTTTCTTGCTAAAAGCAGTTTTTCCTAACGAATGCAAGATATAACATGGGCTATCTCCGCAAGGAGACATCAGAACTGCAAAACGCATGGTTTTTTGGTCTTTGGGGAGGTGGGGGAACATGAATACGTGTTTGTTTTTCGAATTTGAGCTCTATCTGCAAAGGGCACTTTTCTTGCTAAAAGCAGGTTTTCCTAACAAATGCAAGATATAACATGGGCTATCTCCGCAAGGAGACATCAGAACTGCAAAACGCATGGTTTTTTGGTCTTCGGGGAGGTTGGGGAACATGAATATGTGTTTGTTTTTCGAATTTGAGCTCTATCTGCAATGGGCACTTTTCATGCTATAAGCAGTTTTTCCTAACAAATGCAAGATATAACATGGGCTATCTCCACAAGGAGACATCAGATCTGCATAACACATGGTTTTTTGGTCTTCGGTGAGCCAGGGGAACATGAATATGTGTTTGTTTTTCGAATTTGAGCTCTATCTGCAATGGGCACTTTTCATGCTATAAGCAGTTTTTCCTAACAAATGCAAGATATAACATGGGCTATCTCCGCAAGGAGACATCAGATCTGCATAACTCATGGTTTTTTGGTCTTCGGTGAGCCGGGGGAACATGAATATGTGTTTGTTTTTCGAATTTGAGCTCTATCTGCAAAGGGCACTTTTCTTGCTAAAAGCAGTTTTTCCTAACAAATGCAAGATATAACATGGGCTATCTCCGCAAGGAGACATCAGAACTGCAAAACGCATGGTTTTTTGGTCTTCGGTGAGCCGGGGGAACATGAATATGTGTTTGTTTTTCGAATTTGAGCTCTATCTGCAATGGGCACTTTTCATGCTATAAACAGTTTTTCCAAACAAATGCAAGATATAACATGGGCTATCTCCGCAAGGAGACATCAGATCTGCATAACACATGGTTTTTTGGTCTTCGGTGAGCCAGGGGAACATGAATATGTGTTTGTTTTTCGAATTTGAGCTCTATCTGCAATGGGCACTTTTCATGCTATAAGCAGTTTTTCCTAACAAATGCAAGATATAACATGGGCTATCTCCGCAAGGAGACATCAGATCTGCATAACACATGGTTTTTTGGTCTTCGGTGAGCCAGGGGAACATGAATATGTGTTTGTTTTTCGAATTTGAGCTCTATCTGCAATGGGCACTTTTCATGCTATAAGCAGTTTTTCCTAACAAATGCAAGATATAACATGGGCTATCTCCGCAAGGAGACATCAGATCTGCATAACTCATGGTTTTTTGGTCTTCGGTGAGCCGGGGGAACATGAATATGTGTTTGTTTTTCGAATTTGAGCTCTATCTGCAAAGGGCACTTTTCTTGCTAAAAGCAGTTTTTCCTAACAAATGCAAGATATAACATGGGCTATCTCCGCAAGGAGACATCAGAACTGCAAAACGCATGGTTTTTTGGTCTTCCGTGAGCCGGGGGAACATGAATATGTGTTTGTTTTTCGAATTTGAGCTCTATCTGCAATGGGCACTTTTCATGCTATAAACAGTTTTTCCAAACAAATGCAAGATATAACATGGGCTATCTCCGCAAGGAGACATCAGAACTGCAAAACGCATGGTTTTTTGGTCTTCGGGGAGGTGGGGGAACATGAATACGTGTTTGTTTTTCGAATTTGAGCTCTATCTGCAAAGGGCACTTTTCTTGCTAAAAGCAGTTTTTCCTAACAAATGCAAGATATAACATGGGCTATCTCCGCAAGGAGACATCAGATCTGCATAACTCATGGTTTTTTGGTCTTCGGTGAGCCGGGGGAACATAAATATGTGTTTGTTTTTCGAATTTGAGCTCTATCTGCAATGGGCACTTTTCATGCTATAAACAGTTTTTCCTAACAAATGCAAGATATAACATGGGCTATCTCCGCAAGGAGACATCAGATCTGTAAAACTCATGGTTTTTTGGTATTTGGTGAGCCGGGGGAACATGAATATGTGTGATTTTCGAATTTGAGCTCTATCTGCAAAGGGCACTTTTCTTGCTATAAGCAGTTTTTCCTAACAAATGCAAGATATAACATGGCCTATCTCCGCAAGGAGACATCAGATCTGCATAACTCATGGTTTTTTGGTCTTCGGGGAGGTTGGGGAACATGAATACGTGTTTGTTTTTCGAATTTGAGCTCTATCTGCAAAGGGCACTTTTCTTGCTAAAAGCAGTTTTTCCTAACAAATGCAAGATATAACATGGGCTATCTCCGCAAGGAGACATCAGATCTGCATAACATGGTTTTTTGGTCTTCGGTGAGCCGGGGCAGCATGAATATGTGTTTGTTTTTCGAATTTGAGCTCTATCTGCAAAGGGCACTTTTCTTGCTATAAGCAGTTTTTCCTAACAAATGCAAGATATAACATGGGCTATCTCCGCAAGGAGACATCAGATCTGCATAACTCATGGTTTTTTGTTTTTCGGTGAGCCGGGAGAACATGAATATGTGTTTGTTTTTCGAATTTGAGCTCTATCTGCAAAGGGCACTTTTCTTGCTAAAAGCAGTTTTTCCTAACGAATGCAAGATATAACATGGGCTATCTCCGCAAGGAGACATCAGAACTGCAAAACGCATGGTTTTTTGGTCTTTGGGGAGGTGGGGGAACATGAATACGTGTTTGTTTTTCGAATTTGAGCTCTATCTGCAAAGGGCACTTTTCTTGCTAAAAGCAGGTTTTCCTAACAAATGCAAGATATAACATGGGCTATCTCCGCAAGGAGACATCAGAACTGCAAAACGCATGGTTTTTTGGTCTTCGGGGAGGTTGGGGAACATGAATATGTGTTTGTTTTTCGAATTTGAGCTCTATCTGCAATGGGCACTTTTCATGCTATAAGCAGTTTTTCCTAACAAATGCAAGATATAACATGGGCTATCTCCGCAAGGAGACATCAGATCTGCATAACACATGGTTTTTTGGTCTTCGGTGAGCCAGGGGAACATGAATATGTGTTTGTTTTTCGAATTTGAGCTCTATCTGCAATGGGCACTTTTCATGCTATAAGCAGTTTTTCCTAACAAATGCAAGATATAACATGGGCTATCTCCGCAAGGAGACATCAGATCTGCATAACTCATGGTTTTTTGGTCTTCGGTGAGCCGGGGGAACATGAATATGTGTTTGTTTTTCGAATTTGAGCTCTATCTGCAAAGGGCACTTTTCTTGCTAAAAGCAGTTTTTCCTAACAAATGCAAGATATAACATGGGCTATCTCCGCAAGGAGACATCAGAACTGCAAAACGCATGGTTTTTTGGTCTTCGGTGAGCCGGGGGAACATGAATATGTGTTTGTTTTTCGAATTTGAGCTCTATCTGCAATGGGCACTTTTCATGCTATAAACAGTTTTTCCAAACAAATGCAAGATATAACATGGGCTATCTCCGCAAGGAGACATCAGAACTGCAAAACGCATGGTTTTTTGGTCTTCGGGGAGGTTGGGGAACATGAATACGTGTTTGTTTTTCGAATTTGAGCTCTATCTGCAAAGGGCACTTTTCTTGCTAAAAGCAGTTTTTCCTAACAAATGCAAGATATAACATGGGCTATCTCCGCAAGGAGACATCAGATCTGCATAACATGGTTTTTTGGTCTTCGGTGAGCCGGGGCAGCATGAATATGTGTTTGTTTTTCGAATTTGAGCTCTATCTGCAAAGGGCACTTTTCTTGCTATAAGCAGTTTTTCCTAACAAATGCAAGATATAACATGGGCTATCTCCGCAAGGAGACATCAGATCTGCATAACTCATGGTTTTTTGTTTTTCGGTGAGCCGGGAGAACATGAATATGTGTTTGTTTTTCGAATTTGAGCTCTATCTGCAAAGGGCACTTTTCTTGCTAAAAGCAGTTTTTCCTAACAAATGCAAGATATAACATGGGCTATCTCCGCAAGGAGACATCAGAACTGCAAAACGCATGGTTTTTTGGTCTTCGGGGAGGTGGGGGAACATGAATACGTGTTTGTTTTTCGAATTTGAGCTCTATCTGCAAAGGGCACTTTTCTTGCTAAAAGCAGTTTTTCCTAACAAATGCAAGATATAACATGGGCTATCTCCACAAGGAGACATCAGATCTGCATAACATGGTTTTTTGGTCTTCGGTGAGCCGGGGCACCATGAATATGTGTTTGTTTTTCGAATTTGAGCTCTATCTGCAAAGGGCACTTTTCTTGCTATAAGCAGTTTTTCCTAACAAATGCAAGATATAACATGGGCTATCTCCGCAAGGAGACATCAGATCTGCATAACTCATGGTTTTTTGTTTTTCGGTGAGCCGGGAGAACATGAATATGTGTTTGTTTTTCGAATTTGAGCTCTATCTGCAAAGGGCACTTTTCTTGCTAAAAGCAGTTTTTCCTAACAAATGCAAGATATAACATGGGCTATCTCCGCAAGGAGACATCAGAACTGCAAAAGGCATGGTTTTTTGGTCTTCGGTGAGCCGGGGGAGCATGAATATGTGTTTGTTTTTCGAATTTGAGCTCTATCTGCAAAGGGCACTTTTCTTGCTATAAGCAGTTTTTCCTAACAAATGCAAGATATAACATGGGCAATCTCCGCAAGGAGACATCAGATCTGCATAACTCATGGTTTTTTGGTCTTCGGTGAGCCGGGGGAACATGAATACGTGTTTGTTTTTCGAATTTGAGCTCTATCTGCAAAGGGCACTTTTCATGCTATAAGCAGTTTTTCCCAACAAATGCAAGATATAACATGGGCTATCTCTGCAAGGAGACATCAGATCTGCATAACTCATGGTTTTTTGGTCTTCGGGGAGGTTGGGGAACATGAATACGTGTTTGTTTTTTGAATTTGAGCTCTATCTGCAAAGGGCACTTTTCTTGCTAAAAGCAGTTTTTCCTAAGAAATGCAAGATATAACAAGATATATCTCCGCAAGGAGACATCAGATCTGCAAAACTCATGGTTTTTTGGTCTTCGGTGAGCCAGGGGAACATGAATATGTGTTTGTTTTTCGAATTTGAGCTCTATCTGCAATGGGCACTTTTCATGCTATAAGCAGTTTTTCCTAACAAATGCAAGATATAACATGGGCTATCTCCGCAAGGAGACATCAGATCTGCATAACACATGGTTTTTTGGTCTTCGGTGAGCCGGGGGAACATGAATATGTGTTTGTTTTTCGAATTTGAGCTCTATCTGCAATGGGCACTTTTCATGCTATAAACAGTTTTTCCAAACAAATGCAAGATATAACATGGGCTATCTCCGCAAGGAGACATCAGAACTGCAAAACGCATGGTTTTTCGGTCTTCGGGGAGGTGGGGGAACATGAATACGTGTTTGTTTTTCTAATTTGAGCTCTATCTGCAAAGGGCACTTTTCTTGCTAAAAGCAGTTTTTCCTAACAAATGCAAGATATAACATGGGCTATCTCCGCAAGGAGACATCAGATCTGCATAACTCATGGTTTTTTGGTCTTCGGTGAGCCGGGGGAACATAAATATGTGTTTGTTTTTCGAATTTGAGCTGTATCTGCAATGGGCACTTTTCATGCTATAAACAGTTTTTCCTAACAAATGCAAGATATAACATGGGCTATCTCCGCAAGGAGACATCAGATCTGTAAAACTCATGGTTTTTTGGTATTTGGTGAGCCGGGGGAACATGAATATGTGTGTTTTTCGAATTTGAGCTCTATCTGCAAAGGGCACTTTTCTTGCTATAAGCAGTTTTTCCTAACAAATGCAAGATATAACATGGGCTATCTCCGCAAGGAGACATCAGATCTGCATAACTCATGGTTTTTTTGGTCTTCGGGGAGGTTGGGGAACATGAATACGTGTTTGTTTTTAGAATTTGAGCTCTATCTGCAAAGGGCACTTTTCTTGCTAAAAGCAGTTTTTCCTAACAAATGCAAGATATAACATGGGCTATCTCCGCAAGGAGACATCAGATCTGCATAACATGGTTTTTTGGTCTTCGGTGAGCCGGGGCAGCATGAATATGTGTTTGTTTTTCGAATTTGAGCTCTATCTGCAAAGGGCACTTTTCTTGCTATAAACAGTTTTTCCAAACAAATGCAAGATATAACATGGGCTATCTCCGCAAGGAGACATCAGAACTGCAAAACGCATGGTTTTTTGGTCTTCGGGGAGGTGGGGGAACATGAATACGTGTTTGTTTTTCGAATTTGAGCTCTATCTGCAAAGGGCACTTTTCTTGCTAAAAGCAGGTTTTCCTAACAAATGCAAGATATAACATGGGCTATCTCTGCAAGGAGACATCAGATCTGCATAACTCATGGTTTTTTGGTCTTCGGTGAGCCGGGGGAACATAAATATGTGTTTGTTTTCGAATTTGAGCTCTATCTGCAATGGGCACTTTTCATGCTATAAACAGTTTTTCCTAACAAATGCAAGATATAACATGGGCTATCTCCGCAAGGAGACATCAGATCTGTAAAACTCATGGTTTTTTGGTATTTGGTGAGCCGGGGGAACATGAATATGTGTGTTTTTCGAATTTGAGCTCTATCTGCAAAGGGCACTTTTCTTGCTAAAAGCAGTTTTTCCTAAGAAATGCAAGATATAACATGGGCTATCTCCGCAAGGAGACATCAGATCTGCAAAATTCATGGTTTTTTGGTCTTCGGTGAGCCGGGGGAACATGAATATGTGTTTGTTTTTCGAATTTGAGCTCTATCTGCAATGGGCACTTTTCATGCTATAAACAGTTTTTCCAAACAAATGCAAGATATAACATGGGCTATCTCCGCAAGGAGACATCAGAACTGCAAAACGCATGGTTTTTCGGTCTTCGGGGAGGTGGGGGAACATGAATACGTGTTTGTTTTTCTAATTTGAGCTCTATCTGCAAAGGGCACTTTTCTTGCTAAAAGCAGTTTTTCCTAACAAATGCAAGATATAACATGGGCTATCTCCGCAAGGAGACATCAGATCTGCATAACTCATGGTTTTTTGGTCTTCGGTGAGCCGGGGGAACATAAATATGTGTTTGTTTTTCGAATTTGAGCTGTATCTGCAATGGGCACTTTTCATGCTATAAACAGTTTTTCCTAACAAATGCAAGATATAACATGGGCTATCTCCGCAAGGAGACATCAGATCTGTAAAACTCATGGTTTTTTGGTATTTGGTGAGCCGGGGGAACATGAATATGTGTGTTTTTCGAATTTGAGCTCTATCTGCAAAGGGCACTTTTCTTGCTATAAGCAGTTTTTCCTAACAAATGCAAGATATAACATGGGCTATCTCCGCAAGGAGACATCAGATCTGCATAACTCATGGTTTTTTGGTCTTCGGGGAGGTTGGGGAACATGAATACGTGTTTGTTTTTCGAATTTGAGCTCTATCTGCAAAGGGCACTTTTCTTGCTAAAAGCAGTTTTTCCTAACAAATGCAAGATATAACATGGGCTATCTCCGCAAGGAGACATCAGATCTGCATAACATGGTTTTTTGGTCTTCGGTGAGCCGGGGCAGCATGAATATGTGTTTGTTTTTCGAATTTGAGCTCTATCTGCAAAGGGCACTTTTCTTGCTATAAGCAGTTTTTCCTAACAAATGCAAGATATAACATGGGCTATCTCCGCAAGGAGACATCAGATCTGCATAACTCATGGTTTTTTGTTTTTCGGTGAGCCGGGAGAACATGAATATGTGTTTGTTTTTCGAATTTGAGCTCTATCTGCAAAGGGCACTTTTCTTGCTAAAAGCAGTTTTTCCTAACAAATGCAAGATATAACATGGGCTATCTCCGCAAGGAGACATCAGAACTGCAAAAGGCATGGTTTTTTGGTCTTCGGTGAGCCGGGGGAGCATGAATATGTGTTTGTTTTTCGAATTTGAGCTCTATCTGCAAAGGGCACTTTTCTTGCTATAAGCAGTTTTTCCTAACAAATGCAAGATATAACATGGGCAATCTCCGCAAGGAGACATCAGATCTGCATAACTCATGGTTTTTTGGTCTTCGGTGAGCCGGGGGAACATGAATATGTGTTTGTTTTTCGAATTTGAGCTCTATCTGCAATGGGCACTTTTCATGCTATAAACAGTTTTTCCAAACAAATGCAAGATATAACATGGGCTATCTCCGCAAGGAGACATCAGAACTGCAAAACGCATGGTTTTTTGGTCTTCGGGGAGGTGGGGGAACATGAATACGTGTTTGTTTTTCGAATTTGAGCTCTATCTGCAAAGGGCACTTTTCTTGCTAAAAGCAGTTTTTCCTAACAAATGCAAGATATAACATGGGCTATCTCCGCAAGGAGACATCAGATCTGCATAACTCATGGTTTTTTGGTCTTCGGTGAGCCGGGGGAACATAAATATGTGTTTGTTTTTCGAATTTGAGCTCTATCTGCAATGGGCACTTTTCATGCTATAAACAGTTTTTCCTAACAAATGCAAGATATAACATGGGCTATCTCCGCAAGGAGACATCAGATCTGTAAAACTCATGGTTTTTTGGTATTTGGTGAGCCGGGGGAACATGAATATGTGTGTTTTTCGAATTTGAGCTCTATCTGCAAAGGGCACTTTTCTTGCTATAAGCAGTTTTTCCTAACAAATGCAAGATATAACATGGGCTATCTCCGCAAGGAGACATCAGATCTGCATAACTCATGGTTTTTTGGTCTTCGGGGAGGTTGGGGAACATGAATACGTGTTTGTTTTTCGAATTTGAGCTCTATCTGCAAAGGGCACTTTTCTTGCTAAAAGCAGTTTTTCCTAAGAAATGCAAGATATAACATGGGCTATCTCCGCAAGGAGACATCAGATCTGCATAACATGGTTTTTTGGTCTTCGGTGAGCCGGGGCAGCATGAATATGTGTTTGTTTTTCGAATTTGAGCTCTATCTGCAAAGGGCACTTTTCTTGCTATAAGCAGTTTTTCCTAACAAATGCAAGATATAACATGGGCTATCTCCGCAAGGAGACATCAGATCTGCATAACTCATTGTTTTTTGTTTTTCGGTGAGCCGGGAGAACATGAATATGTGTTTGTTTTTCGAATTTGAGCTCTATCTGCAAAGGGCACTTTTCTTGCTAAAAACAGTTTTTCCTAACAAATGCAAGATATAACATGGGCTATCTCCGCAAGGAGACATCAGAACTGCAAAAGGCATGGTTTTTTGGTCTTTGGTGAGCCGGGGGAGCATGAATATGTGTTTGTTTTTCGAATTTGAGCTCTATCTGCAAAGGGCACTTTTCTTGCTATAAGCAGTTTTTCCTAACAAATGCAAGATATAACATGGGCAATCTCCGCAAGGAGACATCAGATCTGCATAACTCATGGTTTTTTGGTCTTCGGTGAGCCGGGGGAATATGAATATGTGTTTGTTTTTCGAATTTGAGCTCTATCTGCAAAGGGCACTTTTCTTGCTAAAAGCAGTTTTTCCTAACAAATGCAAGATATAACATGGGCTATCTCCGCAAGGAGACATCAGAACTGCAAAACGCATGGTTTTTTGGTCTTCGGGGAGGTTGGGGAACATGAATACGTGTTTGTTTTTCGAATTTGAGCTCTATCTGCAAAGGGCACTTTTCTTGCTAAAAGCAGTTTTTCCTAACAAATGCAAGATATAACATGGGCTATCTCCGCAAGGAGACATCAGATCTGCAAAACTCATGGTTCTTTGGTCTTCGGGGAGGTTGGGGAACATGAATACGTGTTTGTTTTTCGAATTTGAGCTCTATCTGCAAAGGGCACTTTTCTTGCTAAAAGCAGTTTTTCCTAACAAATGCAAGATATAACATGGGCTATCTCCGCAAGGAGACATCAGATCTGCATAACATGGTTTTTTGGTCTTCGGTGAGCCGGGGCAGCATGAATATGTGTTTGTTTTTCGAATTTGAGCTCTATCTGCAAAGGGCACTTTTCTTGCTATAAGCAGTTTTTCCTAACAAATGCAAGATATAACATGGGCTATCTCCGCAAGGAGACATCAGATCTGCATAACTCATGGTTTTTTGTTTTTCAGTGAGCCGGGAGAACATGAATATGTGTTTGTTTTTCGAATTTGAGCTCTATCTGCAAAGGGCACTTTTCTTGCTAAAAGCAGTTTTTCCTAACAAATGCAAGATATAACATGGGCTATCTCCGCAAGGAGACATCAGAACTGCAAAAGGCATGGTTTTTTGGTCTTCGGTGAGCCGGGGGAGCATGAATATGTGTTTGTTTTTCGAATTTGAGCTCTATCTGCAAAGGGCACTTTTCTTGCTATAAGCAGTTTTTCCTAACAAATGCAAGATATAACATGGGCAATCTCCGCAAGGAGACATCAGATCTGCATAACTCATGGTTTTTTGGTCTTCGGTGAGCCGGGGGAACATGAATATGTGTTTGTTTTTCGAATTTGAGCTCTATCTGCAAAGGGCACTTTTCTTGCTAAAAGCAGTTTTTCCTAACAAATGCAAGATATAACATGGGCTATCTCCGCAAGGAGACATCAGAACTGCAAAACGCATGGTTTTTTGGTCTTCGGGGAGGTTGGGGAACATGAATACGTGTTTGTTTTTCGAATTTGAGCTCTATCTGCAAAGGGCACTTTTCTTGCTAAAAGCAGTTTTTCCTAACAAATGCAAGATATAACATGGGCTATCTCCGCAAGGAGACATCAGATCTGCATAACTCATGGTTTTTTGGTCTTCGGTGAGCCGGGGGAACATGAATATGTGTTTGTTTTTCAAATTTGAGCTCTATCTGCAATGGGCACTTTTCATGCTATAAACAGTTTTTCCAAACAAATGCAAGATATAACATGGGCTATCTCCGCAAGGAGACATCAGAACTGCAAAACGCATGTTTTTTTGGTCTTCGGGGAGGTGGGGGAACATGAATACGTGTTTGTTTTTCGAATTTGAGCTCTATCTGCAAAGGGCACTTTTCTTGCTAAAAGCAGTTTTTCCTAACAAATGCAAGATATAACATGGGCTATCTCCGCAAGGAGACATCAGATCTGCATAACTCATGGTTTTTTGGTCTTCGGTGAGCCGGGGGAACATAAATATGTGTTTGTTTTTCGAATTTGAGCTCTATCTGCAAAGGGCACTTTTCTTGCTAAAAGCAGTTTTTCCTAACAAATGCAAGATATAACATGGGCTATCTCCGCAAGGAGACATCAGAACTGCAAAACGCATGGTTTTTTGGTCTTCGGGGAGGTTGGGGAACATGAATACGTGTTTGTTTTTCGAATTTGAGCTCTATCTGCAAAGGGCACTTTTCTTGCTATAAGCAGTTTTTCCTAACAAATGCAAGATATAACATGGGCTATCTCCGCAAGGAGACATCAGATCTGCATAACTCATGGTTTTTTTGGTCTTCGGGGAGGTTGGGGAACATGAATACGTGTTTGTTTTTAGAATTTGAGCTCTATCTGCAAAGGGCACTTTTCTTGCTAAAAGCAGTTTTTCCTAACAAATGCAAGATATAACATGGGCTATCTCCGCAAGGAGACATCAGATCTGCATAACATGGTTTTTTGGTCTTCGGTGAGCCGGGGCAGCATGAATATGTGTTTGTTTTTCGAATTTGAGCTCTATCTGCAAAGGGCACTTTTCTTGCTATAAACAGTTTTTCCAAACAAATGCAAGATATAACATGGGCTATCTCCGCAAGGAGACATCAGAACTGCAAAACGCATGGTTTTTTGGTCTTCGGGGAGGTGGGGGAACATGAATACGTGTTTGTTTTTCGAATTTGAGCTCTATCTGCAAAGGGCACTTTTCTTGCTAAAAGCAGGTTTTCCTAACAAATGCAAGATATAACATGGGCTATCTCTGCAAGGAGACATCAGATCTGCATAACTCATGGTTTTTTGGTCTTCGGTGAGCCGGGGGAACATAAATATGTGTTTGTTTTCGAATTTGAGCTCTATCTGCAATGGGCACTTTTCATGCTATAAACAGTTTTTCCTAACAAATGCAAGATATAACATGGGCTATCTCCGCAAGGAGACATCAGATCTGTAAAACTCATGGTTTTTTGGTATTTGGTGAGCCGGGGGAACATGAATATGTGTGTTTTTCGAATTTGAGCTCTATCTGCAAAGGGCACTTTTCTTGCTAAAAGCAGTTTTTCCTAAGAAATGCAAGATATAACATGGGCTATCTCCGCAAGGAGACATCAGATCTGCAAAACTCATGGTTTTTTGGTCTTCGGTGAGCCGGGGGAACATGAATATGTGTTTGTTTTTCGAATTTGAGCTCTATCTGCAATGGGCACTTTTCATGCTATAAACAGTTTTTCCAAACAAATGCAAGATATAACATGGGCTATCTCCGCAAGGAGACATCAGAACTGCAAAACGCATGGTTTTTCGGTCTTCAGGGAGGTGGGGGAACATGAATACGTGTTTGTTTTTCTAATTTGAGCTCTATCTGCAAAGGGCACTTTTCTTGCTAAAAGCAGTTTTTCCTAACAAATGCAAGATATAACATGGGCTATCTCCGCAAGGAGACATCAGATCTGCATAACTCATGGTTTTTTGGTCTTCGGTGAGCCGGGGGAACATAAATATGTGTTTGTTTTTCGAATTTGAGCTGTATCTGCAATGGGCACTTTTCATGCTATAAACAGTTTTTCCTAACAAATGCAAGATATAACATGGGCTATCTCCGCAAGGAGACATCAGATCTGTAAAACTCATGGTTTTTTGGTATTTGGTGAGCCGGGGGAACATGAATATGTGTGTTTTTCGAATTTGAGCTCTATCTGCAAAGGGCACTTTTCTTGCTATAAGCAGTTTTTCCTAACAAATGCAAGATATAACATGGGCTATCTCCGCAAGGAGACATCAGATCTGCATAACTCATGGTTTTTTGGTCTTCGGGGAGGTTGGGGAACATGAATACGTGTTTGTTTTTCGAATTTGAGCTCTATCTGCAAAGGGCACTTTTCTTGCTAAAAGCAGTTTTTCCTAACAAATGCAAGATATAACATGGGCTATCTCCGCAAGGAGACATCAGATCTGCATAACATGGTTTTTTGGTCTTCGGTGAGCCGGGGCAGCATGAATATGTGTTTGTTTTTCGAATTTGAGCTCTATCTTCAAAGGGCACTTTTCTTGCTATAAGCAGTTTTTCCTAACAAATGCAAGATATAACATGGGCTATCTCCGCAAGGAGACATCAGATCTGCATAACTCATGGTTTTTTGTTTTTCGGTGAGCCGGGAGAACATGAATATGTGTTTGTTTTTCGAATTTGAGCTCTATCTGCAAAGGGCACTTTTCTTGCTAAAAGCAGTTTTTCCTAACAAATGCAAGATATAACATGGGCTATCTCCGCAAGGAGACATCAGAACTGCAAAAGGCATGGTTTTTTGGTCTTCGGTGAGCCGGGGGAGCATGAATATGTGTTTGTTTTTCGAATTTGAGCTCTATCTGCAAAGGGCACTTTTCTTGCTATAAGCAGTTTTTCCTAACAAATGCAAGATATAACATGGGCAATCTCCGCAAGGAGACATCAGATCTGCATAACTCATGGTTTTTTGGTCTTCGGTGAGCCGGGGGAACATGAATATGTGTTTGTTTTTCGAATTTGAGCTCTATCTGCAATGGGCACTTTTCATGCTATAAACAGTTTTTCCAAACAAATGCAAGATATAACATGGGCTATCTCCGCAAGGAGACATCAGAACTGCAAAACGCATGGTTTTTTGGTCTTCGGGGAGGTGGGGGAACATGAATACGTGTTTGTTTTTCGAATTTGAGCTCTATCTGCAAAGGGCACTTTTCTTGCTAAAAGCAGTTTTTCCTAACAAATGCAAGATATAACATGGGCTATCTCCGCAAGGAGACATCAGATCTGCATAACTCATGGTTTTTTGGTCTTCGGTGAGCCGGGGGAACATAAATATGTGTTTGTTTTTCGAATTTGAGCTCTATCTGCAATGGGCACTTTTCATGCTATAAACAGTTTTTCCTAACAAATGCAAGATATAACATGGGCTATCTCCGCAAGGAGACATCAGATCTGTAAAACTCATGGTTTTTTGGTATTTGGTGAGCCGGGGGAACATGAATATGTGTGTTTTTCGAATTTGAGCTCTATCTGCAAAGGGCACTTTTCTTGCTATAAGCAGTTTTTCCTAACAAATGCAAGATATAACATGGGCTATCTCCGCAAGGAGACATCAGATCTGCATAACTCATGGTTTTTTGGTCTTCGGGGACGTTGGGGAACATGAATACGTGTTTGTTTTTCGAATTTGAGCTCTATCTGCAAAGGGCACTTTTCTTGCTAAAAGCAGTTTTTCCTAACAAATGCAAGATATAACATGGGCTATCTCCGCAAGGAGACATCAGATCTGCATAACATGGTTTTTTGGTCTTCGGTGAGCCGGGGCAGCATGAATATGTGTTTGTTTTTCGAATTTGAGCTCTATCTGCAAAGGGCACTTTTCTTGCTATAAGCAGTTTTTCCTAACAAGTGCAAGATATAACATGGGCTATCTCCGCAAGGAGACATCAAATCTGCATAACTCATTGTTTTTTGTTTTTCGGTGAGCCGGGAGAACATGAATATGTGTTTGTTTTTCGAATTTGAGCTCTATCTGCAAAGGGCACTTTTCTTGCTAAAAGCAGTTTTTCCTAACAAATGCAAGATATAACATGGGCTATCTCCGCAAGGAGACATCAGAACTGCAAAAGGCATGGTTTTTTGGTCTTTGGTGAGCCGGGGGAGCATGAATATGTGTTTGTTTTTCGAATTTGAGCTCTATCTGCAAAGGGCACTTTTCTTGCTATAAGCAGTTTTTCCTAACAAATGCAAGATATAACATGGGCAATCTCCGCAAGGAGACATCAGATCTGCATAACTCATGGTTTTTTGGTCTTCGGTGAGCCGGGGGAATATGAATATGTGTTTGTTTTTCGAATTTGAGCTCTATCTGCAAAGGGCACTTTTCTTGCTAAAAGCAGTTTTTCCTAACAAATGCAAGATATAACATGGGCTATCTCCGCAAGGAGACATCAGAACTGCAAAACGCATGGTTTTTTGGTCTTCGGGGAGGTTGGGGAACATGAATACGTGTTTGTTTTTCGAATTTGAGCTCTATCTGCAAAGGGCACTTTTCTTGCTAAAAGCAGTTTTTCCTAACAAATGCAAGATATAACATGGGCTATCTCCGCAAGGAGACATCAGATCTGCAAAACTCATGGTTCTTTGGTCTTCGGGGAGGTTGGGGAACATGAATACGTGTTTGTTTTTCGAATTTGAGCTCTATCTGCAAAGGGCACTTTTCTTGCTAAAAGCAGTTTTTCCTAACAAATGCAAGATATAACATGGGCTATCTCCGCAAGGAGACATCAGATCTGCATAACATGGTTTTTTGGTCTTCGGTGAGCCGGGGCAGCATGAATATGTGTTTGTTTTTCGAATTTGAGCTCTATCTGCAAAGGGCACTTTTCTTGCTATAAGCAGTTTTTCCTAACAAATGCAAGATATAACATGGGCTATCTCCGCAAGGAGACATCAGATCTGCATAACTCATGGTTTTTTGTTTTTCAGTGAGCCGGGAGAACATGAATATGTGTTTGTTTTTCGAATTTGAGCTCTATCTGCAAAGGGCACTTTTCTTGCTAAAAGCAGTTTTTCCTAACAAATGCAAGATATAACATGGGCTATCTCCGCAAGGAGACATCAGATCTGCATAACTCATGGTTTTTTGGTCTTCGGTGAGCCGGGGGAACATGAATATGTGTTTGTTTTTCAAATTTGAGCTCTATCTGCAATGGGCACTTTTCATGCTATAAACAGTTTTTCCAAACAAATGCAAGATATAACATGGGCTATCTCCGCAAGGAGACATCAGAACTGCAAAACGCATGTTTTTTTGGTCTTCGGGGAGGTGGGGGAACATGAATACGTGTTTGTTTTTCGAATTTGAGCTCTATCTGCAAAGGGCACTTTTCTTGCTAAAAGCAGTTTTTCCTAACAAATGCAAGATATAACATGGGCTATCTCCGCAAGGAGACATCAGATCTGCATAACTCATGGTTTTTTGGTCTTCGGTGAGCCGGGGGAACATAAATATGTGTTTGTTTTTCGAATTTGAGCTCTATCTGCAAAGGGCACTTTTCTTGCTAAAAGCAGTTTTTCCTAACAAATGCAAGATATAACATGGGCTATCTCCGCAAGGAGACATCAGAACTGCAAAACGCATGGTTTTTTGGTCTTCGGGGAGGTTGGGGAACATGAATACGTGTTTGTTTTTCGAATTTGAGCTCTATCTGCAAAGGGCACTTTTCTTGCTAAAAGCAGTTTTTCCTAACAAATGCAAGATATAACATGGGCTATCTCCGCAAGGAGACATCAGATCTGCAAAACTCATGGTTTTTTGGTCTTCGGTGAGCTGGGGGAACATGAATATGTGTTTGTTTTTCGAATTTGAGCTCTATCTGCAATGGGCACTTTTCATGCTATAAGCAGTTTTTCCTAACAAATGCAAGATATAACATGGGCTATCTCCGCAAGGAGACATCAGATCTGCATAACTCATGGTTTTTTGGTCTTCGGTGAGCCGGGGGAACATGAATATGTGTTTGTTTTTCAAATTTGAGCTCTATCTGCAATGGGCACTTTTCATGCTATAAACAGTTTTTCCAAACAAATGCAAGATATAACATGGGCTATCTCCGCAAGGAGACATCAGAACTGCATAACTCATGGTTTTTTGGTCTTCGGTGAGCCGGGGGAACATGAATATGTGTTTGTTTTTCGAATTTGAGCTCTATCTGCAATGGGCACTTTTCATGCTATAAACAATTTTTCCTAACAAATGCAAGATATAACATGGGCTATCTCCGCAAGGAGACATCAGATCTGCATAACTCATGGTTTTTTGTTCTTCGGTGAGCCGGGAGAACATGAATATGTGTTTGTTTTTCGAATTTGAGCTCTATCTGCAAAGGGCACTTTTCTTGCTAAAAGCAGTTTTTCCTAATAAATGCAAGATATAACATGGGCTATCTCCGCAAGGAGACATCAGATCTGTAAAACTCATGGTTTTTTGGTATTCGGTGAGCCGGGGGAACATGAATATGTGTTTGTTTTTCGAATTTGAGCTCTATCTGCAAAGGGCACTTTTCTTGCTAAAAGCAGTTTTTCCTAACAAATGCAAGATATAACATGGGCTATCTCCGCAAGGAGACATCAGATCTGCATAACATGGTTTTTTGGTCTTCGGTGAGCCGGGGGAACATGAATACGTGTTTGTTTTTCGAATTTGAGCTCTATCTGCAAAGGGCACTTTTCTTGCTATAAGCAGTTTTTCCTAACAAATGCAAGATATAACATGGGCTATCTCCGCAAGGAGACATCAGATCTGCATAACTCATGGTTTTTTGTTCTTCGGTGAGCCGGGAGAACATGAATATGTGTTTGTTTTTCGAATTTGAACTCTATCTGCAAAGGGCACTTTTCTTGCTAAAAGCAGTTTTTCCTAACAAATGCAAGATATAACATGGGCTATCTCCGCAAGGAGACATCAGAACTGCAAAACGCATGGTTTTTTGGTCTTCGGGGAGGTGGGGGAACATGAATACGTGTTTGTTTTTCGAATTTGAGCTCTATCTGCAAAGGGCACTTTTCTTGCTAAAAGCAGTTTTTCCTAACAAATGCAAGATATAACATGGGCTATCTCCGCAAGGAGACATCAGATCTGCATAACTCATGGTTTTTTGGTCTTCGGTGAGCCGGGGGAACATAAATATGTGTTTGTTTTTCGAATTTGAGCTCTATCTGCAATGGGCACTTTTCATGCTATAAACAGTTTTTCCTAACAAATGCAAGATATAACATGGGCTATCTCCGCAAGGAGACATCAGATCTGTAAAACTCATGGTTTTTTGGTATTTGGTGAGCCGGGGGAACATGAATATGTGTGTTTTTCGAATTTGAGCTCTATCTGCAAAGGGCACTTTTCTTGCTATAAGCAGTTTTTCCTAACAAATGCAAGATATAACATGGGCTATCTCCGCAAGGAGACATCAGAACTGCAAAACGCATGGTTTTTTGGTCTTCGGGGAGGTTGGGGAACATGAATACGTGTTTGTTTTTCGAATTTGAGCTCTATCTGCAAAGGGCACTTTTCTTGCTAAAAGCAGTTTTTCCTAACAAATGCAAGATATAACATGGGCTATCTCCGCAAGGAGACATCAGAACTGCAAAAGGCATGGTTTTTTGGTCTTCGGTGAGCCGGGGGAGCATGAATATGTGTTTGTTTTTCGAATTTGAGCTCTATCTGCAAAGGGCACTTTTCTTGCTATAAGCAGTTTTTCCTAACAAATGCAAGATATAACATGGGCAATCTCCGCAAGGAGACATCAGATCTGCATAACTCATGGTTTTTTGGTCTTCGGTGAGCCGGGGGAACATGAATATGTGTTTGTTTTTCGAATTTCAGCTCTATCTGCAAAGGGCACTTTTCTTGCTAAAAGCAGTTTTTCCTAACAAATGCAAGATATAACATGGGCTATCTCCGCAAGGAGACATCAGAACTGCAAAACGCATGGTTTTTTGGTCTTCGGGGAGGTTGGGGAACATGAATACGTGTTTGTTTTTCGAATTTGAGCTCTATCTGCAAAGGGCACTTTTCTTGCTAAAAGCAGTTTTTCCTAACAAATGCAAGATATAACATGGGCTATCTCCGCAAGGAGACATCAGATCTGCAAAACTCATGGTTTTTTGGTCTTCGGTGAGCTGGGGGAACATGAATATGTGTTTGTTTTTCGAATTTGAGCTCTATCTGCAATGGGCACTTTTCATGCTATAAGCAGTTTTTCCTAACAAATGCAAGATATAACATGGGCTATCTCCGCAAGGAGAAATCAGATCTGCATAACTCATGGTTTTTTGGTCTTCGGTGAGCCGGGGGAACATGAATATGTGTTTGTTTTTCAAATTTGAGCTCTATCTGCAATGGGCACTTTTCATGCTATAAACAGTTTTTCCAAACAAATGCAAGATATAACATGGGCTATCTCCGCAAGGAGACATCAGAACTGCAAAACGCATGTTTTTTTGGTCTTCGGGGAGGTGGGGGAACATGAATACGTGTTTGTTTTTCGAATTTGAGCTCTATCTGCAAAGGGCACTTTTCTTGCTAAAAGCAGTTTTTCCTAACAAATGCAAGATATAACATGGGCTATCTCCGCAAGGAGACATCAGATCTGCATAACTCATGGTTTTTTGGTCTTCGGTGAGCCGGGGGAACATAAATATGTGTTTGTTTTTCGAATTTGAGCTGTATCTGCAATGGGCACTTTTCATGCTATAAACAGTTTTTCCTAACAAATGCAAGATATAACATGGGCTATCTCCGCAAGGAGACATCAGATCTGCATAACTCATGGTTTTTTGTTCTTCGGTGAGCCGGGAGAACATGAATATGTGTTTGTTTTTCGAATTTGAGCTCTATCTGCAAAGGGCACTTTTCTTGCTAAAAGCAGTTTTTCCTAATAAATGCAAGATATAACATGGGCTATCTCCGCAAGGAGACATCAGATCTGTAAAACTCATGGTTTTTTGGTATTCGGTGAGCCGGGGGAACATGAATATGTGTTTGTTTTTCGAATTTGAGCTCTATCTGCAAAGGGCACTTTTCTTGCTATAAGCAGTTTTTCCTAACAAATGCAAGATATAACATGGGCTATCTCCGCAAGGAGACATCAGATCTGCATAACTCATGGTTTTTTGGTCTTCGGGGAGGTTGGGGAACATGAATACGTGTTTGTTTTTCGAATTTGAGCTCTATCTGCAAAGGGCACTTTTCTTGCTAAAAGCAGTTTTTCCTAACAAATGCAAGATATAACATGGGCTATCTCCGCAAGGAGACATCAGATCTGCATAACATGGTTTTTTGGTCTTCGGTGAGCCGGGGGAACATGAATACGTGTTTGTTTTTCGAATTTGAGCTCTATCTGCAAAGGGCACTTTTCTTGCTATAAGCAGTTTTTCCTAACAAATGCAAGATATAACATGGGCTATCTCCGCAAGGAGACATCAGATCTGCATAACTCATGGTTTTTTGTTCTTCGGTGAGCCGGGAGAACATGAATATGTGTTTGTTTTTCGAATTTGAACTCTATCTGCAAAGGGCACTTGTCTTGCTAAAAGCAGTTTTTACTAACAAATGCAAGATATAACATGGGCTATCTCGGCAAGGAGACATCAGAACTGCAAAATGCATGGTTTTTTGGTCTTCGGGGAGGTTGGGGAACATGAATACGTGTTTGTTTTTCGAATTTGAGCTCTATCTGCAAAGGGCACTTTTCATGCTATAAGCAGTTTTTCCCAACAAATGCAAGATATAACATGGGCTATCTCCGCAAGGAGACATCAGATCTGCATAACTCATGGTTTTTTGGTCTTCGGTGAGCCGGGGGAACATAAATATGTGTTTGTTTTTCGAATTTGAGCTGTATCTGCAATGGGCACTTTTCATGCTATAAACAGTTTTTCCTAACAAATGCAAGATATAACATGGGCTATCTCCGCAAGGAGACATCAGATCTGTAAAACTCATGGTTTTTTGGTATTTGGTGAGCCGGGGGAACATGAATATGTGTGTTTTTCGAATTTGAGCTCTATCTGCAAAGGGCACTTTTCTTGCTATAAGCAGTTTTTCCTAACAAATGCAAGATATAACATGGGCTATCTCCGCAAGGAGACATCAGATCTGCATAACTCATGGTTTTTTGGTCTTCGGGGAGGTTGGGGAACATGAATACGTGTTTGTTTTTCGAATTTGAGCTCTATCTGCAAAGGGCACTTTTCTTGCTAAAAGCAGTTTTTCCTAACAAATGCAAGATATAACATGGGCTATCTCCGCAAGGAGACATCAGATCTGCATAACATGGTTTTTTGGTCTTCGGTGAGCCGGGGCAGCATGAATATGTGTTTGTTTTTCGAATTTGAGCTCTATCTTCAAAGGGCACTTTTCTTGCTATAAGCAGTTTTTCCTAACAAATGCAAGATATAACATGGGCTATCTCCGCAAGGAGACATCAGATCTGCATAACTCATGGTTTTTTGTTTTTCGGTGAGCCGGGAGAACATGAATATGTGTTTGTTTTTCGAATTTGAGCTCTATCTGCAAAGGGCACTTTTCTTGCTAAAAGCAGTTTTTCCTAACAAATGCAAGATATAACATGGGCTATCTCCGCAAGGAGACATCAGAACTGCAAAAGGCATGGTTTTTTGGTCTTCGGTGAGCCGGGGGAGCATGAATATGTGTTTGTTTTTCGAATTTGAGCTCTATCTGCAAAGGGCACTTTTCTTGCTATAAGCAGTTTTTCCTAACAAATGCAAGATATAACATGGGCAATCTCCGCAAGGAGACATCAGATCTGCATAACTCATGGTTTTTTGGTCTTCGGTGAGCCGGGGGAACATGAATATGTGTTTGTTTTTCGAATTTGAGCTCTATCTGCAATGGGCACTTTTCATGCTATAAACAGTTTTTCCAAACAAATGCAAGATATAACATGGGCTATCTCCGCAAGGAGACATCAGAACTGCAAAACGCATGGTTTTTTGGTCTTCGGGGAGGTGGGGGAACATGAATACGTGTTTGTTTTTCGAATTTGAGCTCTATCTGCAAAGGGCACTTTTCTTGCTAAAAGCAGTTTTTCCTAACAAATGCAAGATATAACATGGGCTATCTCCGCAAGGAGACATCAGATCTGCATAACTCATGGTTTTTTGGTCTTCGGTGAGCCGGGGGAACATAAATATGTGTTTGTTTTTCGAATTTGAGCTCTATCTGCAATGGGCACTTTTCATGCTATAAACAGTTTTTCCTAACAAATGCAAGATATAACATGGGCTATCTCCGCAAGGAGACATCAGATCTGTAAAACTCATGGTTTTTTGGTATTTGGTGAGCCGGGGGAACATGAATATGTGTGTTTTTCGAATTTGAGCTCTATCTGCAAAGGGCACTTTTCTTGCTATAAGCAGTTTTTCCTAACAAATGCAAGATATAACATGGGCTATCTCCGCAAGGAGACATCAGATCTGCATAACTCATGGTTTTTTGGTCTTCGGGGACGTTGGGGAACATGAATACGTGTTTGTTTTTCGAATTTGAGCTCTATCTGCAAAGGGCACTTTTCTTGCTAAAAGCAGTTTTTCCTAACAAATGCAAGATATAACATGGGCTATCTCCGCAAGGAGACATCAGATCTGCATAACATGGTTTTTTGGTCTTCGGTGAGCCGGGGCAGCATGAATATGTGTTTGTTTTTCGAATTTGAGCTCTATCTGCAAAGGGCACTTTTCTTGCTATAAGCAGTTTTTCCTAACAAGTGCAAGATATAACATGGGCTATCTCCGCAAGGAGACATCAAATCTGCATAACTCATTGTTTTTTGTTTTTCGGTGAGCCGGGAGAACATGAATATGTGTTTGTTTTTCGAATTTGAGCTCTATCTGCAAAGGGCACTTTTCTTGCTAAAAGCAGTTTTTCCTAACAAATGCAAGATATAACATGGGCTATCTCCGCAAGGAGACATCAGAACTGCAAAAGGCATGGTTTTTTGGTCTTTGGTGAGCCGGGGGAGCATGAATATGTGTTTGTTTTTCGAATTTGAGCTCTATCTGCAAAGGGCACTTTTCTTGCTATAAGCAGTTTTTCCTAACAAATGCAAGATATAACATGGGCAATCTCCGCAAGGAGACATCAGATCTGCATAACTCATGGTTTTTTGGTCTTCGGTGAGCCGGGGGAATATGAATATGTGTTTGTTTTTCGAATTTGAGCTCTATCTGCAAAGGGCACTTTTCTTGCTAAAAGCAGTTTTTCCTAACAAATGCAAGATATAACATGGGCTATCTCCGCAAGGAGACATCAGAACTGCAAAACGCATGGTTTTTTGGTCTTCGGGGAGGTTGGGGAACATGAATACGTGTTTGTTTTTCGAATTTGAGCTCTATCTGCAAAGGGCACTTTTCTTGCTAAAAGCAGTTTTTCCTAACAAATGCAAGATATAACATGGGCTATCTCCGCAAGGAGACATCAGATCTGCAAAACTCATGGTTCTTTGGTCTTCGGGGAGGTTGGGGAACATGAATACGTGTTTGTTTTTCGAATTTGAGCTCTATCTGCAAAGGGCACTTTTCTTGCTAAAAGCAGTTTTTCCTAACAAATGCAAGATATAACATGGGCTATCTCCGCAAGGAGACATCAGATCTGCATAACATGGTTTTTTGGTCTTCGGTGAGCCGGGGCAGCATGAATATGTGTTTGTTTTTCGAATTTGAGCTCTATCTGCAAAGGGCACTTTTCTTGCTATAAGCAGTTTTTCCTAACAAATGCAAGATATAACATGGGCTATCTCCGCAAGGAGACATCAGATCTGCATAACTCATGGTTTTTTGTTTTTCAGTGAGCCGGGAGAACATGAATATGTGTTTGTTTTTCGAATTTGAGCTCTATCTGCAAAGGGCACTTTTCTTGCTAAAAGCAGTTTTTCCTAACAAATGCAAGATATAACATGGGCTATCTCCGCAAGGAGACATCAGATCTGCATAACTCATGGTTTTTTGGTCTTCGGTGAGCCGGGGGAACATGAATATGTGTTTGTTTTTCAAATTTGAGCTCTATCTGCAATGGGCACTTTTCATGCTATAAACAGTTTTTCCAAACAAATGCAAGATATAACATGGGCTATCTCCGCAAGGAGACATCAGAACTGCAAAACGCATGTTTTTTTGGTCTTCGGGGAGGTGGGGGAACATGAATACGTGTTTGTTTTTCGAATTTGAGCTCTATCTGCAAAGGGCACTTTTCTTGCTAAAAGCAGTTTTTCCTAACAAATGCAAGATATAACATGGGCTATCTCCGCAAGGAGACATCAGATCTGCATAACTCATGGTTTTTTGGTCTTCGGTGAGCCGGGGGAACATAAATATGTGTTTGTTTTTCGAATTTGAGCTCTATCTGCAAAGGGCACTTTTCTTGCTAAAAGCAGTTTTTCCTAACAAATGCAAGATATAACATGGGCTATCTCCGCAAGGAGACATCAGAACTGCAAAACGCATGGTTTTTTGGTCTTCGGGGAGGTTGGGGAACATGAATACGTGTTTGTTTTTCGAATTTGAGCTCTATCTGCAAAGGGCACTTTTCTTGCTAAAAGCAGTTTTTCCTAACAAATGCAAGATATAACATGGGCTATCTCCGCAAGGAGACATCAGATCTGCAAAACTCATGGTTTTTTGGTCTTCGGTGAGCTGGGGGAACATGAATATGTGTTTGTTTTTCGAATTTGAGCTCTATCTGCAATGGGCACTTTTCATGCTATAAGCAGTTTTTCCTAACAAATGCAAGATATAACATGGGCTATCTCCGCAAGGAGACATCAGATCTGCATAACTCATGGTTTTTTGGTCTTCGGTGAGCCGGGGGAACATGAATATGTGTTTGTTTTTCAAATTTGAGCTCTATCTGCAATGGGCACTTTTCATGCTATAAACAGTTTTTCCAAACAAATGCAAGATATAACATGGGCTATCTCCGCAAGGAGACATCAGAACTGCATAACTCATGGTTTTTTGGTCTTCGGTGAGCCGGGGGAACATGAATATGTGTTTGTTTTTCGAATTTGAGCTCTATCTGCAATGGGCACTTTTCATGCTATAAACAATTTTTCCTAACAAATGCAAGATATAACATGGGCTATCTCCGCAAGGAGACATCAGATCTGCATAACTCATGGTTTTTTGTTCTTCGGTGAGCCGGGAGAACATGAATATGTGTTTGTTTTTCGAATTTGAGCTCTATCTGCAAAGGGCACTTTTCTTGCTAAAAGCAGTTTTTCCTAATAAATGCAAGATATAACATGGGCTATCTCCGCAAGGAGACATCAGATCTGTAAAACTCATGGTTTTTTGGTATTCGGTGAGCCGGGGGAACATGAATATGTGTTTGTTTTTCGAATTTGAGCTCTATCTGCAAAGGGCACTTTTCTTGCTAAAAGCAGTTTTTCCTAACAAATGCAAGATATAACATGGGCTATCTCCGCAAGGAGACATCAGATCTGCATAACATGGTTTTTTGGTCTTCGGTGAGCCGGGGGAACATGAATACGTGTTTGTTTTTCGAATTTGAGCTCTATCTGCAAAGGGCACTTTTCTTGCTATAAGCAGTTTTTCCTAACAAATGCAAGATATAACATGGGCTATCTCCGCAAGGAGACATCAGATCTGCATAACTCATGGTTTTTTGTTCTTCGGTGAGCCGGGAGAACATGAATATGTGTTTGTTTTTCGAATTTGAACTCTATCTGCAAAGGGCACTTTTCTTGCTAAAAGCAGTTTTTCCTAACAAATGCAAGATATAACATGGGCTATCTCCGCAAGGAGACATCAGAACTGCAAAACGCATGGTTTTTTGGTCTTCGGGGAGGTGGGGGAACATGAATACGTGTTTGTTTTTCGAATTTGAGCTCTATCTGCAAAGGGCACTTTTCTTGCTAAAAGCAGTTTTTCCTAACAAATGCAAGATATAACATGGGCTATCTCCGCAAGGAGACATCAGATCTGCATAACTCATGGTTTTTTGGTCTTCGGTGAGCCGGGGGAACATAAATATGTGTTTGTTTTTCGAATTTGAGCTCTATCTGCAATGGGCACTTTTCATGCTATAAACAGTTTTTCCTAACAAATGCAAGATATAACATGGGCTATCTCCGCAAGGAGACATCAGATCTGTAAAACTCATGGTTTTTTGGTATTTGGTGAGCCGGGGGAACATGAATATGTGTGTTTTTCGAATTTGAGCTCTATCTGCAAAGGGCACTTTTCTTGCTATAAGCAGTTTTTCCTAACAAATGCAAGATATAACATGGGCTATCTCCGCAAGGAGACATCAGAACTGCAAAACGCATGGTTTTTTGGTCTTCGGGGAGGTTGGGGAACATGAATACGTGTTTGTTTTTCGAATTTGAGCTCTATCTGCAAAGGGCACTTTTCTTGCTAAAAGCAGTTTTTCCTAACAAATGCAAGATATAACATGGGCTATCTCCGCAAGGAGACATCAGAACTGCAAAAGGCATGGTTTTTTGGTCTTCGGTGAGCCGGGGGAGCATGAATATGTGTTTGTTTTTCGAATTTGAGCTCTATCTGCAAAGGGCACTTTTCTTGCTATAAGCAGTTTTTCCTAACAAATGCAAGATATAACATGGGCAATCTCCGCAAGGAGACATCAGATCTGCATAACTCATGGTTTTTTGGTCTTCGGTGAGCCGGGGGAACATGAATATGTGTTTGTTTTTCGAATTTCAGCTCTATCTGCAAAGGGCACTTTTCTTGCTAAAAGCAGTTTTTCCTAACAAATGCAAGATATAACATGGGCTATCTCCGCAAGGAGACATCAGAACTGCAAAACGCATGGTTTTTTGGTCTTCGGGGAGGTTGGGGAACATGAATACGTGTTTGTTTTTCGAATTTGAGCTCTATCTGCAAAGGGCACTTTTCTTGCTAAAAGCAGTTTTTCCTAACAAATGCAAGATATAACATGGGCTATCTCCGCAAGGAGACATCAGATCTGCAAAACTCATGGTTTTTTGGTCTTCGGTGAGCTGGGGGAACATGAATATGTGTTTGTTTTTCGAATTTGAGCTCTATCTGCAATGGGCACTTTTCATGCTATAAGCAGTTTTTCCTAACAAATGCAAGATATAACATGGGCTATCTCCGCAAGGAGAAATCAGATCTGCATAACTCATGGTTTTTTGGTCTTCGGTGAGCCGGGGGAACATGAATATGTGTTTGTTTTTCAAATTTGAGCTCTATCTGCAATGGGCACTTTTCATGCTATAAACAGTTTTTCCAAACAAATGCAAGATATAACATGGGCTATCTCCGCAAGGAGACATCAGAACTGCAAAACGCATGTTTTTTTGGTCTTCGGGGAGGTGGGGGAACATGAATACGTGTTTGTTTTTCGAATTTGAGCTCTATCTGCAAAGGGCACTTTTCTTGCTAAAAGCAGTTTTTCCTAACAAATGCAAGATATAACATGGGCTATCTCCGCAAGGAGACATCAGATCTGCATAACTCATGGTTTTTTGGTCTTCGGTGAGCCGGGGGAACATAAATATGTGTTTGTTTTTCGAATTTGAGCTCTATCTGCAATGGGCACTTTTCATGCTATAAACAATTTTTCCTAACAAATGCAAGATATAACATGGGCTATCTCCGCAAGGAGACATCAGATCTGCATAACTCATGGTTTTTTGTTCTTCGGTGAGCCGGGAGAACATGAATATGTGTTTGTTTTTCGAATTTGAGCTCTATCTGCAAAGGGCACTTTTCTTGCTAAAAGCAGTTTTTCCTAATAAATGCAAGATATAACATGGGCTATCTCCGCAAGGAGACATCAGATCTGTAAAACTCATGGTTTTTTGGTATTCGGTGAGCCGGGGGAACATGAATATGTGTTTGTTTTTCGAATTTGAGCTCTATCTGCAAAGGGCACTTTTCTTGCTATAAGCAGTTTTTCCTAACAAATGCAAGATATAACATGGGCTATCTCCGCAAGGAGACATCAGATCTGCATAACTCATGGTTTTTTGGTCTTCGGGGAGGTTGGGGAACATGAATACGTGTTTGTTTTTCGAATTTGAGCTCTATCTGCAAAGGGCACTTTTCTTGCTAAAAGCAGTTTTTCCTAACAAATGCAAGATATAACATGGGCTATCTCCGCAAGGAGACATCAGATCTGCATAACATGGTTTTTTGGTCTTCGGTGAGCCGGGGGAACATGAATACGTGTTTGTTTTTCGAATTTGAGCTCTATCTGCAAAGGGCACTTTTCTTGCTATAAGCAGTTTTTCCTAACAAATGCAAGATATAACATGGGCTATCTCCGCAAGGAGACATCAGATCTGCATAACTCATGGTTTTTTGTTCTTCGGTGAGCCGGGAGAACATGAATATGTGTTTGTTTTTCGAATTTGAACTCTATCTGCAAAGGGCACTTGTCTTGCTAAAAGCAGTTTTTACTAACAAATGCAAGATATAACATGGGCTATCTCGGCAAGGAGACATCAGAACTGCAAAATGCATGGTTTTTTGGTCTTCGGGGAGGTTGGGGAACATGAATACGTGTTTGTTTTTCGAATTTGAGCTCTATCTGCAAAGGGCACTTTTCATGCTATAAGCAGTTTTTCCCAACAAATGCAAGATATAACATGGGCTATCTCCGCAAGGAGACATCAGATCTGCATAACTCATGGTTTTTTGGTCTTCGGGGAGGTTGGGGAACATGAATACGTGTTTGTTTTTTGAATTTGAGCTCTATCTGCAAAGGGCACTTTTCTTGCTAAAAGCAGTTTTTCCTAAGAAATGCAAGATATAACAAGATATATCTCCGGAAGGAGACATCAGATCTGCAAAACTCATGGTTTTTTGGTCTTCGGTGAGCCGGGGGAACATGAATATGTGTTTGTTTTTCGAATTTGAGCTCTATCTGCAATGGGCACTTTTCATGCTATAAGCAGTTTTTCCTAACAAATGCAAGATATAACATGGGCTATCTCCGCAAGGAAACATCAGATCTGCATAACACATGGTTTTTTGGTCTTCGGTGAGCCGGGGGAACATGAATATGTGTTTGTTTTTCGAATTTGAGCTCTATCTGCAATGGGCACTTTTCATGCTATAAACAGTTTTTCCAAACAAATGCAAGATATAACATGGGCTATCTCCGCAAGGAGACATCAGAACTGCAAAACGCATGGTTTTTTGGTCTTCAGGGAGGTGGGGGAACATGAATACGTGTTTGTTTTTCGAATTTGAGCTCTATCTGCAAAGGGCACTTTTCTTGCTAAAAGCAGGTTTTCCTAACAAATGCAAGATATAACATGGGCTATCTCTGCAAGGAGACATCAGATCTGCATAACTCATGGTTTTTTGGTCTTCGGTGAGCCGGGGGAACATAAATATGTGTTTGTTTTCGAATTTGAGCTCTATCTGCAATGGGCACTTTTCATGCTATAAACAGTTTTTCCTAACAAATGCAAGATATAACATGGGCTATCTCCGCAAGGAGACATCAGATCTGTAAAACTCATGGTTTTTTGGTATTTGGTGAGCCGGGGGAACATGAATATGTGTGTTTTTCGAATTTGAGCTCTATCTGCAAAGGGCACTTTTCTTGCTAAAAGCAGTTTTTCCTAAGAAATGCAAGATATAACATGGGCTATCTCCGCAAGGAGACATCAGATCTGCAAAACTCATGGTTTTTTGGTCTTCGGTGAGCCGGGGGAACATGAATATGTGTTTGTTTTTCGAATTTGAGCTCTATCTGCAATGGGCACTTTTCATGCTATAAACAGTTTTTCCAAACAAATGCAAGATATAACATGGGCTATCTCCGCAAGGAGACATCAGAACTGCAAAACGCATGGTTTTTTGGTCTTCGGGGAGGTGGGGGAACATGAATACGTGTTTGTTTTTCTAATTTGAGCTCTATCTGCAACGGGCACTTTTCTTGCTAAAAGCAGTTTTTCCTAACAAATGCAAGATATAACATGGGCTATCTCCGCAAGGAGACATCAGATCTGCATAACTCATGGTTTTTTGGTCTTCGGTGAGCCGGGGGAACATAAATATGTGTTTGTTTTTCGAATTTGAGCTGTATCTGCAATGGGCACTTTTCATGCTATAAACAGTTTTTCCTAACAAATGCAAGATATAACATGGGCTATCTCCGCAAGGAGACATCAGATCTGTAAAACTCATGGTTTTTTGGTATTTGGTGAGCCGGGGGAACATGAATATGTGTGTTTTTCGAATTTGAGCTCTATCTGCAAATGGCACTTTTCTTGCTATAAGCAGTTTTTCCTAACAAATGCAAGATATAACATGGGCTATCTCCGCAAGGAGACATCAGATCTGCATAACTCATGGTTTTTTGGTCTTCGGGGAGGTTGGGGAACATGAATACGTGTTTGTTTTTCGAATTTGAGCTCTATCTGCAAAGGGCACTTTTCTTGCTAAAAGCAGTTTTTCCTAACAAATGCAAGATATAACATGGGCTATCTCCGCAAGGAGACATCAGATCTGCATAACATGGTTTTTTGGTCTTCGGTGAGCCGGGGCAGCATGAATATGTGTTTGTTTTTCGAATTTGAGCTCTATCTGCAAAGGGCACTTTTCTTGCTATAAGCAGTTTTTCCTAACAAATGCAAGATATAACATGGGCAATCTCCGCAAGGAGACATCAGATCTGCATAACTCATGGTTTTTTGGTCTTCGGTGAGCCGGGGGAACATGAATATGTGTTTGTTTTTCGAATTTGAGCTCTATCTGCAATGGGCACTTTTCATGCTATAAACAGTTTTTCCAAACAAATGCAAGATATAACATGGGCTATCTCCGCAAGGAGACATCAGAACTGCAAAACGCATGGTTTTTTGGTCTTCGGGGAGGTGGGGGAAAATGAATACGTGTTTGTTTTTCGAATTTGAGCTCTATCTGCAAAGGGCACTTTTCTTGCTAAAAGCAGTTTTTCCTAACAAATGCAAGATATAACATGGGCTATCTCCGCAAGGAGACATCAGATCTGCATAACTCATGGTTTTTTGGTCTTCAGTGAGCCGGGGGAACATAAATATGTGTTTGTTTTTCGAATTTGAGCTCTATCTGCAATGGGCACTTTTCATGCTATAAACAGTTTTTCCTAACAAATGCAAGATATAACATGGGCTATCTCGGCAAGGAGACATCAGATCTGTAAAACTCATGGTTTTTTGGTATTTGGTGAGCCGGGGGAACATGAATATGTGTGTTTTTCGAATTTGAGCTCTATCTGCAAAGGGCACTTTTCTTGCTATAAGCAGTTTTTCCTAACAAATGCAAGATATAACATGGGCTATCTCCGCAAGGAGACATCAGATCTGCATAACATGGTTTTTTGGTCTTCGGTGAGCCGGGGCAGCATGAATATGTGTTTGTTTTTCGAATTTGAGCTCTATCTGCAAAGGGCACTTTTCTTGCTAAAAGCAGTTTTTCCTAACAAATGCAAGATATAACATGGGCTATCTCCGCAAGGAGACATCAGATCTGCATAACTCATGGTTTTTTGTTTTTCGGTGAGCCGGGAGAACATGAATATGTGTTTGTTTTTCGAATTTGAGCTCTATCTGCAAAGGGCACTTTTCTTGCTAAAAGCAGTTTTTCCTAACAAATGCAAGATATAACATGGGCTATCTCCGCAAGGAGACATCAGAACTGCAAAAGGCATGGTTTTTTGGTCTTCGGTGAGCCGGGGGAGCATGAATATGTGTTTGTTTTTCGAATTTGAGCTCTATCTGCAAAGGGCACTTTTCTTGCTATAAGCAGTTTTTCCTAACAAATGCAAGATATAACATGGGCAATCTCCGCAAGGAGACATCAGATCTGCATAACTCATGGTTTTTTGGTCTTCGGTGAGCCGGGGGAACATGAATATGTGTTTGTTTTTCGAATTTGAGCTCTATCTGCAATGGGCACTTTTCATGCTATAAACAGTTTTTTCCAAACAAATGCAAGATATAACATGGGCTATCTCCGCAAGGAGACATCAGAACTGCAAAACGCATGGTTTTTTGGTCTTCGGGGAGGTGGGGGAACATGAATACGTGTTTGTTTTTCGAATTTGAGCTCTATCTGCAAAGGGCACTTTTCTTGCTAAAAGCAGTTTTTCCTAACAAATGCAAGATATAACATGGGCTATCTCCGCAAGGAGACATCAGATCTGCATAACTCATGGTTTTTTGGTCTTCAGTGAGCCGGGGGAACATAAATATGTGTTTGTTTTTCGAATTTGAGCTCTATCTGCAATGGGCACTTTTCATGCTATAAACAGTTTTTCCTAACAAATGCAAGATATAACATGGGCTATCTCGGCAAGGAGACATCAGATCTGTAAAACTCATAGTTTTTTGGTATTTGGTGAGCCGGGGGAACATGAATATGTGTGTTTTTCGAATTTGAGCTCTATCTGCAAAGGGCACTTTTCTTGCTATAAGCAGTTTTTCCTAACAAATGCAAGATATAACATGGGCTATCTCCGCAAGGAGACATCAGATCTGCATAACTCATGGTTTTTTGGTCTTCGGGGAGGTTGGGGAACATGAATACGTGTTTGTTTTTCGAATTTGAGCTCTATCTGCAAAGGGCACTTTTCTTGCTAAAAGCAGTTTTTCCTAACAAATGCAAGATATAACATGGGCTATCTCCGCAAGGAGACATCAGATCTGCATAACATGGTTTTTTGGTCTTCGGTGAGCCGGGGCAGCATGAATATGTGTTTGTTTTTCGAATTTGAGCTCTATCTGCAAAGGGCACTTTTCTTGCTATAAGCAGTTTTTCCTAACAAATGCAAGATATAACATGGGCTATCTCCGCAAGGAGACATCAGATCTGCATAACTCATGGTTTTTTGTTTTTCGGTGAGCCGGGAGAACATGAATATGTGTTTGTTTTTCGAATTTGAGCTCTATCTGCAAAGGGCACTTTTCTTGCTAAAAGCAGTTTTTCCTAACAAATGCAAGATATAACATGGGCTATCTCCGCAAGGAGACATCAGAACTGCAAAAGGCATGGTTTTTTGGTCTTTGGTGAGCCGGGGGAGCATGAATATGTGTTTGTTTCTCGAATTTGAGCTCTATCTGCAAAGGGCACTTTTCTTGCTATAAGCAGTTTTTCCTAACAAATGCAAGATATAACATGGGCAATCTCCGCAAGGAGACATCAGATCTGCATAACTCATGGTTTTTTGGTCTTCGGTGAGCCGGGGGAATATGAATATGTGTTTGTTTTTCGAATTTGAGCTCTATCTGCAAAGGGCACTTTTCTTGCTAAAAGCAGTTTTTCCTAACAAATGCAAGATATAACATGGGCTATCTCCGCAAGGAGACATCAGATCTGCATAACATGGTTTTTTGGTCTTCGGTGAGCCGGGGCAGCATGAATATGTGTTTGTTTTTCGAATTTGAGCTCTATCTGCAAAGGGCACTTTTCTTGCTATAAGCAGTTTTTCCTAACAAATGCAAGATATAACATGGGCTATCTCCGCAAGGAGACATCAGATCTGCATAACTCATGGTTTTTTGTTTTTCGGTGAGCCGGGAGAACATGAATATGTGTTTGTTTTTCGAATTTGAGCTCTATCTGCAAAGGGCACTTTTCTTGCTAAAAGCTGTTTTTCCTAACAAATGCAAGATATAACATGGGCTATCTCCGCAAGGAGACATCAGAACTGCAAAAGGCATGGTTTTTTGGTCTTCGGTGAGCCGGGGGAGCATGAATATGTGTTTGTTTTTCGAATTTGAGCTCTATCTGCAAAGGGCACTTTTCTTGCTATAAGCAGTTTTTCCTAACAAATGCAAGATATAACATGGGCAATCTCCGCAAGGAGACATCAGATCTGCATAACTCATGGTTTTTTGGTCTTCGGTGAGCCGGGGGAACATGAATATGTGTTTGTTTTTCGAATTTGAGCTCTATCTGCAAAGGGCACTTTTCTTGCTAAAAGCAGTTTTTCCTAAGAAATGCAAGATATAACATGGGCTATCTCCGCAAGGAGACATCAGAACTGCAAAACGCATGGTTTTTTGGTCTTCGGGGAGGTTGGGGAACATGAATACGTGTTTGTTTTTCGAATTTGAGCTCTATCTGCAAAGGGCACTTTTCTTGCTAAAAGCAGTTTTTCCTAACAAATGCAAGATATAACATGGGCTATCTCCGCAAGGAGACATCAGATCTGCATAACTCATGGTTTTTTGGTCTTCGGTGAGCCGGGGGAACATGAATATGTGTTTGTTTTTCAAATTTGAGCTCTATCTGCAATGGGCACTTTTCATGCTATAAACAGTTTTTCCAAACAAATGCAAGATATAACATGGGCTATCTCCGCAAGGAGACATCAGAACTGCAAAACGCATGTTTTTTTGGTCTTCGGGGAGGTGGGGGAACATGAATACGTGTTTGTTTTTCGAATTTGAGCTCTATCTGCAAAGGGCACTTTTCTTGCTAAAAGCAGTTTTTCCTAACAAATGCAAGATATAACATGGGCTATCTCCGCAAGGAGACATCAGATCTGCATAACTCATGGTTTTTTGGTCTTCGGTGAGCCGGGGGAACATAAATATGTGTTTGTTTTTCGAATTTGAGCTCTATCTGCAAAGGGCACTTTTCTTGCTAAAAGCAGTTTTTCCTAACAAATGCAAGTTATAACATGGGCTATCTCCGCAAGGAGACATCAGAACTGCAAAACGCATGGTTTTTTGGTCTTCGGGGAGGTTGGGGAACATGAATACGTGTTTGTTTTTCGAATTTGAGCTCTATCTGCAAAGGGCACTTTTCTTGCTAAAAGCAGTTTTTCCTAACAAATGCAAGATATAACATGGGCTATCTCCGCAAGGAGACATCAGATCTGCAAAACTCATGGTTTTTTGGTCTTCGGTGAGCTGGGGGAACATGAATATGTGTTTGTTTTTCGAATTTGAGCTCTATCTGCAATGGGCACTTTTCATGCTATAAGCAGTTTTTCCTAACAAATGCAAGATATAACATGGGCTATCTCCGCAAGGAGACATCAGATCTGTAAAACTCATAGTTTTTTGGTATTTGGTGAGCCGGGGGAACATGAATATGTGTGTTTTTCGAATTTGAGCTCTATCTGCAAAGGGCACTTTTCTTGCTATAAGCAGTTTTTCCTAACAAATGCAAGATATAACATGGGCTATCTCCGCAAGGAGACATCAGATCTGCATAACTCATGGTTTTTTGGTCTTCGGGGAGGTTGGGGAACATGAATACGTGTTTGTTTTTCGAATTTGAGCTCTATCTGCAAAGGGCACTTTTCTTGCTAAAAGCAGTTTTTCCTAAGAAATGCAAGATATAACATGGGCTATCTCCGCAAGGAGACATCAGAACTGCAAAACGCATGGTTTTTTGGTCTTCGGGGAGGTTGGGGAACATGAATACGTGTTTGTTTTTCGAATTTGAGCTCTATCTGCAAAGGGCACTTTTCTTGCTAAAAGCAGTTTTTCCTAACAAATGCAAGATATAACATGGGCTATCTCCGCAAGGAGACATCAGATCTGCATAACTCATGGTTTTTTGGTCTTCGGTGAGCCGGGGGAACATGAATATGTGTTTGTTTTTCAAATTTGAGCTCTATCTGCAATGGGCACTTTTCATGCTATAAACAGTTTTTCCAAACAAATGCAAGATATAACATGGGCTATCTCCGCAAGGAGACATCAGAACTGCAAAACGCATGTTTTTTTGGTCTTCGGGGAGGTGGGGGAACATGAATACGTGTTTGTTTTTCGAATTTGAGCTCTATCTGCAAAGGGCACTTTTCTTGCTAAAAGCAGTTTTTCCTAACAAATGCAAGATATAACATGGGCTATCTCCGCAAGGAGACATCAGATCTGCATAACTCATGGTTTTTTGGTCTTCGGTGAGCCGGGGGAACATAAATATGTGTTTGTTTTTCGAATTTGAGCTCTATCTGCAAAGGGCACTTTTCTTGCTAAAAGCAGTTTTTCCTAACAAATGCAAGTTATAACATGGGCTATCTCCGCAAGGAGACATCAGAACTGCAAAACGCATGGTTTTTTGGTCTTCGGGGAGGTTGGGGAACATGAATACGTGTTTGTTTTTCGAATTTGAGCTCTATCTGCAAAGGGCACTTTTCTTGCTAAAAGCAGTTTTTCCTAACAAATGCAAGATATAACATGGGCTATCTCCGCAAGGAGACATCAGATCTGCAAAACTCATGGTTTTTTGGTCTTCGGTGAGCTGGGGGAACATGAATATGTGTTTGTTTTTCGAATTTGAGCTCTATCTGCAATGGGCACTTTTCATGCTATAAGCAGTTTTTCCTAACAAATGCAAGATATAACATGGGCTATCTCCGCAAGGAGACATCAGATCTGTAAAACTCATAGTTTTTTGGTATTTGGTGAGCCGGGGGAACATGAATATGTGTGTTTTTCGAATTTGAGCTCTATCTGCAAAGGGCACTTTTCTTGCTATAAGCAGTTTTTCCTAACAAATGCAAGATATAACATGGGCTATCTCCGCAAGGAGACATCAGATCTGCATAACTCATGGTTTTTTGGTCTTCGGGGAGGTTGGGGAACATGAATACGTGTTTGTTTTTCGAATTTGAGCTCTATCTGCAAAGGGCACTTTTCTTGCTAAAAGCAGTTTTTCCTAACAAATGCAAGATATAACATGGGCTATCTCCGCAAGGAGACATCAGATCTGCATAACATGGTTTTTTGGTCTTCGGTGAGCCGGGGCAGCATGAATATGTGTTTGTTTTTCGAATTTGAGCTCTATCTGCAAAGGGCACTTTTCTTGCTATAAGCAGTTTTTCCTAACAAATGCAAGATATAACATGGGCTATCTCCGCAAGGAGACATCAGATCTGCATAACTCATGGTTTTTTGTTTTTCGGTGAGCCGGGAGAACATGAATATGTGTTTGTTTTTCGAATTTGAGCTCTATCTGCAAAGGGCACTTTTCTTGCTAAAAGCAGTTTTTCCTAACAAATGCAAGATATAACATGGGCTATCTCCGCAAGGAGACATCAGAACTGCAAAAGGCATGGTTTTTTGGTCTTTGGTGAGCCGGGGGAGCATGAATATGTGTTTGTTTCTCGAATTTGAGCTCTATCTGCAAAGGGCACTTTTCTTGCTATAAGCAGTTTTTCCTAACAAATGCAAGATATAACATGGGCAATCTCCGCAAGGAGACATCAGATCTGCATAACTCATGGTTTTTTGGTCTTCGGTGAGCCGGGGGAATATGAATATGTGTTTGTTTTTCGAATTTGAGCTCTATCTGCAAAGGGCACTTTTCTTGCTAAAAGCAGTTTTTCCTAACAAATGCAAGATATAACATGGGCTATCTCCGCAAGGAGACATCAGAACTGCAAAACGCATGGTTTTTTGGTCTTCGGGGAGGTTGGGGAACATGAATACGTGTTTGTTTTTCGAATTTGAGCTCTATCTGCAAAGGGCACTTTTCTTGCTAAAAGCAGTTTTTCCTAACAAATGCAAGATATAACATGGGCTATCTCCGCAAGGAGACATCAGATCTGCAAAACTCATGGTTTTTTGGTCTTCGGGGAGGTTGGGGAACATGAATACGTGTTTGTTTTTCGAATTTGAGCTCTATCTGCAAAGGGCACTTTTCTTGCTAAAAGCAGTTTTTCCTAACAAATGCAAGATATAACATGGGCTATCTCCGCAAGGAGACATCAGATCTGCATAACATGGTTTTTTGGTCTTCGGTGAGCCGGGGCAGCATGAATATGTGTTTGTTTTTCGAATTTGAGCTCTATCTGCAAAGGGCACTTTTCTTGCTATAAGCAGTTTTTCCTAACAAATGCAAGATATAACATGGGCTATCTCCGCAAGGAGACATCAGATCTGCATAACTCATGGTTTTTTGTTTTTCGGTGAGCCGGGAGAACATGAATATGTGTTTGTTTTTCGAATTTGAGCTCTATCTGCAAAGGGCACTTTTCTTGCTAAAAGCTGTTTTTCCTAACAAATGCAAGATATAACATGGGCTATCTCCGCAAGGAGACATCAGAACTGCAAAAGGCATGGTTTTTTGGTCTTCGGTGAGCCGGGGGAGCATGAATATGTGTTTGTTTTTCGAATTTGAGCTCTATCTGCAAAGGGCACTTTTCTTGCTATAAGCAGTTTTTCCTAACAAATGCAAGATATAACATGGGCAATCTCCGCAAGGAGACATCAGATCTGCATAACTCATGGTTTTTTGGTCTTCGGTGAGCCGGGGGAACATGAATATGTGTTTGTTTTTCGAATTTGAGCTCTATCTGCAAAGGGCACTTTTCTTGCTAAAAGCAGTTTTTCCTAAGAAATGCAAGATATAACATGGGCTATCTCCGCAAGGAGACATCAGAACTGCAAAACGCATGGTTTTTTGGTCTTCGGGGAGGTTGGGGAACATGAATACGTGTTTGTTTTTCGAATTTGAGCTCTATCTGCAAAGGGCACTTTTCTTGCTAAAAGCAGTTTTTCCTAACAAATGCAAGATATAACATGGGCTATCTCCGCAAGGAGACATCAGATCTGCATAACTCATGGTTTTTTGGTCTTCGGTGAGCCGGGGGAACATGAATATGTGTTTGTTTTTCAAATTTGAGCTCTATCTGCAATGGGCACTTTTCATGCTATAAACAGTTTTTCCAAACAAATGCAAGATATAACATGGGCTATCTCCGCAAGGAGACATCAGAACTGCAAAACGCATGTTTTTTTGGTCTTCGGGGAGGTGGGGGAACATGAATACGTGTTTGTTTTTCGAATTTGAGCTCTATCTGCAAAGGGCACTTTTCTTGCTAAAAGCAGTTTTTCCTAACAAATGCAAGATATAACATGGGCTATCTCCGCAAGGAGACATCAGATCTGCATAACTCATGGTTTTTTGGTCTTCGGTGAGCCGGGGGAACATAAATATGTGTTTGTTTTTCGAATTTGAGCTCTATCTGCAAAGGGCACTTTTCTTGCTAAAAGCAGTTTTTCCTAACAAATGCAAGTTATAACATGGGCTATCTCCGCAAGGAGACATCAGAACTGCAAAACGCATGGTTTTTTGGTCTTCGGGGAGGTTGGGGAACATGAATACGTGTTTGTTTTTCGAATTTGAGCTCTATCTGCAAAGGGCACTTTTCTTGCTAAAAGCAGTTTTTCCTAACAAATGCAAGATATAACATGGGCTATCTCCGCAAGGAGACATCAGATCTGCAAAACTCATGGTTTTTTGGTCTTCGGTGAGCTGGGGGAACATGAATATGTGTTTGTTTTTCGAATTTGAGCTCTATCTGCAATGGGCACTTTTCATGCTATAAGCAGTTTTTCCTAACAAATGCAAGATATAACATGGGCTATCTCCGCAAGGAGACATCAGATCTGCATAACTCATGGTTTTTTGGTCTTCGGTGAGCCGGGGGAACATGAATATGTGTTTGTTTTTCGAATTTGAGCTCTATCTGCAATGGGCACTTTTCATGCTATAAGCAGTTTTTCCTAACAAATGCAAGATATAACATGGGCTATCTCCGCAAGGAGACATCAGATCTGCATAACTCATGGTTTTTTGGTCTTCGGTGAGCCGGGGGAACATGAATATGTGTTTGTTTTTCAAATTTGAGCTCTATCTGCAATGGGCACTTTTCATGCTATAAACAGTTTTTCCAAACAAATGCAAGATATAACATGGGCTATCTCCGCAAGGAGACATCAGATCTGCATAACTCATGGTTTTTTGGTCTTCGGTGAGCCGGGGGAACATGAATATGTGTTTGTTTTTCAAATTTGAGCTCTATCTGCAATGGGCACTTTTCATGCTATAAACAGTTTTTCCAAACAAATGCAAGATATAACATGGGCTATCTCCGCAAGGAGACATCAGAACTGCAAAACGCATGTTTTTTTGGTCTTCGGGGAGGTGGGGGAACATGAATACGTGTTTGTTTTTCGAATTTGAGCTCTATCTGCAAAGGGCACTTTTCTTGCTAAAAGCAGTTTTTCCTAACAAATGCAAGATATAACATGGGCTATCTCCGCAAGGAGACATCAGATCTGCATAACTCATGGTTTTTTGGTCTTCGGTGAGCCGGGGGAACATAAATATGTGTTTGTTTTTCGAATTTGAGCTCTATCTGCAAAGGGCACTTTTCTTGCTAAAAGCAGTTTTTCCTAACAAATGCAAGTTATAACATGGGCTATCTCCGCAAGGAGACATCAGAACTGCAAAACGCATGGTTTTTTGGTCTTCGGGGAGGTTGGGGAACATGAATACGTGTTTGTTTTTCGAATTTGAGCTCTATCTGCAAAGGGCACTTTTCTTGCTAAAAGCAGTTTTTCCTAACAAATGCAAGATATAACATGGGCTATCTCCGCAAGGAGACATCAGATCTGCAAAACTCATGGTTTTTTGGTCTTCGGTGAGCTGGGGGAACATGAATATGTGTTTGTTTTTCGAATTTGAGCTCTATCTGCAATGGGCACTTTTCATGTTATAAGCAGTTTTTCCTAACAAATGCAAGATATAACATGGGCTATCTCCGCAAGGAGACATCAGATCTGCATAACTCATGGTTTTTTGGTCTTCGGTGAGCCGGGGGAACATGAATATGTGTTTGTTTTTCAAATTTGAGCTCTATCTGCAATGGGCACTTTTCATGCTATAAACAGTTTTTCCAAACAAATGCAAGATATAACATGGGCTATCTCCGCAAGGAGACATCAGAACTGCAAAACGCATGGTTTTTTGGTCTTCGGGGAGGTTGGGGAACATGAATACGTGTTTGTTTTTTGAATTTGAGCTCTATCTGCAAAGGGCACTTTTCTTGCTAAAAGCAGTTTTTCCTAAGAAATGCAAGATATAACATGGGCTATCTCCGCAAGGAGACATCAGATCTGCAAAACTCATGGTTTTTTGGTCTTCGGTGAGCCGGGGGAACATGAATATGTGTTTGTTTTTCGAATTTGAGCTCTATCTGCAATGGGCACTTTTCATGCTATAAGCAGTTTTTCCTAACAAATGCAAGATATAACATGGGCTATCTCCGCAAGGAGACATCAGATCTGCATAACACATGGTTTTTTGGTCTTCGGTGAGCCGGGGGAACATGAATATGTGTTTGTTTTTCGAATTTGAGCTCTATCTGCAATGGGCACTTTTCATGCTATAAACAGTTTTTCCAAACAAATGCAAGATATAACATGGGCTATCTCCGCAAGGAGACATCAGAACTGCAAAACGCATGGTTTTTTGGTCTTCGGGGAGGTGGGGGAACATGAATACGTGTTTGTTTTTCGAATTTGAGCTCTATCTGCAAAGGGCACTTTTCTTGCTAAAAGCAGGTTTTCCTAACAAATGCAAGATATAACATGGGCTATCTCTGCAAGGAGACATCAGATCTGCATAACTCATGGTTTTTTGGTCTTCGGTGAGCCGGGGGAACATAAATATGTGTTTGTTTTTCGAATTTGAGCTCTATCTGCAATGGGCACTTTTCATGCTATAAACAGTTTTTCCTAACAAATGCAAGATATAACATGGGCTATCTCCGCAAGGAGACATCAGATCTGTAAAACTCATGGTTTTTTGGTTTTTGGTGAGCCGGGGGAACATGAATATGTGTGTTTTTCGAATTTGAGCTCTATCTGCAAAGGGCACTTTTCTTGCTATAAGCAGTTTTTCCTAACAAATGCAAGATATAACATGGGCTATCTCCGCAAGGAGACATCAGATCTGCATAACTCATGGTTTTTTGTTCTTCGGTGAGCCGGGAGAACATGAATATGTGTTTGTTTTTCGAATTTGAGCTCTATCTGCAAAGGGCACTTTTCTTGCTAAAAGCAGTTTTTCCTAACAAATGCAAGATATAACATGGGCTATCTCCGCAAGGAGACATCAGATCTGCATAACTCATGGTTTTTTGGTCTTCGGTGAGCCGGGGGAACATGAATATGTGTTTGTTTTTCTAATTTGAGCTCTATCTGCAAAGGGCACTTTTCTTGCTAAAAGCAGTTTTTCCTAACAAATGCAAGATATAACATGGGCTATCTCCGCAAGGAGACATCAGAACTGCAAAACGCATGGTTTTTTGGTCTTTGGGGAGGTTGGGGAACATGAATACGTATTTGTTTTTCGAATTTGAGCTCTGTCTGCAAAGGGCACTTTTCTTGCTAAAAGCAGTTTTTCCTAACAAATGCAAGATATAACATGGGCTATCTCCGCAAGGAGACATCAGATCTGCATAACATGGTTTTTTGGTCTTCGGTGAGCCGGGGCAGCATGAATATGTGTTTGTTTTTCGAATTTGAGCTCTATCTGCAAAGGGCACTTTTCTTGCTATAAGCAGTTTTTCCTAACAAATGCAAGATATAACATGGGCTATCTCCGCAAGGAGACATCAGATCTGCATAACTCATGGTTTTTTGTTTTTCGGTGAGCCGGGAGAACATGAATATGTGTTTGTTTTTCGAATTTGAGCTCTATCTGCAAAGGGCACTTTTCTTGCTAAAAGCAGTTTTTCCTAACGAATGCAAGATATAACATGGGCTATCTCCGCAAGGAGACATCAGAACTGCAAAACGCATGGTTTTTTGGTCTTCGGGGAAGTTGGGGAACATGAATACGTGTTTGTTTTTCGAATTTGAGCTCTATCTGCAAAGGGCACTTTTCTTGCTAAAAGCAGTTTTTCCTAACAAATGCAAGATATAACATGGGCTATCTCCGCAAGGAGACATCAGATCTGCAAAACTCATGGTTTTTTGGTCTTCGGGGAGGTTGGGGAACATGAATACGTGTTTGTTTTTCGAATTTGAGCTCTATCTGCAAAGGGCACTTTTCTTGCTAAAAGCAGTTTTTCCTAACAAATGCAAGATATAACATGGGCTATCTCCGCAAGGAGACATCAGATCTGCATAACTCATGGTTTTTTGTTTTTCGGTGAGCCGGGAGAACATGAATATGTGTTTGTTTTTCGAATTTGAGCTCTATCTGCAAAGGGCACTTTTCTTGCTAAAAGCAGTTTTTCCTAACAAATGCAAGATATAACATGGGCTATCTCCGCAAGGAGACATCAGATCTGTAAAACTCATGGTTTTTTGGTATTTGGTGAGCCGGGGGAACATGAATATGTGTGTTTTTCGAATTTGAGCTCTATCTGCAAAGGGCACTTTTCTTGCTAAAAGCAGTTTTTCCTAAGAAATGCAAGATATAACATGGGCTATCTCCGCAAGGAGACATCAGATCTGCAAAACTCATGGTTTTTTGGTCTTCGGTGAGCCGGGGGAACATGAATATGTGTTTGTTTTTCGAATTTGAGCTCTATCTGCAATGGGCACTTTTCATGCTATAAACAGTTTTTCCTAACAAATGCAAGATATAACATGGGCTATCTCCGCAAGGAGACATCAGAACTGCAAAACGCATGTTTTTTTGGTCTTCGGGGAGGTGGGGGAACATGAATACGTGTTTGTTTTTCGAATTTGAGCTCTATCTGCAAAGGGCACTTTTCTTGCTAAAAGCAGTTTTTCCTAACAAATGCAAGATATAACATGGGCTATCTCCGCAAGGAGACATCAGATCTGCATAACTCATGGTTTTTTGGTCTTCGGTGAGCCGGGGGAACATAAATATGTGTTTGTTTTTCGAATTTGAGCTCTATCTGCAATGGGCACTTTTCATGCTATAAACAATTTTTCCTAACAAATGCAAGATATAACATGGGCTATCTCCGCAAGGAGACATCAGATCTGCATAACTCATGGTTTTTTGTTCTTCGGTGAGCCGGGAGAACATGAATATGTGTTTGTTTTTCGAATTTGAGCTCTATCTGCAAAGGGCACTTTTCTTGCTAAAAGCAGTTTTTCCTAACAAATGCAAGATATAACATGGGCTATCTCCGCAAGGAGACATCAGATCTGCATAACATGGTTTTTTGGTCTTCGGTGAGCCGGGGCAGCATGAATATGTGTTTGTTTTTCGAATTTGAGCTCTATCTGCAAAGGGCACTTTTCTTGCTATAAACAGTTTTTCCAAACAAATGCAAGATATAACATGGGCTATCTCCGCAAGGAGACATCAGAACTGCAAAACGCATGGTTTTTTGGTCTTCGGGGAGGTGGGGGAACATGAATACGTGTTTGTTTTTCGAATTTGAGCTCTATCTGCAAAGGGCACTTTTCTTGCTAAAAGCAGGTTTTCCTAACAAATGCAAGATATAACATGGGCTATCTCTGCAAGGAGACATCAGATCTGCATAACTCATGGTTTTTTGGTCTTCGGTGAGCCGGGGGAACATAAATATGTGTTTGTTTTCGAATTTGAGCTCTATCTGCAATGGGCACTTTTCATGCTATAAACAGTTTTTCCTAACAAATGCAAGATATAACATGGGCTATCTCCGCAAGGAGACATCAGATCTGTAAAACTCATGGTTTTTTGGTATTTGGTGAGCCGGGGGAACATGAATATGTGTGTTTTTCGAATTTGAGCTCTATCTGCAAAGGGCACTTTTCTTGCTAAAAGCAGTTTTTCCTAAGAAATGCAAGATATAACATGGGCTATCTCCGCAAGGAGACATCAGATCTGCAAAACTCATGGTTTTTTGGTCTTCGGTGAGCCGGGGGAACATGAATATGTGTTTGTTTTTCGAATTTGAGCTCTATCTGCAATGGGCACTTTTCATGCTATAAACAGTTTTTCCAAACAAATGCAAGATATAACATGGGCTATCTCCGCAAGGAGACATCAGAACTGCAAAACGCATGGTTTTTCGGTCTTCGGGGAGGTGGGGGAACATGAATACGTGTTTGTTTTTCTAATTTGAGCTCTATCTGCAAAGGGCACTTTTCTTGCTAAAAGCAGTTTTTCCTAACAAATGCAAGATATAACATGGGCTATCTCCGCAAGGAGACATCAGATCTGCATAACTCATGGTTTTTTGGTCTTCGGTGAGCCGGGGGAACATAAATATGTGTTTGTTTTTCGAATTTGAGCTGTATCTGCAATGGGCACTTTTCATGCTATAAACAGTTTTTCCTAACAAATGCAAGATATAACATGGGCTATCTCCGCAAGGAGACATCAGATCTGTAAAACTCATGGTTTTTTGGTATTTGGTGAGCCGGGGGAACATGAATATGTGTGTTTTTCGAATTTGAGCTCTATCTGCAAAGGGCACTTTTCTTGCTATAAGCAGTTTTTCCTAACAAATGCAAGATATAACATGGGCTATCTCCGCAAGGAGACATCAGATCTGCATAACTCATGGTTTTTTGGTCTTCGGGGAGGTTGGGGAACATGAATACGTGTTTGTTTTTCGAATTTGAGCTCTATCTGCAAAGGGCACTTTTCTTGCTAAAAGCAGTTTTTCCTAACAAATGCAAGATATAACATGGGCTATCTCCGCAAGGAGACATCAGATCTGCATAACATGGTTTTTTGGTCTTCGGTGAGCCGGGGCAGCATGAATATGTGTTTGTTTTTCGAATTTGAGCTCTATCTGCAAAGGGCACTTTTCTTGCTATAAGCAGTTTTTCCTAACAAATGCAAGATATAACATGGGCTATCTCCGCAAGGAGACATCAGATCTGCATAACTCATGGTTTTTTGTTTTTCGGTGAGCCGGGAGAACATGAATATGTGTTTGTTTTTCGAATTTGAGCTCTATCTGCAAAGGGCACTTTTCTTGCTAAAAGCAGTTTTTCCTAACAAATGCAAGATATAACATGGGCTATCTCCGCAAGGAGACATCAGAACTGCAAAAGGCATGGTTTTTTGGTCTTCGGTGAGCCGGGGGAGCATGAATATGTGTTTGTTTTTCGAATTTGAGCTCTATCTGCAAAGGGCACTTTTCTTGCTATAAGCAGTTTTTCCTAACAAATGCAAGATATAACATGGGCAATCTCCGCAAGGAGACATCAGATCTGCATAACTCATGGTTTTTTGGTCTTCGGTGAGCCGGGGGAACATGAATATGTGTTTGTTTTTCGAATTTGAGCTCTATCTGCAATGGGCACTTTTCATGCTATAAACAGTTTTTCCAAACAAATGCAAGATATAACATGGGCTATCTCCGCAAGGAGACATCAGAACTGCAAAACGCATGGTTTTTTGGTCTTCGGGGAGGTGGGGGAACATGAATACGTGTTTGTTTTTCGAATTTGAGCTCTATCTGCAAAGGGCACTTTTCTTGCTAAAAGCAGTTTTTCCTAACAAATGCAAGATATAACATGGGCTATCTCCGCAAGGAGACATCAGATCTGCATAACTCATGGTTTTTTGGTCTTCGGTGAGCCGGGGGAACATAAATATGTGTTTGTTTTTCGAATTTGAGCTCTATCTGCAATGGGCACTTTTCATGCTATAAACAGTTTTTCCTAACAAATGCAAGATATAACATGGGCTATCTCCGCAAGGAGACATCAGATCTGTAAAACTCATGGTTTTTTGGTATTTGGTGAGCCGGGGGAACATGAATATGTGTGTTTTTCGAATTTGAGCTCTATCTGCAAAGGGCACTTTTCTTGCTATAAGCAGTTTTTCCTAACAAATGCAAGATATAACATGGGCTATCTCCGCAAGGAGACATCAGATCTGCATAACTCATGGTTTTTTGGTCTTCGGGGAGGTTGGGGAACATGAATACGTGTTTGTTTTTCGAATTTGAGCTCTATCTGCAAAGGGCACTTTTCTTGCTAAAAGCAGTTTTTCCTAACAAATGCAAGATATAACATGGGCTATCTCCGCAAGGAGACATCAGATCTGCATAACATGGTTTTTTGGTCTTCGGTGAGCCGGGGCAGCATGAATATGTGTTTGTTTTTCGAATTTGAGCTCTATCTGCAAAGGGCACTTTTCTTGCTATAAGCAGTTTTTCCTAACAAATGCAAGATATAACATGGGCTATCTCCGCAAGGAGACATCAAATCTGCATAACTCATTGTTTTTTGTTTTTCGGTGAGCCGGGAGAACATGAATATGTGTTTGTTTTTCGAATTTGAGCTCTATCTGCAAAGGGCACTTTTCTTGCTAAAAGCAGTTTTTCCTAACAAATGCAAGATATAACATGGGCTATCTCCGCAAGGAGACATCAGAACTGCAAAAGGCATGGTTTTTTGGTCTTTGGTGAGCCGGGGGAGCATGAATATGTGTTTGTTTTTCGAATTTGAGCTCTATCTGCAAAGGGCACTTTTCTTGCTATAAGCAGTTTTTCCTAACAAATGCAAGATATAACATGGGCAATCTCCGCAAGGAGACATCAGATCTGCATAACTCATGGTTTTTTGGTCTTCGGTGAGCCGGGGGAATATGAATATGTGTTTGTTTTTCGAATTTGAGCTCTATCTGCAAAGGGCACTTTTCTTGCTAAAAGCAGTTTTTCCTAACAAATGCAAGATATAACATGGGCTATCTCCGCAAGGAGACATCAGAACTGCAAAACGCATGGTTTTTTGGTCTTCGGGGAGGTTGGGGAACATGAATACGTGTTTGTTTTTCGAATTTGAGCTCTATCTGCAAAGGGCACTTTTCTTGCTAAAAGCAGTTTTTCCTAACAAATGCAAGATATAACATGGGCTATCTCCGCAAGGAGACATCAGATCTGCAAAACTCATGGTTCTTTGGTCTTCGGGGAGGTTGGGGAACATGAATACGTGTTTGTTTTTCGAATTTGAGCTCTATCTGCAAAGGGCACTTTTCTTGCTAAAAGCAGTTTTTCCTAACAAATGCAAGATATAACATGGGCTATCTCCGCAAGGAGACATCAGATCTGCATAACATGGTTTTTTGGTTTTCGGTGAGCCGGGGCAGCATGAATATGTGTTTGTTTTTCGAATTTGAGCTCTATCTGCAAAGGGCACTTTTCTTGCTATAAGCAGTTTTTCCTAACAAATGCAAGATATAACATGGGCTATCTCCGCAAGGAGACATCAGATCTGCATAACTCATGGTTTTTTGTTTTTCAGTGAGCCGGGAGAACATGAATATGTGTTTGTTTTTCGAATTTGAGCTCTATCTGCAAAGGGCACTTTTCTTGCTAAAAGCAGTTTTTCCTAACAAATGCAAGATATAACATGGGCTATCTCCGCAAGGAGACATCAGATCTGCATAACTCATGGTTTTTTGGTCTTCGGTGAGCCGGGGGAACATGAATATGTGTTTGTTTTTCAAATTTGAGCTCTATCTGCAATGGGCACTTTTCATGCTATAAACAGTTTTTCCAAACAAATGCAAGATATAACATGGGCTATCTCCGCAAGGAGACATCAGAACTGCAAAACGCATGTTTTTTTGGTCTTCGGGGAGGTGGGGGAACATGAATACGTGTTTGTTTTTCGAATTTGAGCTCTATCTGCAAAGGGCACTTTTCTTGCTAAAAGCAGTTTTTCCTAACAAATGCAAGATATAACATGGGCTATCTCCGCAAGGAGACATCAGATCTGCATAACTCATGGTTTTTTGGTCTTCGGTGAGCCGGGGGAACATAAATATGTGTTTGTTTTTCGAATTTGAGCTCTATCTGCAAAGGGCACTTTTCTTGCTAAAAGCAGTTTTTCCTAACAAATGCAAGATATAACATGGGCTATCTCCGCAAGGAGACATCAGAACTGCAAAACGCATGGTTTTTTGGTCTTCGGGGAGGTTGGGGAACATGAATACGTGTTTGTTTTTCGAATTTGAGCTCTATCTGCAAAGGGCACTTTTCTTGCTAAAAGCAGTTTTTCCTAACAAATGCAAGATATAACATGGGCTATCTCCGCAAGGAGACATCAGATCTGCAAAACTCATGGTTTTTTGGTCTTCGGTGAGCTGGGGGAACATGAATATGTGTTTGTTTTTCGAATTTGAGCTCTATCTGCAATGGGCACTTTTCATGCTATAAGCAGTTTTTCCTAACAAATGCAAGATATAACATGGGCTATCTCCGCAAGGAGACATCAGATCTGCATAACTCATGGTTTTTTGGTCTTCGGTGAGCCGGGGGAACATGAATATGTGTTTGTTTTTCAAATTTGAGCTCTATCTGCAATGGGCACTTTTCATGCTATAAACAGTTTTTCCAAACAAATGCAAGATATAACATGGGCTATCTCCGCAAGGAGACATCAGAACTGCATAACTCATGGTTTTTTGGTCTTCGGTGAGCCGGGGGAACATGAATATGTGTTTGTTTTTCGAATTTGAGCTCTATCTGCAATGGGCACTTTTCATGCTATAAACAATTTTTCCTAACAAATGCAAGATATAACATGGGCTATCTCCGCAAGGAGACATCAGATCTGCATAACTCATGGTTTTTTGTTCTTCGGTGAGCCGGGAGAACATGAATATGTGTTTGTTTTTCGAATTTGAGCTCTATCTGCAAAGGGCACTTTTCTTGCTAAAAGCAGTTTTTCCTAATAAATGCAAGATATAACATGGGCTATCTCCGCAAGGAGACATCAGATCTGTAAAACTCATGGTTTTTTGGTATTCGGTGAGCCGGGGGAACATGAATATGTGTTTGTTTTTCGAATTTGAGCTCTATCTGCAAAGGGCACTTTTCTTGCTAAAAGCAGTTTTTCCTAACAAATGCAAGATATAACATGGGCTATCTCCGCAAGGAGACATCAGATCTGCATAACATGGTTTTTTGGTCTTCGGTGAGCCGGGGGAACATGAATACGTGTTTGTTTTTCGAATTTGAGCTCTATCTGCAAAGGGCACTTTTCTTGCTATAAGCAGTTTTTCCTAACAAATGCAAGATATAACATGGGCTATCTCCGCAAGGAGACATCAGATCTGCATAACTCATGGTTTTTTGTTCTTCGGTGAGCCGGGAGAACATGAATATGTGTTTGTTTTTCGAATTTGAACTCTATCTGCAAAGGGCACTTTTCTTGCTAAAAGCAGTTTTTCCTAACAAATGCAAGATATAACATGGGCTATCTCCGCAAGGAGACATCAGAACTGCAAAACGCATGGTTTTTTGGTCTTCGGGGAGGTGGGGGAACATGAATACGTGTTTGTTTTTCGAATTTGAGCTCTATCTGCAAAGGGCACTTTTCTTGCTAAAAGCAGTTTTTCCTAACAAATGCAAGATATAACATGGGCTATCTCCGCAAGGAGACATCAGATCTGCATAACTCATGGTTTTTTGGTCTTCGGTGAGCCGGGGGAACATAAATATGTGTTTGTTTTTCGAATTTGAGCTCTATCTGCAATGGGCACTTTTCATGCTATAAACAGTTTTTCCTAACAAATGCAAGATATAACATGGGCTATCTCCGCAAGGAGACATCAGATCTGTAAAACTCATGGTTTTTTGGTATTTGGTGAGCCGGGGGAACATGAATATGTGTGTTTTTCGAATTTGAGCTCTATCTGCAAAGGGCACTTTTCTTGCTATAAGCAGTTTTTCCTAACAAATGCAAGATATAACATGGGCTATCTCCGCAAGGAGACATCAGAACTGCAAAACGCATGGTTTTTTGGTCTTCGGGGAGGTTGGGGAACATGAATACGTGTTTGTTTTTCGAATTTGAGCTCTATCTGCAAAGGGCACTTTTCTTGCTAAAAGCAGTTTTTCCTAACAAATGCAAGATATAACATGGGCTATCTCCGCAAGGAGACATCAGATCTGCATAACATGGTTTTTTGGTCTTCGGTGAGCCGGGGCAGCATGAATATGTGTTTGTTTTTCGAATTTGAGCTCTATCTGCAAAGGGCACTTTTCTTGCTATAAGCAGTTTTTCCTAACAAATGCAAGATATAACATGGGCTATCTCCGTAAGGAGACATCAGATCTGCATAACTCATGGTTTTTTGTTTTTCGGTGAGCCGGGAGAACATGAATATGTGTTTGTTTTTCGAATTTGAGCTCTATCTGCAAAGGGCACTTTTCTTGCTAAAAGCAGTTTTTCCTAACAAATGCAAGATATAACATGGGCTATCTCCGCAAGGAGACATCAGAACTGCAAAAGGCATGGTTTTTTGGTCTTCGGTGAGCCGGGGGAGCATGAATATGTGTTTGTTTTTCGAATTTGAGCTCTATCTGCAAAGGGCACTTTTCTTGCTATAAGCAGTTTTTCCTAACAAATGCAAGATATAACATGGGCAATCTCCGCAAGGAGACATCAGATCTGCATAACTCATGGTTTTTTGGTCTTCGGTGAGCCGGGGGAACATGAATATGTGTTTGTTTTTCGAATTTCAGCTCTATCTGCAAAGGGCACTTTTCTTGCTAAAAGCAGTTTTTCCTAACAAATGCAAGATATAACATGGGCTATCTCCGCAAGGAAACATCAGAACTGCAAAACGCATGGTTTTTTGGTCTTCGGGGAGGTTGGGGAACATGAATACGTGTTTGTTTTTCGAATTTGAGCTCTATCTGCAAAGGGCACTTTTCTTGCTAAAAGCAGTTTTTCCTAACAAATGCAAGATATAACATGGGCTATCTCCGCAAGGAGACATCAGATCTGCAAAACTCATGGTTTTTTGGTCTTCGGTGAGCTGGGGGAACATGAATATGTGTTTGTTTTTCGAATTTGAGCTCTATCTGCAATGGGCACTTTTCATGCTATAAGCAGTTTTTCCTAACAAATGCAAGATATAACATGGGCTATCTCCGCAAGGAGAAATCAGATCTGCATAACTCATGGTTTTTTGGTCTTCGGTGAGCCGGGGGAACATGAATATGTGTTTGTTTTTCAAATTTGAGCTCTATCTGCAATGGGCACTTTTCATGCTATAAACAGTTTTTCCAAACAAATGCAAGATATAACATGGGCTATCTCCGCAAGGAGACATCAGAACTGCAAAACGCATGTTTTTTTGGTCTTCGGGGAGGTGGGGGAACATGAATACGTGTTTGTTTTTTGAATTTGAGCTCTATCTGCAAAGGGCACTTTTCTTGCTAAAAGCAGTTTTTCCTAACAAATGCAAGATATAACATGGGCTATCTCCGCAAGGAGACATCAGATCTGCATAACTCATGGTTTTTTGGTCTTCGGTGAGCCGGGGGAACATAAATATGTGTTTGTTTTTCGAATTTGAGCTCTATCTGCAATGGGCACTTTTCATGCTATAAACAATTTTTCCTAACAAATGCAAGATATAACATGGGCTATCTCCGCAAGGAGACATCAGATCTGCATAACTCATGGTTTTTTGTTCTTCGGTGAGCCGGGAGAACATGAATATGTGTTTGTTTTTCGAATTTGAGCTCTATCTGCAAAGGGCACTTTTCTTGCTAAAAGCAGTTTTTCCTAATAAATGCAAGATATAACATGGGCTATCTCCGCAAGGAGACATCAGATCTGTAAAACTCATGGTTTTTTGGTATTCGGTGAGCCGGGGGAACATGAATATGTGTTTGTTTTTCGAATTTGAGCTCTATCTGCAAAGGGCACTTTTCTTGCTATAAGCAGTTTTTCCTAACAAATGCAAGATATAACATGGGCTATCTCCGCAAGGAGACATCAGATCTGCATAACTCATGGTTTTTTGGTCTTCGGGGAGGTTGGGGAACATGAATACGTGTTTGTTTTTCGAATTTGAGCTCTATCTGCAAAGGGCACTTTTCTTGCTAAAAGCAGTTTTTCCTAACAAATGCAAGATATAACATGGGCTATCTCCGCAAGGAGACATCAGATCTGCATAACATGGTTTTTTGGTCTTCGGTGAGCCGGGGGAACATGAATACGTGTTTGTTTTTCGAATTTGAGCTCTATCTGCAAAGGGCACTTTTCTTGCTATAAGCAGTTTTTCCTAACAAATGCAAGATATAACATGGGCTATCTCCGCAAGGAGACATCAGATCTGCATAACTCATGGTTTTTTGTTCTTCGGTGAGCCGGGAGAACATGAATATGTGTTTGTTTTTCGAATTTGAACTCTATCTGCAAAGGGCACTTGTCTTGCTAAAAGCAGTTTTTCCTAACAAATGCAAGATATAACATGGGCTATCTCCGCAAGGAGACATCAGAACTGCAAAACGCATGGTTTTTTGGTCTTCGGTGAGCCGGGAGAGCATGAATATGTGTTTGTTTTTCGAATTTGAGCTCTATCTGCAAAGGGCACTTTTCTTGCTAAAAGCAGTTTTTACTAACAAATGCAAGATATAACATGGGCTATCTCGGCAAGGAGACATCAGAACTGCAAAATGCATGGTTTTTTGGTCTTCGGGGAGGTTGGGGAACATGAATACGTGTTTGTTTTTCGAATTTGAGCTCTATCTGCAAAGGGCACTTTTCATGCTATAAGCAGTTTTTCCCAACAAATGCAAGATATAACATGGGCTATCTCCGCAAGGAGACATCAGATCTGCATAACTCATGGTTTTTTGGTCTTCGGGGAGGTTGGGGAACATGAATACGTGTTTGTTTTTTGAATTTGAGCTCTATCTGCAAAGGGCACTTTTCTTGCTAAAAGCAGTTTTTCCTAAGAAATGCAAGATATAACAAGATATATCTCCGGAAGGAGACATCAGATCTGCAAAACTCATGGTTTTTTGGTCTTCGGTGAGCCGGGGGAACATGAATATGTGTTTGTTTTTCGAATTTGAGCTCTATCTGAAATGGGCACTTTTCATGCTATAAGCAGTTTTTCCTAACAAATGCAAGATATAACATGGGCTATCTCCGCAAGGAAACATCAGATCTGCATAACACATGGTTTTTTGGTCTTCGGTGAGCCGGGGGAACATGAATATGTGTTTGTTTTTCGAATTTGAGCTCTATCTGCAATGGGCACTTTTCATGCTATAAACAGTTTTTCCAAACAAATGCAAGATATAACATGGGCTATCTCCGCAAGGAGACATCAGAACTGCAAAACGCATGGTTTTTTGGTCTTCAGGGAGGTGGGGGAACATGAATACGTGTTTGTTTTTCGAATTTGAGCTCTATCTGCAAAGGGCACTTTTCTTGCTAAAAGCAGGTTTTCCTAACAAATGCAAGATATAACATGGGCTATCTCTGCAAGGAGACATCAGATCTGCATAACTCATGGTTTTTTGGTCTTCGGTGAGCCGGGGGAACATAAATATGTGTTTGTTTTCGAATTTGAGCTCTATCTGCAATGGGCACTTTTCATGCTATAAACAGTTTTTCCTAACAAATGCAAGATATAACATGGGCTATCTCCGCAAGGAGACATCAGATCTGTAAAACTCATGGTTTTTTGGTATTTGGTGAGCCGGGGGAACATGAATATGTGTGTTTTTCGAATTTGAGCTCTATCTGCAAAGGGCACTTTTCTTGCTAAAAGCAGTTTTTCCTAAGAAATGCAAGATATAACATGGGCTATCTCCGCAAGGAGACATCAGATCTGCAAAACTCATGGTTTTTTGGTCTTCGGTGAGCCGGGGGAACATGAATATGTGTTTGTTTTTCGAATTTGAGCTCTATCTGCAATGGGCACTTTTCATGCTATAAACAGTTTTTCCAAACAAATGCAAGATATAACATGGGCTATCTCCGCAAGGAGACATCAGAACTGCAAAACGCATGGTTTTTTGGTCTTCGGGGAGGTGGGGGAACATGAATACGTGTTTGTTTTTCTAATTTGAGCTCTATCTGCAAAGGGCACTTTTCTTGCTAAAAGCAGTTTTTCCTAACAAATGCAAGATATAACATGGGCTATCTCCGCAAGGAGACATCAGATCTGCATAACTCATGGTTTTTTGGTCTTCGGTGAGCCGGGGGAACATAAATATGTGTTTGTTTTTCGAATTTGAGCTGTATCTGCAATGGGCACTTTTCATGCTATAAACAGTTTTTCCTAACAAATGCAAGATATAACATGGGCTATCTCCGCAAGGAGACATCAGATCTGTAAAACTCATGGTTTTTTGGTATTTGGTGAGCCGGGGGAACATGAATATGTGTGTTTTTCGAATTTGAGCTCTATCTGCAAAGGGCACTTTTCTTGCTATAAGCAGTTTTTCCTAACAAATGCAAGATATAACATGGGCTATCTCCGCAAGGAGACATCAGATCTGCATAACTCATGGTTTTTTGGTCTTCTTGCATTTGTTAGGCAAAACTGCTTTTAGCAAGAAAAGTGCCCTTTGCAGATAGAGCTCAAATTCGAAAAACAAACACGTATTCATGTTCCCCAACCTCCCCGAAGACCAAAAAACCATGCGTTTTGCAGTTCTGATGTCTCCTTGCGGAGATAGCCCATGTTATATCTTGCATTTATTAGGAAAAACTGCTTTTAGCAAGAAAAGTGCCCTTTGCAGATAGAGCTCAAATTCGAAAAACAAACACATATTCATGTTCTCCCGGCTCACCGAAGAACAAAAAACCATGAGTTATGCAGATCTGATGTCTCCTTGCGGAGATAGCCCATGTTATATCTTGCATTTGTTAGGAAAAATTGTTTATAGCATGAAAAGTGCCCATTGCAGATAGAGCTCAAATTCGAAAAACAAACACATATTTATGTTCCCCCGGCTCACCGAAGACCAAAAAACCATGAGTTATGCAGATCTGATGTCTCCTTGCGGAGATAGCCCATGTTATATCTTGCATTTGTTAGGAAAAACTGCTTTTAGCAAGAAAAGTGCCCTTTGCAGATAGAGCTCAAATTCGAAAAACAAACACGTATTCATGTTCCCCCACCTCCCCGAAGACCAAAAAAACATGCGTTTTGCAGTTCTGATGTCTCCTTGCGGAGATAGCCCATGTTATATCTTGCATTTGTTAGGAAAAACTGTTTATAGCATGAAAAGTGCCCATTGCAGATAGAGCTCAAATTCGAAAAACAAACACATATTCATGTTCCCCCGGCTCACCGAAGACCAAAAAACCATGAGTTTTGCAGATCTGATGTCTCCTTGCGGAGATAGCCCATGTTATATCTTGCATTTCTTAGGAAAAACTGCTTTTAGCAAGAAAAGTGCCCTTTGCAGATAGAGCTCAAATTCGAAAAACACACATATTCATGTTCCCCCGGCTCACCAAATACCAAAAAACCATGAGTTTTACAGATCTGATGTCTCCTTGCGGAGATAGCCCATGTTATATCTTGCATTTGTTAGGAAAAACTGTTTATAGCATGAAAAGTGCCCATTGCAGATAGAGCTCAAATTCGAAAACAAACACATATTTATGTTCCCCCGGCTCACCGAAGACCAAAAAACCATGAGTTATGCAGATCTGATGTCTCCTTGCAGAGATAGCCCATGTTATATCTTGCATTTGTTAGGAAAACCTGCTTTTAGCAAGAAAAGTGCCCTTTGCAGATAGAGCTCAAATTCGAAAAACAAACACGTATTCATGTTCCCCCACCTCCCCGAAGACCAAAAAACCATGCGTTTTGCAGTTCTGATGTCTCCTTGCGGAGATAGCCCATGTTATATCTTGCATTTGTTTGGAAAAACTGTTTATAGCATGAAAAGTGCCCATTGCAGATAGAGCTCAAATTCGAAAAACAAACACATATTCATGTTCCCCCGGCTCACCGAAGACCAAAAACCATTTGTTATGCAGATCTGATGTCTCCTTGCGGAGATAGCCCATGTTATATCTTGCATTTGTTAGGAAAAACTGCTTATAGCATGAAAAGTGCCCATTGCAGATAGAGCTCAAATTCGAAAAACAAACACATATTCATGTTCCCCCGGCTCACCGAAGACCAAAAAACCATGAGTTTTGCAGATCTGATGTCTCCTTGCGGAGATATATCTTGTTATATCTTGCATTTCTTAGGAAAAACTGCTTTTAGCAAGAAAAGTGCCCTTTGCAGATAGAGCTCAAATTCAAAAAACAAACACGTATTCATGTTCCCCAACCTCCCCGAAGACCAAAAAACCATGAGTTATGCAGATCTGATGTCTCCTTGCGGAGATAGCCCATGTTATATCTTGCATTTGTTGGGAAAAACTGCTTATAGCATGAAAAGTGCCCTTTGCAGATAGAGCTCAAATTCGAAAAACAAACACGTATTCATGTTCCCCCGGCTCACCGAAGACCAAAAAACCATGTTATGCAGATCTGATGTCTCCTTGCGGAGATAGCCCATGTTATATCTTGCATTTGTTAGGAAAAACTGCTTTTAGCAAGAAACGTGCCCTTTGCAGATAGAGCTCAAATTCGAAAAACAAACACGTATTCATGTTCCCCAACCTCCCCGAAGACCAAAAAACCATGAGTTATGCAGATCTGATGTCTCCTTGCGGAGATAGCCCATGTTATATCTTGCATTTGTTAGGAAAAACTGCTTATAGCAAGAAAAGTGCCCTTTGCAGATAGAGCTCAAATTCGAAAAACAAACACATATTCATGTTCCCCCGGATCACCGAATACCAAAAAACCATGAGTTTTACAGATCTGATGTCTCCTTGCGGAGATAGCCCATGTTATATCTTGCATTTATTAGGAAAAACTGCTTTTAGCAAGAAAAGTGCCCTTTGCAGATAGAGCTCAAATTCGAAAAACAAACACATATTCATGTTCTCCCGGCTCACCGAAGAACAAAAAACCATGAGTTATGCAGATCTGATGTCTCCTTGCGGAGATAGCCCATGTTATATCTTGCATTTGTTAGGAAAAATTGTTTATAGCATGAAAAGTGCCCATTGCAGATAGAGCTCAAATTCGAAAAACAAACACATATTTATGTTCCCCCGGCTCACCGAAGACCAAAAAACCATGAGTTATGCAGATCTGATGTCTCCTTGCGGAGATAGCCCATGTTATATCTTGCATTTGTTAGGAAAAACTGCTTTTAGCAAGAAAAGTGCCCTTTGCAGATAGAGCTCAAATTCGAAAAACAAACACGTATTCATGTTCCCCCACCTCCCCGAAGACCAAAAAAACATGCGTTTTGCAGTTCTGATGTCTCCTTGCGGAGATAGCCCATGTTATATCTTGCATTTGTTAGGAAAAACTGTTTATAGCATGAAAAGTGCCCATTGCAGATAGAGCTCAAATTCGAAAAACAAACACATATTCATGTTCCCCCGGCTCACCGAAGACCAAAAAACCATGAGTTTTGCAGATCTGATGTCTCCTTGCGGAGATAGCCCATGTTATATCTTGCATTTCTTAGGAAAAACTGCTTTTAGCAAGAAAAGTGCCCTTTGCAGATAGAGCTCAAATTCGAAAAACACACATATTCATGTTCCCCCGGCTCACCAAATACCAAAAAACCATGAGTTTTACAGATCTGATGTCTCCTTGCGGAGATAGCCCATGTTATATCTTGCATTTGTTAGGAAAAACTGTTTATAGCATGAAAAGTGCCCATTGCAGATAGAGCTCAAATTCGAAAACAAACACATATTTATGTTCCCCCGGCTCACCGAAGACCAAAAAACCATGAGTTTTGCAGATCTGATGTCTCCTTGCGGAGATAGCCCATGTTATATCTTGCATTTGTTAGGAAAAACTGCTTTTAGCAAGAAAAGTGCCCTTTGCAGATAGAGCTCAAATTCGAAAAACAAACACGTATTCATGTTCCCCAACCTCCCCGAAGACCAAAAAACCATGCGTTTTGCAGTTCTGATGTCTCCTTGCGGAGATAGCCCATGTTATATCTTGCATTTGTTAGGAAAAACTGCTTTTAGCAAGAAAAGTGCCCTTTGCAGATAGAGCTCAAATTCGAAAAACAAACACATATTCATGTTCCCCCGGCTCACCGAAGACCAAAAAACCATGCCATGCAGATCTGATGTCTCCTTGCGGAGATAGCCCATGTTATATCTTGCATTTGTTAGGAAAAACTGCTTTTAGCAAGAAAAGTGCCCTTTGCAGATAGAGCTCAAATTCGAAAAACAAACACATATTCATGTTCTCCCGGCTCACCGAAAAACAAAAAACCATGAGTTATGCAGATCTGATGTCTCCTTGCGGAGATAGCCCATGTTATATCTTGCATTTGTTAGGAAAAACTGCTTTTAGCAAGAAAAGTGCCCTTTGCAGATAGAGCTCAAATTCGAAAAACAAACACGTATTCATGTTCCCCAACCTCCCCGAAGACCAAAAAACCATGCGTTTTGCAGTTCTGATGTCTCCTTGCGGAGATAGCCCATGTTATATCTTGCATTTGTTAGGAAAAACTGCTTTTAGCAAGAAAAGTGCCCTTTGCAGATAGAGCTCAAATTCGAAAAACAAACACATATTCATGTTCTCCCGGCTCACCGAAAAACAAAAAACCATGAGTTATGCAGATCTGATGTCTCCTTGCGGAGATAGCCCATGTTATATCTTGCATTTGTTAGGAAAAACTGTTTATAGCATGAAAAGTGCCCATTGCAGATAGAGCTCAAATTCGAAAAACAAACACATATTCATGTTCCCCCGGCTCACCGAAGACCAAAAAACCATGAGTTTTGCAGATCTGATGTCTCCTTGCGGAGATAGCCCATGTTATATCTTGCATTTCTTAGGAAAAACTGCTTTTAGCAAGAAAAGTGCCCTTTGCAGATAGAGCTCAAATTCGAAAAACACACATATTCATGTTCCCCCGGCTCACCAAATACCAAAAAACCATGAGTTTTACAGATCTGATGTCTCCTTGCGGAGATAGCCCATGTTATATCTTGCATTTGTTAGGAAAAACTGTTTATAGCATGAAAAGTGCCCATTGCAGATAGAGCTCAAATTCGAAAACAAACACATATTTATGTTCCCCCGGCTCACCGAAGACCAAAAAACCATGAGTTTTGCAGATCTGATGTCTCCTTGCGGAGATAGCCCATGTTATATCTTGCATTTGTTAGGAAAAACTGCTTTTAGCAAGAAAAGTGCCCTTTGCAGATAGAGCTCAAATTCGAAAAACAAACATGTATTCATGTTCCCCAACCTCCCCGAAGACCAAAAAACCATGCGTTTTGCAGTTCTGATGTCTCCTTGCGGAGATAGCCCATGTTATATCTTGCATTTGTTAGGAAAAACTGCTTTTAGCAAGAAAAGTGCCCTTTGCAGATAGAGCTCAAATTCGAAAAACAAACACATATTCATGTTCCCCCGGCTCACCGAAGACCAAAAAACCATGAGTTATGCAGATCTGATGTCTCCTTGCGGAGATTGCCCATGTTATATCTTGCATTTGTTAGGAAAAACTGCTTATAGCAAGAAAAGTGCCCTTTGCAGATAGAGCTCAAATTCGAAAAACAAACACATATTCATGCTCCCCCGGCTCACCGAAGACCAAAAAACCATGCCTTTTGCAGTTCTGATGTCTCCTTGCGGAGATAGCCCATGTTATATCTTGCATTTGTTAGGAAAAACTGCTTTTAGCAAGAAAAGTGCCCTTTGCAGATAGAGCTCAAATTCGAAAAACAAACACATATTCATGTTCTCCCGGCTCACCGAAAAACAAAAAACCATGAGTTATGCAGATCTGATGTCTCCTTGCGGAGATAGCCCATGTTATATCTTGCATTTGTTAGGAAAAACTGCTTTTAGCAAGAAAAGTGCCCTTTGCAGATAGAGCTCAAATTCGAAAAACAAACACGTATTCATGTTCCCCAACCTCCCCGAAGACCAAAAAACCATGCGTTTTGCAGTTCTGATGTCTCCTTGCGGAGATAGCCCATGTTATATCTTGCATTTGTTAGGAAAAACTGCTTTTAGCAAGAAAAGTGCCCTTTGCAGATAGAGCTCAAATTCGAAAAACAAACACATATTCATGTTCTCCCGGCTCACCGAAAAACAAAAAACCATGAGTTATGCAGATCTGATGTCTCCTTGCGGAGATAGCCCATGTTATATCTTGCATTTGTTAGGAAAAACTGCTTATAGCAAGAAAAGTGCCCTTTGCAGATAGAGCTCAAATTCGAAAAACAAACACATATTCATGCTGCCCCGGCTCACCGAAGACCAAAAAACCATGTTATGCAGATCTGATGTCTCCTTGCGGAGATAGCCCATGTTATATCTTGCATTTGTTAGGAAAAACTGCTTTTAGCAAGAAAAGTGCCCTTTGCAGATAGAGCTCAAATTCGAAAAACAAACACGTATTCATGTTCCCCAACCTCCCCGAAGACCAAAAAACCATGAGTTTTGCAGATCTGATGTCTCCTTGCGGAGATAGCCCATGTTATATCTTGCATTTGTTAGGAAAAACTGCTTTTAGCAAGAAAAGTGCCCTTTGCAGATAGAGCTCAAATTCGAAAAACAAACACGTATTCATGTTCCCCAACCTCCCCGAAGACCAAAAAACCATGCGTTTTGCAGTTCTGATGTCTCCTTGCGGAGATAGCCCATGTTATATCTTGCATTCGTTAGGAAAAACTGCTTTTAGCAAGAAAAGTGCCCTTTGCAGATAGAGCTCAAATTCGAAAAACAAACACATATTCATGTTCTCCCGGCTCACCGAAAAACAAAAAACCATGAGTTATGCAGATCTGATGTCTCCTTGCGGAGATAGCCCATGTTATATCTTGCATTTGTTAGGAAAAACTGCTTATAGCAAGAAAAGTGCCCTTTGCAGATAGAGCTCAAATTCGAAAAACAAACACATATTCATGCTGCCCCGGCTCACCGAAGACCAAAAAACCATGTTATGCAGATCTGATGTCTCCTTGCGGAGATAGCCCATGTTATATCTTGCATTTGTTAGGAAAAACTGCTTTTAGCAAGAAAAGTGCCCTTTGCAGACAGAGCTCAAATTCGAAAAACAAACACGTATTCATGTTCCCCAACCTCCCCAAAGACCAAAAAACCATGCGTTTTGCAGTTCTGATGTCTCCTTGCGGAGATAGCCCATGTTATATCTTGCATTTGTTAGGAAAAACTGCTTTTAGCAAGAAAAGTGCCCTTTGCAGATAGAGCTCAAATTAGAAAAACAAACACATATTCATGTTCCCCCGGCTCACCGAAGACCAAAAAACCATGAGTTATGCAGATCTGATGTCTCCTTGCGGAGATAGCCCATGTTATATCTTGCATTTGTTAGGAAAAACTGCTTTTAGCAAGAAAAGTGCCCTTTGCAGATAGAGCTCAAATTCGAAAAACAAACACATATTCATGTTCTCCCGGCTCACCGAAGAACAAAAAACCATGAGTTATGCAGATCTGATGTCTCCTTGCGGAGATAGCCCATGTTATATCTTGCATTTGTTAGGAAAAACTGCTTATAGCAAGAAAAGTGCCCTTTGCAGATAGAGCTCAAATTCGAAAAACACACATATTCATGTTCCCCCGGCTCACCAAATACCAAAAAACCATGAGTTTTACAGATCTGATGTCTCCTTGCGGAGATAGCCCATGTTATATCTTGCATTTGTTAGGAAAAACTGTTTATAGCATGAAAAGTGCCCATTGCAGATAGAGCTCAAATTCGAAAAACAAACACATATTTATGTTCCCCCGGCTCACCGAAGACCAAAAAACCATGAGTTATGCAGATCTGATGTCTCCTTGCAGAGATAGCCCATGTTATATCTTGCATTTGTTAGGAAAACCTGCTTTTAGCAAGAAAAGTGCCCTTTGCAGATAGAGCTCAAATTCGAAAAACAAACACGTATTCATGTTCCCCCACCTCCCCGAAGACCAAAAAACCATGCGTTTTGCAGTTCTGATGTCTCCTTGCGGAGATAGCCCATGTTATATCTTGCATTTGTTTGGAAAAACTGTTTATAGCATGAAAAGTGCCCATTGCAGATAGAGCTCAAATTCGAAAAACAAACACATATTCATGTTCCCCCGGCTCACCGAAGACCAAAAAACCATGTGTTATGCAGATCTGATGTCTCCTTGCGGAGATAGCCCATGTTATATCTTGCATTTGTTAGGAAAAACTGCTTATAGCATGAAAAGTGCCCATTGCAGATAGAGCTCAAATTCGAAAAACAAACACATATTCATGTTCCCCCGGCTCACCGAAGACCAAAAAACCATGAGTTTTGCAGATCTGATGTCTCCTTGCGGAGATAGCCCATGTTATATCTTGCATTTCTTAGGAAAAACTGCTTTTAGCAAGAAAAGTGCCCTTTGCAGATAGAGCTCAAATTCAAAAAACAAACACGTATTCATGTTCCCCAACCTCCCCGAAGACCAAAAAACCATGCGTTTTGCAGTTCTGATGTCTCCTTGCGGAGATAGCCCATGTTATATCTTGCATTTGTTTGGAAAAACTGTTTATAGCATGAAAAGTGCCCATTGCAGATAGAGCTCAAATTTGAAAAACAAACACATATTCATGTTCCCCCGGCTCACCGAAGACCAAAAAACCATGAGTTATGCAGATCTGATGTCTCCTTGCGGAGATAGCCCATGTTATATCTTGCATTTGTTAGGAAAAACTGCTTATAGCATGAAAAGTGCCCATTGCAGATAGAGCTCAAATTCGAAAAACAAACACATATTCATGTTCCCCCAGCTCACCGAAGACCAAAAAACCATGAGTTTTGCAGATCTGATGTCTCCTTGCGGAGATAGCCCATGTTATATCTTGCATTTGTTAGGAAAAACTGCTTTTAGCAAGAAAAGTGCCCTTTGCAGATAGAGCTCAAATTCGAAAAACAAACACGTATTCATGTTCCCCAACCTCCCCGAAGACCAAAAAACCATGCGTTTTGCAGTTCTGATGTCTCCTTGCGGAGATAGCCCATGTTATAACTTGCATTTGTTAGGAAAAACTGCTTTTAGCAAGAAAAGTGCCCTTTGCAGATAGAGCTCAAATTCGAAAAACAAACACATATTTATGTTCCCCCGGCTCACCGAAGACCAAAAAACCATGAGTTATGCAGATCTGATGTCTCCTTGCGGAGATAGCCCATGTTATATCTTGCATTTGTTAGGAAAAACTGCTTTTAGCAAGAAAAGTGCCCTTTGCAGATAGAGCTCAAATTCGAAAAACAAACACGTATTCATGTTCCCCCACCTCCCCGAAGACCAAAAAAACATGCGATTTGCAGTTCTGATGTCTCCTTGCGGAGATAGCCCATGTTATATCTTGCATTTGTTTGGAAAAACTGTTTATAGCATGAAAAGTGCCCATTGCAGATAGAGCTCAAATTTGAAAAACAAACACATATTCATGTTCCCCCGGCTCACCGAAGACCAAAAAACCATGAGTTATGCAGATCTGATGTCTCCTTGCGGAGATAGCCCATGTTATATCTTGCATTTGTTAGGAAAAACTGCTTTTAGCAAGAAAAGTGCCCTTTGCAGATAGAGCTCAAATTCGAAAAACAAACACGTATTCATGTTCCCCAACCTCCCCGAAGACCAAAAAACCATGCGTTTTGCAGTTCTGATGTCTCCTTGCGGAGATAGCCCATGTTATATCTTGCATTTGTTAGGAAAAACTGCTTTTAGCAAGAAAAGTGCCCTTTGCAGATAGAGCTCAAATTCGAAAAACAAACACATATTCATGTTCCCCCGGCTCACCGAAGACCAAAAAACCATGCCTTTTGCAGTTCTGATGTCTCCTTGCGGAGATAGCCCATGTTATATCTTGCATTTGTTAGGAAAAACAGCTTTTAGCAAGAAAAGTGCCCTTTGCAGATAGAGCTCAAATTCGAAAAACAAACACATATTCATGTTCTCCCGGCTCACCGAAAAACAAAAAACCATGAGTTATGCAGATCTGATGTCTCCTTGCGGAGATAGCCCATGTTATATCTTGCATTTGTTAGGAAAAACTGCTTATAGCAAGAAAAGTGCCCTTTGCAGATAGAGCTCAAATTCGAAAAACAAACACGTATTCATGTTCCCCAACCTCCCCGGAGACCAAAAAACCATGAGTTATGCAGATCTGATGTCTCCTTGCGGAGATAGCCCATGTTATATCTTGCATTTGTTAGGAAAAACTGTTTATAGCATGAAAAGTGCCCATTGCAGATAGAGCTCAAATTCGAAAAACAAACACATATTTATGTTCCCCCGGCTCACCGAAGACCAAAAAACCATGAGTTATGCAGATCTGATGTCTCCTTGCGGAGATAGCCCATGTTATATCTTGCATTTGTTAGGAAAAACTGCTTTTAGCAAGAAAAGTGCCCTTTGCAGATAGAGCTCAAATTAGAAAAACAAACACGTATTCATGTTCCCCCACCTCCCCGAAGACCAAAAAACCATGCGTTTTGCAGTTCTGATGTCTCCTTGCGGAGATAGCCCATGTTATATCTTGCATTTGTTTGGAAAAACTGTTTATAGCATGAAAAGTGCCCATTGCAGATAGAGCTCAAATTCGAAAAACAAACACATATTCATGTTCCCCCGGCTCACCGAAGACCAAAAAACCATGAGTTTTGCAGATCTGATGTCTCCTTGCGGAGATAGCCCATGTTATATCTTGCATTTCTTAGGAAAAACTGCTTTTAGCAAGAAAAGTGCCCTTTGCAGATAGAGCTCAAATTCGAAAAACACACATATTCATGTTCCCCCGGCTCACCAAATACCAAAAAACCATGAGTTTTACAGATCTGATGTCTCCTTGCGGAGATAGCCCATGTTATATCTTGCATTTGTTAGGAAAAACTGTTTATAGCATGAAAAGTGCCCATTGCAGATAGAGCTCAAATTCGAAAACAAACACATATTTATGTTCCCCCGGCTCACCGAAGACCAAAAAACCATGAGTTATGCAGATCTGATGTCTCCTTGCAGAGATAGCCCATGTTATATCTTGCATTTGTTAGGAAAACCTGCTTTTAGCAAGAAAAGTGCCCTTTGCAGATAGAGCTCAAATTCGAAAAACAAACACGTATTCATGTTCCCCCACCTCCCCGAAGACCAAAAAACCATGCGTTTTGCAGTTCTGATGTCTCCTTGCGGAGATAGCCCATGTTATATCTTGCATTTGTTTGGAAAAACTGTTTATAGCATGAAAAGTGCCCATTGCAGATAGAGCTCAAATTCGAAAAACAAACACATATTCATGTTCCCCCGGCTCACCGAAGACCAAAAACCATGTGTTATGCAGATCTGATGTCTCCTTGCGGAGATAGCCCATGTTATATCTTGCATTTGTTAGGAAAAACTGCTTATAGCATGAAAAGTGCCCATTGCAGATAGAGCTCAAATTCGAAAAACAAACACATATTCATGTTCCCCCGGCTCACCGAAGACCAAAAAACCATGAGTTTTGCAGATCTGATGTCTCCTTGCGGAGATATATCTTGTTATATCTTGCATTTCTTAGGAAAAACTGCTTTTAGCAAGAAAAGTGCCCTTTGCAGATAGAGCTCAAATTCAAAAAACAAACACGTATTCATGTTCCCCAACCTCCCCGAAGACCAAAAAACCATGAGTTATGCAGATCTGATGTCTCCTTGCGGAGATAGCCCATGTTATATCTTGCATTTGTTGGGAAAAACTGCTTATAGCATGAAAAGTGCCCTTTGCAGATAGAGCTCAAATTCGAAAAACAAACACGTATTCATGTTCCCCCGGCTCACCGAAGACCAAAAAACCATGTTATGCAGATCTGATGTCTCCTTGCGGAGATAGCCCATGTTATATCTTGCATTTGTTAGGAAAAACTGCTTTTAGCAAGAAAAGTGCCCTTTGCAGATAGAGCTCAAATTCGAAAAACAAACACGTATTCATGTTCCCCAACCTCCCCGAAGACCAAAAAACCATGAGTTATGCAGATCTGATGTCTCCTTGCGGAGATAGCCCATGTTATATCTTGCATTTGTTAGGAAAAACTGCTTATAGCAAGAAAAGTGCCCTTTGCAGATAGAGCTCAAATTCGAAAAACAAACACATATTCATGTTCCCCCGGATCACCGAATACCAAAAAACCATGAGTTTTACAGATCTGATGTCTCCTTGCGGAGATAGCCCATGTTATATCTTGCATTTATTAGGAAAAACTGCTTTTAGCAAGAAAAGTGCCCTTTGCAGATAGAGCTCAAATTCGAAAAACAAACACATATTCATGTTCTCCCGGCTCACCGAAGAACAAAAAACCATGAGTTATGCAGATCTGATGTCTCCTTGCGGAGATAGCCCATGTTATATCTTGCATTTGTTAGGAAAAATTGTTTATAGCATGAAAAGTGCCCATTGCAGATAGAGCTCAAATTCGAAAAACAAACACATATTTATGTTCCCCCGGCTCACCGAAGACCAAAAAACCATGAGTTATGCAGATCTGATGTCTCCTTGCGGAGATAGCCCATGTTATATCTTGCATTTGTTAGGAAAAACTGCTTTTAGCAAGAAAAGTGCCCTTTGCAGATAGAGCTCAAATTCGAAAAACAAACACGTATTCATGTTCCCCCACCTCCCCGAAGACCAAAAAAACATGCGTTTTGCAGTTCTGATGTCTCCTTGCGGAGATAGCCCATGTTATATCTTGCATTTGTTAGGAAAAACTGTTTATAGCATGAAAAGTGCCCATTGCAGATAGAGCTCAAATTCGAAAAACAAACACATATTCATGTTCCCCCAGCTCACCGAAGACCAAAAAACCATGAGTTTTGCAGATCTGATGTCTCCTTGCGGAGATAGCCCATGTTATATCTTGCATTTCTTAGGAAAAACTGCTTTTAGCAAGAAAAGTGCCCTTTGCAGATAGAGCTCAAATTCGAAAAACACACATATTCATGTTCCCCCGGCTCACCAAATACCAAAAAACCATGAGTTTTACAGATCTGATGTCTCCTTGCGGAGATAGCCCATGTTATATCTTGCATTTGTTAGGAAAAACTGTTTATAGCATGAAAAGTGCCCATTGCAGATAGAGCTCAAATTCGAAAACAAACACATATTTATGTTCCCCCGGCTCACCGAAGACCAAAAAACCATGAGTTTTGCAGATCTGATGTCTCCTTGCGGAGATAGCCCATGTTATATCTTGCATTTGTTAGGAAAAACTGCTTTTAGCAAGAAAAGTGCCCTTTGCAGATAGAGCTCAAATTCGAAAAACAAACACGTATTCATGTTCCCCAACCTCCCCGAAGACCAAAAAACCATGCGTTTTGCAGTTCTGATGTCTCCTTGCGGAGATAGCCCATGTTATATCTTGCATTTGTTAGGAAAAACTGCTTTTAGCAAGAAAAGTGCCCTTTGCAGATAGAGCTCAAATTCGAAAAACAAACACATATTCATGTTCCCCCGGCTCACCGAAGACCAAAAAACCATGAGTTATGCAGATCTGATGTCTCCTTGCGGAGATTGCCCATGTTATATCTTGCATTTGTTAGGAAAAACTGCTTATAGCAAGAAAAGTGCCCTTTGCAGATAGAGCTCAAATTCGAAAAACAAACACATATTCATGCTCCCCCGGCTCACCGAAGACCAAAAAACCATGCCTTTTGCAGTTCTGATGTCTCCTTGCGGAGATAGCCCATGTTATATCTTGCATTTGTTAGGAAAAACTGCTTTTAGCAAGAAAAGTGCCCTTTGCAGATAGAGCTCAAATTCGAAAAACAAACACATATTCATGTTCTCCCGGCTCACCGAAAAACAAAAAACCATGAGTTATGCAGATCTGATGTCTCCTTGCGGAGATAGCCCATGTTATATCTTGCATTTGTTAGGAAAAACTGCTTTTAGCAAGAAAAGTGCCCTTTGCAGATAGAGCTCAAATTCGAAAAACAAACACGTATTCATGTTCCCCAACCTCCCCGAAGACCAAAAAACCATGCGTTTTGCAGTTCTGATGTCTCCTTGCGGAGATAGCCCATGTTATATCTTGCATTTGTTAGGAAAAACTGCTTTTAGCAAGAAAAGTGCCCTTTGCAGATAGAGCTCAAATTCGAAAAACAAACACATATTCATGTTCTCCCGGCTTACCGAAAAACAAAAAACCATGAGTTATGCAGATCTGATGTCTCCTTGCGGAGATAGCCCATGTTATATCTTGCATTTGTTAGGAAAAACTGTTTATAGCATGAAAAGTGCCCATTGCAGATAGAGCTCAAATTCGAAAAACAAACACATATTCATGTTCCCCCGGCTCACCGAAGACCAAAAAACCATGAGTTTTGCAGATCTGATGTCTCCTTGCGGAGATAGCCCATGTTATATCTTGCATTTGTTAGGAAAAACTGCTTTTAGCAAGAAAAGTGCCCTTTGCAGATAGAGCTCAAATTCGAAAAACAAACACATATTCATGCTCCCCCGGCTCACCAATGACCAAAAAACCATGCGTTTTGCAGTTCTGATGTCTCCTTGCGGAGATAGCCCATGTTATATCTTGCATTTGTTAGGAAAAACTGCTTTTAGCAAGAAAAGTGCCCTTTGCAGATAGAGCTCAAATTCGAAAAACAAACACATATTCATATTCCCCCGGCTCACCGAAGACCAAAAAACCATGAGTTATGCAGATCTGATGTCTCCTTGCGGAGATTGCCCATGTTATATCTTGCATTTGTTAGGAAAAACTGCTTATAGCAAGAAAAGTGCCCTTTGCAGATAGAGCTCAAATTCGAAAAACAAACACATATTCATGCTCCCCCGGCTCACCAATGACCAAAAAACCATGCCTTTTGCAGTTCTGATGTCTCCTTGCGGAGATAGCCCATGTTATATCTTGCATTTGTTAGGAAAAACTGCTTTTAGCAAGAAAAGTGCCCTTTGCAGATAGAGCTCAAATTCGAAAAACAAACACATATTCATGATCTCCCGGCTCACCGAAAAACAAAAAACCATGAGTTATGCAGATCTGATGTCTCCTTGCGGAGATAGCCCATGTTATATCTTGCATTTGTTAGGAAAAACTGCTTATAGCAAGAAAAGTGCCCTTTGCAGATAGAGCTCAAATTCGAAAAACAAACACATATTCATGCTGCCCCGGCTCACCGAAGACCAAAAAACCATGTTATGCAGATCTGATGTCTCCTTGCGGAGATAGCCCATGTTATATCTTGCATTTGTTAGGAAAAACTGCTTTTAGCAAGAAAAGTGCCCTTTGCAGATAGAGCTCAAATTCGAAAAACAAACACGTATTCATGTTCCCCAACCTCCCCGAAGACCAAAAAACCATGAGTTATGCAGATCTGATGTCTCCTTGCGGAGATAGCCCATGTTATATCTTGCATTTGTTAGGAAAAACTGCTTATAGCAAGAAAAGTGCCCTTTGCAGATAGAGCTCAAATTCGAAAAACACACATATTCATGTTCCCCCGGCTCACCAAATACCAAAAAACCATGAGTTTTACAGATCTGATGTCTCCTTGCGGAGATAGCCCATGTTATATCTTGCATTTGTTAGGAAAAACTGCTTATAGCAAGAAAAGTGCCCTTTGCAAATAGAGCTCAAATTCGAAAAACAAACACATATTCATGCTCCCCCGGCTCACCGAAGACCAAAAAACCATGCCTTTTGCAGTTCTGATGTCTCCTTGCGGAGATAGCCCATGTTATATCTTGCATTTGTTAGGAAAAACTGCTTTTAGCAAGAAAAGTGCCCTTTGCAGATAGAGCTCAAATTCGAAAAACAAACACATATTCATGTTCTCCCGGCTCACCGAAAAACAAAAAACCATGAGTTATGCAGATCTGATGTCTCCTTGCGGAGATAGCCCATGTTATATCTTGCATTTGTTAGGAAAAACTGCTTATAGCAAGAAAAGTGCCCTTTGCAGATAGAGCTCAAATTCGAAAAACAAACACATATTCATGTTCTCCCGGCTCACCGAAGACCAAAAAACCATGAGTTATGCAGATCTGATGTCTCCTTGCGGAGATAGCCCATGTTATATCTTGCATTTGTTAGGAAAAACTGCTTTTAGCAAGAAAAGTGCCCTTTGCAGATAGAGCTCAAATTCGAAAAACAAACACGTATTCATGTTCCCCCACCTCCCCGAAGACCAAAAAACCATGCGTTTTGCAGTTCTGATGTCTCCTTGCGGAGACAGCCCATGTTATATCTTGCATTTGTTTGGAAAAACTGTTTATAGCATGAAAAGTGCCCATTGCAGATAGAGCTCAAATTCGAAAAACAAGCACATATTCATGTTCCCCCGGCTCACCGAAGACCAAAAAACCATGAGTTATGCAGATCTGATGTCTCCTTGCGGAGATTGCCCATGTTATATCTTGCATTTGTTAGGAAAAACTGCTTATAGCAAGAAAAGTGCCCTTTGCAGATAGAGCTCAAATTCGAAAAACAAACACATATTCATGCTCCCCCGGCTCACCGAAGACCAAAAAACCATGCCTTTTGCAGTTCTGATGTCTCCTTGCGGAGATAGCCCATGTTATATCTTGCATTTGTTAGGAAAAACTGCTTTTAGCAAGAAAAGTGCCCTTTGCAGATAGAGCTCAAATTCGAAAAACAAACACATATTCATGTTCTCCCGGCTCACCGAAAAACAAAAAACCATGAGTTATGCAGATCTGATGTCTCCTTGCGGAGATAGCCCATGTTATATCTTGCATTTGTTAGGAAAAACTGCTTATAGCAAGAAAAGTGCCCTTTGCAGATAGAGCTCAAATTCGAAAAACAAACACATATTCATGCTGCCCCGGCTCACCGAAGACCAAAAAACCATGTTATGCAGATCTGATGTCTCCTTGCGGAGATAGCCCATGTTATATCTTGCATTTGTTAGGAAAAACTGCTTTTAGCAAGAAAAGTGCCCTTTGCAGATAGAGCTCAAATTCGAAAAACAAACACGTATTCATGTTCCCCAACCTCCCCCGAGACCAAAAAACCATGAGTTATGCAGATCTGATGTCTCCTTGCGGAGATAGCCCATGTTATATCTTGCATTTGTTAGGAAAAACTGCTTATAGCAAGAAAAGTGCCCTTTGCAGATAGAGCTCAAATTCGAAAAACACACATATTCATGTTCCCCCGGCTCACCAAATACCAAAAAACCATGAGTTTTACAGATCTGATGTCTCCTTGCGGAGATAGCCCATGTTATATCTTGCATTTGTTAGGAAAAACTGTTTATAGCATGAAAAGTGCCCATTGCAGATAGAGCTCAAATTCGAAAAACAAACACATATTTATGTTCCCCCGGCTCACCGAAGACCAAAAAACCATGAGTTATGCAGATCTGATGTCTCCTTGCGGAGATAGCCCATGTTATATCTTGCATTTGTTAGGAAAAACTGCTTTTAGCAAGAAAAGTGCCCTTTGCAGATAGAGCTCAAATTAGAAAAACAAACACGTATTCATGTTCCCCCACCTCCCCGAAGACCAAAAAACCATGCGTTTTGCAGTTCTGATGTCTCCTTACGGAGATAGCCCATGTTATATCTTGCATTTGTTTGGAAAAACTGTTTATAGCATGAAAAGTGCCCATTGCAGATAGAGCTCAAATTCGAAAAACAAACACATATTCATGTTCCCCCGGCTCACCGAAGACCAAAAACCATGTGTTATGCAGATCTGATGTCTCCTTGCGGAGATAGCCCATGTTATATCTTGCATTTGTTAGGAAAAACTGCTTATAGCATGAAAAGTGCCCATTGCAGATAGAGCTCAAATTCGAAAAACAAACACATATTCATGTTCCCCCGGCTCACCGAAGACCAAAAAACCATGAGTTTTGCAGATCTGATGTCTCCTTGCGGAGATATATCTTGTTATATCTTGCATTTCTTAGGAAAAACTGCTTTTAGCAAGAAAAGTGCCCTTTGCAGATAGAGCTCAAATTCAAAAAACAAACACGTATTCATGTTCCCCAACCTCCCCGAAGACCAAAAAACCATGAGTTATGCAGATCTGATGTCTCCTTGCAGAGATAGCCCATGTTATATCTTGCATTTGTTGGGAAAAACTGCTTATAGCATGAAAAGTGCCCTTTGCAGATAGAGCTCAAATTCGAAAAACAAACACATATTCATGTTCCCCCGGCTCACCGAAGACCAAAAAACCATGAGTTATGCAGATCTGATGTCTCCTTGCGGAGATTGCCCATGTTATATCTTGCATTTGTTAGGAAAAACTGCTTTTAGCAAGAAAAGTGCCCTTTGCAGATAGAGCTCAAATTCGAAAAACAAACACGTATTCATGTTCCCCAACCTCCCCGAAGACCAAAAAACCATGAGTTATGCAGATCTGATGTCTCCTTGCGGAGATAGCCCATGTTATATCTTGCATTTGTTAGGAAAAACTGCTTATAGCAAGAAAAGTGCCCTTTGCAGATAGAGCTCAAATTCGAAAAACAAACACATATTCATGTTCCCCCGGATCACCGAATACCAAAAAACCATGAGTTTTACAGATCTGATGTCTCCTTGCGGAGATAGCCCATGTTATATCTTGCATTTATTAGGAAAAACTGCTTTTAGCAAGAAAAGTGCCCTTTGCAGATAGAGCTCAAATTCGAAAAACAAACACATATTCATGTTCTCCCGGCTCACCGAAGAACAAAAAACCATGAGTTATGCAGATCTGATGTCTCCTTGCGGAGATAGCCCATGTTATATCTTGCATTTGTTAGGAAAAATTGTTTATAGCATGAAAAGTGCCCATTGCAGATAGAGCTCAAATTCGAAAAACAAACACATATTTATGTTCCCCCGGCTCACCGAAGACCAAAAAACCATGAGTTATGCAGATCTGATGTCTCCTTGCGGAGATAGCCCATGTTATATCTTGCATTTGTTAGGAAAAACTGCTTTTAGCAAGAAAAGTGCCCTTTGCAGATAGAGCTCAAATTCGAAAAACAAACACGTATTCATGTTCCCCCACCTCCCCGAAGACCAAAAAAACATGCGTTTTGCAGTTCTGATGTCTCCTTGCGGAGATAGCCCATGTTATATCTTGCATTTGTTAGGAAAAACTGTTTATAGCATGAAAAGTGCCCATTGCAGATAGAGCTCAAATTCGAAAAACAAACACATATTCATGTTCCCCCGGCTCACCGAAGACCAAAAAACCATGAGTTTTGCAGATCTGATGTCTCCTTGCGGAGATAGCCCATGTTATATCTTGCATTTCTTAGGAAAAACTGCTTTTAGCAAGAAAAGTGCCCTTTGCAGATAGAGCTCAAATTCGAAAAACACACATATTCATGTTCCCCCGGCTCACCAAATACCAAAAAACCATGAGTTTTACAGATCTGATGTCTCCTTGCGGAGATAGCCCATGTTATATCTTGCATTTGTTAGGAAAAACTGTTTATAGCATGAAAAGTGCCCATTGCAGATAGAGCTCAAATTCGAAAACAAACACATATTTATGTTCCCCCGGCTCACCGAAGACCAAAAAACCATGAGTTTTGCAGATCTGATGTCTCCTTGCGGAGATAGCCCATGTTATATCTTGCATTTGTTAGGAAAAACTGCTTTTAGCAAGAAAAGTGCCCTTTGCAGATAGAGCTCAAATTCGAAAAACAAACACGTATTCATGTTCCCCAACCTCCCCGAAGACCAAAAAACCATGCGTTTTGCAGTTCTGATGTCTCCTTGCGGAGATAGCCCATGTTATATCTTGCATTTGTTAGGAAAAACTGCTTTTAGCAAGAAAAGTGCCCTTTGCAGATAGAGCTCAAATTCGAAAAACAAACACATATTCATGTTCCCCCGGCTCACCGAAGACCAAAAAACCATGAGTTATGCAGATCTGATGTCTCCTTGCGGAGATTGCCCATGTTATATCTTGCATTTGTTAGGAAAAACTGCTTATAGCAAGAAAAGTGCCCTTTGCAGATAGAGCTCAAATTCGAAAAACAAACACATATTCATGTTCTCCCGGCTCACCGAAAAACAAAAAACCATGAGTTATGCAGATCTGATGTCTCCTTGCGGAGATAGCCCATGTTATATCTTGCATTTGTTAGGAAAAACTGCTTTTAGCAAGAAAAGTGCCCTTTGCAGATAGAGCTCAAATTCGAAAAACAAACACGTATTCATGTTCCCCAACCTCCCCGAAGACCAAAAAACCATGCGTTTTGCAGTTCTGATGTCTCCTTGCGGAGATAGCCCATGTTATATCTTGCATTTGTTAGGAAAAACTGCTTTTAGCAAGAAAAGTGCCCTTTGCAGATAGAGCTCAAATTCGAAAAACAAACACATATTCATGTTCTCCCGGCTCACCGAAAAACAAAAAACCATGAGTTATGCAGATCTGATGTCTCCTTGCGGAGATAGCCCATGTTATATCTTGCATTTGTTAGGAAAAACTGTTTATAGCATGAAAAGTGCCCATTGCAGATAGAGCTCAAATTCGAAAAACAAACACATATTCATGTTCCCCCGGCTCACCGAAGACCAAAAAACCATGAGTTTTGCAGATCTGATGTCTCCTTGCGGAGATAGCCCATGTTATATCTTGCATTTCTTAGGAAAAACTGCTTTTAGCAAGAAAAGTGCCCTTTGCAGATAGAGCTCAAATTCGAAAAACACACATATTCATGTTCCCCCGGCTCACCAAATACCAAAAAACCATGAGTTTTACAGATCTGATGTCTCCTTGCGGAGATAGCCCATGTTATATCTTGCATTTGTTAGGAAAAACTGTTTATAGCATGAAAAGTGCCCATTGCAGATAGAGCTCAAATTCGAAAACAAACACATATTTATGTTCCCCCGGCTCACCGAAGACCAAAAAACCATGAGTTTTGCAGATCTGATGTCTCCTTGCGGAGATAGCCCATGTTATATCTTGCATTTGTTAGGAAAAACTGCTTTTAGCAAGAAAAGTGCCCTTTGCAGATAGAGCTCAAATTCGAAAAACAAACATGTATTCATGTTCCCCAACCTCCCCGAAGACCAAAAAACCATGCGTTTTGCAGTTCTGATGTCTCCTTGCGGAGATAGCCCATGTTATATCTTGCATTTGTTAGGAAAAACTGCTTTTAGCAAGAAAAGTGCCCTTTGCAGATAGAGCTCAAATTCGAAAAACAAACACATATTCATGTTCCCCCGGCTCACCGAAGACCAAAAAACCATGAGTTATGCAGATCTGATGTCTCCTTGCGGAGATTGCCCATGTTATATCTTGCATTTGTTAGGAAAAACTGCTTATAGCAAGAAAAGTGCCCTTTGCAGATAGAGCTCAAATTCGAAAAACAAACACATATTCATATTCCCCCGGCTCACCGAAGACCAAAAAACCATGAGTTATGCAGATCTGATGTCTCCTTGCGGAGATTGCCCATGTTATATCTTGCATTTGTTAGGAAAAACTGCTTATAGCAAGAAAAGTGCCCTTTGCAGATAGAGCTCAAATTCGAAAAACAAACACATATTCATGCTCCCCCGGCTCACCAATGACCAAAAAACCATGCCTTTTGCAGTTCTGATGTCTCCTTGCGGAGATAGCCCATGTTATATCTTGCATTTGTTAGGAAAAACTGCTTTTAGCAAGAAAAGTGCCCTTTGCAGATAGAGCTCAAATTCGAAAAACAAACACATATTCATGATCTCCCGGCTCACCGAAAAACAAAAAACCATGAGTTATGCAGATCTGATGTCTCCTTGCGGAGATAGCCCATGTTATATCTTGCATTTGTTAGGAAAAACTGCTTATAGCAAGAAAAGTGCCCTTTGCAGATAGAGCTCAAATTCGAAAAACAAACACATATTCATGCTGCCCCGGCTCACCGAAGACCAAAAAACCATGTTATGCAGATCTGATGTCTCCTTGCGGAGATAGCCCATGTTATATCTTGCATTTGTTAGGAAAAACTGCTTTTAGCAAGAAAAGTGCCCTTTGCAGATAGAGCTCAAATTCGAAAAACAAACACGTATTCATGTTCCCCAACCTCCCCGAAGACCAAAAAACCATGAGTTATGCAGATCTGATGTCTCCTTGCGGAGATAGCCCATGTTATATCTTGCATTTGTTAGGAAAAACTGCTTATAGCAAGAAAAGTGCCCTTTGCAGATAGAGCTCAAATTCGAAAAACACACATATTCATGTTCCCCCGGCTCACCAAATACCAAAAAACCATGAGTTTTACAGATCTGATGTCTCCTTGCGGAGATAGCCCATGTTATATCTTGCATTTGTTAGGAAAAACTGTTTATAGCATGAAAAGTGCCCATTGCAGATAGAGCTCAAATTCGAAAACAAACACATATTTATGTTCCCCCGGCTCACCGAAGACCAAAAAACCATGAGTTTTGCAGATCTGATGTCTCCTTGCGGAGATAGCCCATGTTATATCTTGCATTTGTTAGGAAAAACTGCTTTTAGCAAGAAAAGTGCCCTTTGCAGATAGAGCTCAAATTCGAAAAACAAACATGTATTCATGTTCCCCAACCTCCCCGAAGACCAAAAAACCATGCGTTTTGCAGTTCTGATGTCTCCTTGCGGAGATAGCCCATGTTATATCTTGCATTTGTTAGGAAAAACTGCTTTTAGCAAGAAAAGTGCCCTTTGCAGATAGAGCTCAAATTCGAAAAACAAACACATATTCATGTTCCCCCGGCTCACCGAAGACCAAAAAACCATGAGTTATGCAGATCTGATGTCTCCTTGCGGAGATTGCCCATGTTATATCTTGCATTTGTTAGGAAAAACTGCTTATAGCAAGAAAAGTGCCCTTTGCAGATAGAGCTCAAATTCGAAAAACAAACACATATTCATATTCCCCCGGCTCACCGAAGACCAAAAAACCATGAGTTATGCAGATCTGATGTCTCCTTGCGGAGATTGCCCATGTTATATCTTGCATTTGTTAGGAAAAACTGCTTATAGCAAGAAAAGTGCCCTTTGCAGATAGAGCTCAAATTCGAAAAACAAACACATATTCATGCTCCCCCGGCTCACCAATGACCAAAAAACCATGCCTTTTGCAGTTCTGATGTCTCCTTGCGGAGATAGCCCATGTTATATCTTGCATTTGTTAGGAAAAACTGCTTTTAGCAAGAAAAGTGCCCTTTGCAGATAGAGCTCAAATTCGAAAAACAAACACATATTCATGATCTCCCGGCTCACCGAAAAACAAAAAACCATGAGTTATGCAGATCTGATGTCTCCTTGCGGAGATAGCCCATGTTATATCTTGCATTTGTTAGGAAAAACTGCTTATAGCAAGAAAAGTGCCCTTTGCAGATAGAGCTCAAATTCGAAAAACAAACACATATTCATGCTGCCCCGGCTCACCGAAGACCAAAAAACCATGTTATGCAGATCTGATGTCTCCTTGCGGAGATAGCCCATGTTATATCTTGCATTTGTTAGGAAAAACTGCTTTTAGCAAGAAAAGTGCCCTTTGCAGATAGAGCTCAAATTCGGAAAACAAACACGTATTCATGTTCCCCAACCTCCCCGAAGACCAAAAAACCATGAGTTATGCAGATCTGATGTCTCCTTGCGGAGATAGCCCATGTTATATCTTGCATTTGTTAGGAAAAACTGCTTATAGCAAGAAAAGTGCCCTTTGCAGATAGAGCTCAAATTCGAAAAACAAACACATATTCATGTTCCCCCGGCTCACCGAAGACCAAAAAACCATGAGTTATGCAGATCTGATGTCTCCTTGCGGAGATTGCCCATGTTATATCTTGCATTTGTTAGGAAAAACTGCTTATAGCAAGAAAAGTGCCCTTTGCAGATAGAGCTCAAATTCGAAAAACAAACACATATTCATGCTCCCCCGGCTCACCGAAGACCAAAAAACCATGCCTTTTGCAGTTCTGATGTCTCCTTGCGGAGATAGCCCATGTTATATCTTGCATTTGTTAGGAAAAACTGCTTTTAGCAAGAAAAGTGCCCTTTGCAGATAGAGCTCAAATTCGAAAAACAAACACATATTCATGTTCTCCCGGCTCACCGAAAAACAAAAAACCATGAGTTATGCAGATCTGATGTCTCCTTGCGGAGATAGCCCATGTTATATCTTGCATTTGTTAGGAAAAACTGCTTATAGCAAGAAAAGTGCCCTTTGCAGATAGAGCTCAAATTCGAAAAACAAACACATATTCATGTTCTCCCGGCTCACCGAAGACCAAAAAACCATGAGTTATGCAGATCTGATGTCTCCTTGCGGAGATAGCCCATGTTATATCTTGCATTTGTTAGGAAAAACTGCTTTTAGCAAGAAAAGTGCCCTTTGCAGATAGAGCTCAAATTCGAAAAACAAACACGTATTCATGTTCCCCCACCTCCCCGAAGACCAAAAAACCATGCGTTTTGCAGTTCTGATGTCTCCTTGCGGAGACAGCCCATGTTATATCTTGCATTTGTTTGGAAAAACTGTTTATAGCATGAAAAGTGCCCATTGCAGATAGAGCTCAAATTCGAAAAACAAGCACATATTCATGTTCCCCCGGCTCACCGAAGACCAAAAAACCATGAGTTATGCAGATCTGATGTCTCCTTGCGGAGATTGCCCATGTTATATCTTGCATTTGTTAGGAAAAACTGCTTATAGCAAGAAAAGTGCCCTTTGCAGATAGAGCTCAAATTCGAAAAACAAACACATATTCATGCTCCCCCGGCTCACCGAAGACCAAAAAACCATGCCTTTTGCAGTTCTGATGTCTCCTTGCGGAGATAGCCCATGTTATATCTTGCATTTGTTAGGAAAAACTGCTTTTAGCAAGAAAAGTGCCCTTTGCAGATAGAGCTCAAATTCGAAAAACAAACACATATTCATGTTCTCCCGGCTCACCGAAAAACAAAAAACCATGAGTTATGCAGATCTGATGTCTCCTTGCGGAGATAGCCCATGTTATATCTTGCATTTGTTAGGAAAAACTGCTTATAGCAAGAAAAGTGCCCTTTGCAGATAGAGCTCAAATTCGAAAAACAAACACATATTCAAGCTGCCCCGGCTCACCGAAGACCAAAAAACCATGTTATGCAGATCTGATGTCTCCTTGCGGAGATAGCCCATGTTATATCTTGCATTTGTTAGGAAAAACTGCTTTTAGCAAGAAAAGTGCCCTTTGCAGATAGAGCTCAAATTCGAAAAACAAACACGTATTCATGTTCCCCAACCTCCCCCGAGACCAAAAAACCATGAGTTATGCAGATCTGATGTCTCCTTGCGGAGATAGCCCATGTTATATCTTGCATTTGTTAGGAAAAACTGCTTATAGCAAGAAAAGTGCCCTTTGCAGATAGAGCTCAAATTCGAAAAACACACATATTCATGTTCCCCCGGCTCACCAAATACCAAAAAACCATGAGTTTTACAGATCTGATGTCTCCTTGCGGAGATATATCTTGTTATATCTTGCATTTCTTAGGAAAAACTGCTTTTAGCAAGAAAAGTGCCCTTTGCAGATAGAGCTCAAATTCAAAAAACAAACACGTATTCATGTTCCCCAACCTCCCCGAAGACCAAAAAACCATGAGTTATGCAGATCTGATGTCTCCTTGCAGAGATAGCCCATGTTATATCTTGCATTTGTTGGGAAAAACTGCTTATAGCATGAAAAGTGCCCTTTGCAGATAGAGCTCAAATTCGAAAAACAAACACATATTCATGTTCCCCCGGCTCACCGAAGACCAAAAAACCATGAGTTATGCAGATCTGATGTCTCCTTGCGGAGATTGCCCATGTTATATCTTGCATTTGTTAGGAAAAACTGCTTTTAGCAAGAAAAGTGCCCTTTGCAGATAGAGCTCAAATTCGAAAAACAAACACGTATTCATGTTCCCCAACCTCCCCGAAGACCAAAAAACCATGAGTTATGCAGATCTGATGTCTCCTTGCGGAGATAGCCCATGTTATATCTTGCATTTGTTAGGAAAAACTGCTTATAGCAAGAAAAGTGCCCTTTGCAGATAGAGCTCAAATTCGAAAAACAAACACATATTCATGTTCCCCCGGATCACCGAATACCAAAAAACCATGAGTTTTACAGATCTGATGTCTCCTTGCGGAGATAGCCCATGTTATATCTTGCATTTATTAGGAAAAACTGCTTTTAGCAAGAAAAGTGCCCTTTGCAGATAGAGCTCAAATTCGAAAAACAAACACATATTCATGTTCTCCCGGCTCACCGAAGAACAAAAAACCATGAGTTATGCAGATCTGATGTCTCCTTGCGGAGATAGCCCATGTTATATCTTGCATTTGTTAGGAAAAATTGTTTATAGCATGAAAAGTGCCCATTGCAGATAGAGCTCAAATTCGAAAAACAAACACATATTTATGTTCCCCCGGCTCACCGAAGACCAAAAAACCATGAGTTATGCAGATCTGATGTCTCCTTGCGGAGATAGCCCATGTTATATCTTGCATTTGTTAGGAAAAACTGCTTTTAGCAAGAAAAGTGCCCTTTGCAGATAGAGCTCAAATTCGAAAAACAAACACGTATTCATGTTCCCCCACCTCCCCGAAGACCAAAAAAACATGCGTTTTGCAGTTCTGATGTCTCCTTGCGGAGATAGCCCATGTTATATCTTGCATTTGTTAGGAAAAACTGTTTATAGCATGAAAAGTGCCCATTGCAGATAGAGCTCAAATTCGAAAAACAAACACATATTCATGTTCCCCCGGCTCACCGAAGACCAAAAAACCATGAGTTTTGCAGATCTGATGTCTCCTTGCGGAGATAGCCCATGTTATATCTTGCATTTCTTAGGAAAAACTGCTTTTAGCAAGAAAAGTGCCCTTTGCAGATAGAGCTCAAATTCGAAAAACACACATATTCATGTTCCCCCGGCTCACCAAATACCAAAAAACCATGAGTTTTACAGATCTGATGTCTCCTTGCGGAGATAGCCCATGTTATATCTTGCATTTGTTAGGAAAAACTGTTTATAGCATGAAAAGTGCCCATTGCAGATAGAGCTCAAATTCGAAAACAAACACATATTTATGTTCCCCCGGCTCACCGAAGACCAAAAAACCATGAGTTTTGCAGATCTGATGTCTCCTTGCGGAGATAGCCCATGTTATATCTTGCATTTGTTAGGAAAAACTGCTTTTAGCAAGAAAAGTGCCCTTTGCAGATAGAGCTCAAATTCGAAAAACAAACACGTATTCATGTTCCCCAACCTCCCCGAAGACCAAAAAACCATGCGTTTTGCAGTTCTGATGTCTCCTTGCGGAGATAGCCCATGTTATATCTTGCATTTGTTAGGAAAAACTGCTTTTAGCAAGAAAAGTGCCCTTTGCAGATAGAGCTCAAATTCGAAAAACAAACACATATTCATGTTCCCCCGGCTCACCGAAGACCAAAAAACCATGAGTTATGCAGATCTGATGTCTCCTTGCGGAGATTGCCCATGTTATATCTTGCATTTGTTAGGAAAAACTGCTTATAGCAAGAAAAGTGCCCTTTGCAGATAGAGCTCAAATTCGAAAAACAAACACATATTCATGTTCTCCCGGCTCACCGAAAAACAAAAAACCATGAGTTATGCAGATCTGATGTCTCCTTGCGGAGATAGCCCATGTTATATCTTGCATTTGTTAGGAAAAACTGCTTTTAGCAAGAAAAGTGCCCTTTGCAGATAGAGCTCAAATTCGAAAAACAAACACGTATTCATGTTCCCCAACCTCCCCGAAGACCAAAAAACCATGCGTTTTGCAGTTCTGATGTCTCCTTGCGGAGATAGCCCATGTTATATCTTGCATTTGTTAGGAAAAACTGCTTTTAGCAAGAAAAGTGCCCTTTGCAGATAGAGCTCAAATTCGAAAAACAAACACATATTCATGTTCTCCCGGCTCACCGAAAAACAAAAAACCATGAGTTATGCAGATCTGATGTCTCCTTGCGGAGATAGCCCATGTTATATCTTGCATTTGTTAGGAAAAACTGTTTATAGCATGAAAAGTGCCCATTGCAGATAGAGCTCAAATTCGAAAAACAAACACATATTCATGTTCCCCCGGCTCACCGAAGACCAAAAAACCATGAGTTTTGCAGATCTGATGTCTCCTTGCGGAGATAGCCCATGTTATATCTTGCATTTCTTAGGAAAAACTGCTTTTAGCAAGAAAAGTGCCCTTTGCAGATAGAGCTCAAATTCGAAAAACACACATATTCATGTTCCCCCGGCTCACCAAATACCAAAAAACCATGAGTTTTACAGATCTGATGTCTCCTTGCGGAGATAGCCCATGTTATATCTTGCATTTGTTAGGAAAAACTGTTTATAGCATGAAAAGTGCCCATTGCAGATAGAGCTCAAATTCGAAAACAAACACATATTTATGTTCCCCCGGCTCACCGAAGACCAAAAAACCATGAGTTTTGCAGATCTGATGTCTCCTTGCGGAGATAGCCCATGTTATATCTTGCATTTGTTAGGAAAAACTGCTTTTAGCAAGAAAAGTGCCCTTTGCAGATAGAGCTCAAATTCGAAAAACAAACATGTATTCATGTTCCCCAACCTCCCCGAAGACCAAAAAACCATGCGTTTTGCAGTTCTGATGTCTCCTTGCGGAGATAGCCCATGTTATATCTTGCATTTGTTAGGAAAAACTGCTTTTAGCAAGAAAAGTGCCCTTTGCAGATAGAGCTCAAATTCGAAAAACAAACACATATTCATGTTCCCCCGGCTCACCGAAGACCAAAAAACCATGAGTTATGCAGATCTGATGTCTCCTTGCGGAGATTGCCCATGTTATATCTTGCATTTGTTAGGAAAAACTGCTTATAGCAAGAAAAGTGCCCTTTGCAGATAGAGCTCAAATTCGAAAAACAAACACATATTCATGCTCCCCCGGCTCACCGAAGACCAAAAAACCATGCCTTTTGCAGTTCTGATGTCTCCTTGCGGAGATAGCCCATGTTATATCTTGCATTTGTTAGGAAAAACTGCTTTTAGCAAGAAAAGTGCCCTTTGCAGATAGAGCTCAAATTCGAAAAACAAACACATATTCATGTTCTCCCGGCTCACCGAAAAACAAAAAACCATGAGTTATGCAGATCTGATGTCTCCTTGCGGAGATAGCCCATGTTATATCTTGCATTTGTTAGGAAAAACTGCTTTTAGCAAGAAAAGTGCCCTTTGCAGATAGAGCTCAAATTCGAAAAACAAACACGTATTCATGTTCCCCAACCTCCCCGAAGACCAAAAAACCATGCGTTTTGCAGTTCTGATGTCTCCTTGCGGAGATAGCCCATGTTATATCTTGCATTTGTTAGGAAAAACTGCTTTTAGCAAGAAAAGTGCCCTTTGCAGATAGAGCTCAAATTCGAAAAACAAACACATATTCATGTTCTCCCGGCTCACCGAAAAACAAAAAACCATGAGTTATGCAGATCTGATGTCTCCTTGCGGAGATAGCCCATGTTATATCTTGCATTTGTTAGGAAAAACTGCTTATAGCAAGAAAAGTGCCCTTTGCAGATAGAGCTCAAATTCGAAAAACAAACACATATTCATGCTGCCCCGGCTCACCGAAGACCAAAAAACCATGTTATGCAGATCTGATGTCTCCTTGCGGAGATAGCCCATGTTATATCTTGCATTTGTTAGGAAAAACTGCTTTTAGCAAGAAAAGTGCCCTTTGCAGATAGAGCTCAAATTCGAAAAACAAACACGTATTCATGTTCCCCAACCTCCCCGAAGACCAAAAAACCATGAGTTTTGCAGATCTGATGTCTCCTTGCGGAGATAGCCCATGTTATATCTTGCATTTGTTAGGAAAAACTGCTTTTAGCAAGAAAAGTGCCCTTTGCAGATAGAGCTCAAATTCGAAAAACAAACACGTATTCATGTTCCCCAACCTCCCCGAAGACCAAAAAACCATGCGTTTTGCAGTTCTGATGTCTCCTTGCGGAGATAGCCCATGTTATATCTTGCATTCGTTAGGAAAAACTGCTTTTAGCAAGAAAAGTGCCCTTTGCAGATAGAGCTCAAATTCGAAAAACAAACACATATTCATGTTCTCCCGGCTCACCGAAAAACAAAAAACCATGAGTTATGCAGATCTGATGTCTCCTTGCGGAGATAGCCCATGTTATATCTTGCATTTGTTAGGAAAAACTGCTTATAGCAAGAAAAGTGCCCTTTGCAGATAGAGCTCAAATTCGAAAAACAAACACATATTCATGCTGCCCCGGCTCACCGAAGACCAAAAAACCATGTTATGCAGATCTGATGTCTCCTTGCGGAGATAGCCCATGTTATATCTTGCATTTGTTAGGAAAAACTGCTTTTAGCAAGAAAAGTGCCCTTTGCAGACAGAGCTCAAATTCGAAAAACAAACACGTATTCATGTTCCCCAACCTCCCCAAAGACCAAAAAACCATGCGTTTTGCAGTTCTGATGTCTCCTTGCGGAGATAGCCCATGTTATATCTTGCATTTGTTAGGAAAAACTGCTTTTAGCAAGAAAAGTGCCCTTTGCAGATAGAGCTCAAATTAGAAAAACAAACACATATTCATGTTCCCCCGGCTCACCGAAGACCAAAAAACCATGAGTTATGCAGATCTGATGTCTCCTTGCGGAGATAGCCCATGTTATATCTTGCATTTGTTAGGAAAAACTGCTTTTAGCAAGAAAAGTGCCCTTTGCAGATAGAGCTCAAATTCGAAAAACAAACACATATTCATGTTCTCCCGGCTCACCGAAGAACAAAAAACCATGAGTTATGCAGATCTGATGTCTCCTTGCGGAGATAGCCCATGTTATATCTTGCATTTGTTAGGAAAAACTGCTTATAGCAAGAAAAGTGCCCTTTGCAGATAGAGCTCAAATTCGAAAAACACACATATTCATGTTCCCCCGGCTCACCAAATACCAAAAAACCATGAGTTTTACAGATCTGATGTCTCCTTGCGGAGATAGCCCATGTTATATCTTGCATTTGTTAGGAAAAACTGTTTATAGCATGAAAAGTGCCCATTGCAGATAGAGCTCAAATTCGAAAAACAAACACATATTTATGTTCCCCCGGCTCACCGAAGACCAAAAAACCATGAGTTATGCAGATCTGATGTCTCCTTGCAGAGATAGCCCATGTTATATCTTGCATTTGTTAGGAAAACCTGCTTTTAGCAAGAAAAGTGCCCTTTGCAGATAGAGCTCAAATTCGAAAAACAAACACGTATTCATGTTCCCCCACCTCCCCGAAGACCAAAAAACCATGCGTTTTGCAGTTCTGATGTCTCCTTGCGGAGATAGCCCATGTTATATCTTGCATTTGTTTGGAAAAACTGTTTATAGCATGAAAAGTGCCCATTGCAGATAGAGCTCAAATTCGAAAAACAAACACATATTCATGTTCCCCCGGCTCACCGAAGACCAAAAAACCATGTGTTATGCAGATCTGATGTCTCCTTGCGGAGATAGCCCATGTTATATCTTGCATTTGTTAGGAAAAACTGCTTATAGCATGAAAAGTGCCCATTGCAGATAGAGCTCAAATTCGAAAAACAAACACATATTCATGTTCCCCCGGCTCACCGAAGACCAAAAAACCATGAGTTTTGCAGATCTGATGTCTCCTTGCGGAGATAGCCCATGTTATATCTTGCATTTCTTAGGAAAAACTGCTTTTAGCAAGAAAAGTGCCCTTTGCAGATAGAGCTCAAATTCAAAAAACAAACACGTATTCATGTTCCCCAACCTCCCCGAAGACCAAAAAACCATGCGTTTTGCAGTTCTGATGTCTCCTTGCGGAGATAGCCCATGTTATATCTTGCATTTGTTTGGAAAAACTGTTTATAGCATGAAAAGTGCCCATTGCAGATAGAGCTCAAATTTGAAAAACAAACACATATTCATGTTCCCCCGGCTCACCGAAGACCAAAAAACCATGAGTTATGCAGATCTGATGTCTCCTTGCGGAGATAGCCCATGTTATATCTTGCATTTGTTAGGAAAAACTGCTTATAGCATGAAAAGTGCCCATTGCAGATAGAGCTCAAATTCGAAAAACAAACACATATTCATGTTCCCCCAGCTCACCGAAGACCAAAAAACCATGAGTTTTGCAGATCTGATGTCTCCTTGCGGAGATAGCCCATGTTATATCTTGCATTTGTTAGGAAAAACTGCTTTTAGCAAGAAAAGTGCCCTTTGCAGATAGAGCTCAAATTCGAAAAACAAACACGTATTCATGTTCCCCAACCTCCCCGAAGACCAAAAAACCATGCGTTTTGCAGTTCTGATGTCTCCTTGCGGAGATAGCCCATGTTATAACTTGCATTTGTTAGGAAAAACTGCTTTTAGCAAGAAAAGTGCCCTTTGCAGATAGAGCTCAAATTCGAAAAACAAACACATATTTATGTTCCCCCGGCTCACCGAAGACCAAAAAACCATGAGTTATGCAGATCTGATGTCTCCTTGCGGAGATAGCCCATGTTATATCTTGCATTTGTTAGGAAAAACTGCTTTTAGCAAGAAAAGTGCCCTTTGCAGATAGAGCTCAAATTCGAAAAACAAACACGTATTCATGTTCCCCCACCTCCCCGAAGACCAAAAAAACATGCGTTTTGCAGTTCTGATGTCTCCTTGCGGAGATAGCCCATGTTATATCTTGCATTTGTTTGGAAAAACTGTTTATAGCATGAAAAGTGCCCATTGCAGATAGAGCTCAAATTTGAAAAACAAACACATATTCATGTTCCCCCGGCTCACCGAAGACCAAAAAACCATGAGTTATGCAGATCTGATGTCTCCTTGCGGAGATAGCCCATGTTATATCTTGGATTTGTTAGGAAAAACTGCTTTTAGCAAGAAAAGTGCCCTTTGCAGATAGAGCTCAAATTCGAAAAACAAACACGTATTCATGTTCCCCAACCTCCCCGAAGACCAAAAAACCATGCGTTTTGCAGTTCTGATGTCTCCTTGCGGAGATAGCCCATGTTATATCTTGCATTTGTTAGGAAAAACTGCTTTTAGCAAGAAAAGTGCCCTTTGCAGATAGAGCTCAAATTCGAAAAACAAACACATATTCATGTTCCCCCGGCTCACCGAAGACCAAAAAACCATGAGTTATGCAGATCTGATGTCTCCTTGCGGAGATTGCCCATGTTATATCTTGCATTTGTTAGGAAAAACTGCTTATAGCAAGAAAAGTGCCCTTTGCAGATAGAGCTCAAATTCGAAAAACAAACACATATTCATGCTCCCCCGGCTCACCGAAGACCAAAAAACCATGCCTTTTGCAGTTCTGATGTCTCCTTGCGGAGATAGCCCATGTTATATCTTGCATTTGTTAGGAAAAACAGCTTTTAGCAAGAAAAGTGCCCTTTGCAGATAGAGCTCAAATTCGAAAAACAAACACATATTCATGTTCTCCCGGCTCACCGAAAAACAAAAAACCATGAGTTATGCAGATCTGATGTCTCCTTGCGGAGATAGCCCATGTTATATCTTGCATTTGTTAGGAAAAACTGCTTATAGCAAGAAAAGTGCCCTTTGCAGATAGAGCTCAAATTCGAAAAACAAACACATATTCATGCTGCCCCGGCTCACCGAAGACCAAAAAACCATGTTATGCAGATCTGATGTCTCCTTGCGGAGATAGCCCATGTTATATCTTGCATTTGTTAGGAAAAACTGCTTTTAGCAAGAAAAGTGCCCTTTGCAGATAGAGCTCAAATTCGAAAAACAAACACGTATTCATGTTCCCCAACCTGCCCGAAGACCAAAAAACCATGAGTTTTGCAGATCTGATGTCTCCTTGCGGAGATAGCCCATGTTATATCTTGCATTTGTTAGGAAAAACTGCTTTTAGCAAGAAAAGTGCCCTTTGCAGATAGAGCTCAAATTCGAAAAACAAACACGTATTCATGTTCCCCAACCTCCCCGAAGACCAAAAAACCATGCGTTTTGCAGTTCTGATGTCTCCTTGCGGAGATAGCCCATGTTATATCTTGCATTTGTTAGGAAAAACTGCTTTTAGCAAGAAAAGTGCCCTTTGCAGATAGAGCTCAAATTCGAAAAACAAACACATATTCATATTCCCCCGGCTCACCGAAGACCAAAAAACCATGAGTTATGCAGATCTGATGTCTCCTTGCGGAGATTGCCCATGTTATATCTTGCATTTGTTAGGAAAAACTGCTTATAGCAAGAAAAGTGCCCTTTGCAGATAGAGCTCAAATTCGAAAAACAAACACATATTCATGCTCCCCCGGCTCACCAAAGACCAAAAAACCATGCCTTTTGCAGTTCTGATGTCTCCTTGCGGAGATAGCCCATGTTATATCTTGCATTTGTTAGTAAAAACTGCTTTTAGCAAGAAAAGTGCCCTTTGCAGATAGAGCTCAAATTCGAAAAACAAACACATATTCATGTTCTCCCGGCTCACCGAAAAACAAAAAACCATGAGTTATGCAGATCTGATGTCTCCTTGCGGAGATAGCCCATGTTATATCTTGCATTTGTTAGGAAAAACTGCTTTTAGCAAGAAAAGTGCCCTTTGCAGATAGAGCTCAAATTCGAAAAACAAACACGTATTCATGTTCCCCAACCTCCCCGAAGACCAAAAAACCATGAGTTATGCAGATCTGATGTCTCCTTGCGGAGATAGCCCATGTTATATCTTGCATTTGTTAGGAAAAACTGCTTATAGCAAGAAAAGTGCCCTTTGCAGATAGAGCTCAAATTCGAAAAACACACATATTCATGTTCCCCCGGCTCACCAAATACCAAAAAACTATGAGTTTTACAGATCTGATGTCTCCTTGCCGAGATAGCCCATGTTATATCTTGCATTTGTTAGGAAAAACTGTTTATAGCATGAAAAGTGCCCATTGCAGATAGAGCTCAAATTCGAAAAACAAACACATATTTATGTTCCCCCGGCTCACTGAAGACCAAAAAACCATGAGTTATGCAGATCTGATGTCTCCTTGCGGAGATAGCCCATGTTATATCTTGCATTTGTTAGGAAAAACTGCTTTTAGCAAGAAAAGTGCCCTTTGCAGATAGAGCTCAAATTCGAAAAACAAACACGTATTCATGTTCCCCCACCTCCCCGAAGACCAAAAAACCATGCGTTTTGCAGTTCTGATGTCTCCTTGCGGAGATAGCCCATGTTATATCTTGCATTTGTTTGGAAAAAACTGTTTATAGCATGAAAAGTGCCCATTGCAGATAGAGCTCAAATTCGAAAAACAAACACATATTCATGTTCCCCCGGCTCACCGAAGACCAAAAAACCATGAGTTATGCAGATCTGATGTCTCCTTGCGGAGATTGCCCATGTTATATCTTGCATTTGTTAGGAAAAACTGCTTATAGCAAGAAAAGTGCCCTTTGCAGATAGAGCTCAAATTCGAAAAACAAACACATATTCATGCTCCCCCGGCTCACCGAAGACCAAAAAACCATGCCTTTTGCAGTTCTGATGTCTCCTTGCGGAGATAGCCCATGTTATATCTTGCATTTGTTAGGAAAAACTGCTTTTAGCAAGAAAAGTGCCCTTTGCAGATAGAGCTCAAATTCGAAAAACAAACACATATTCATGTTCTCCCGGCTCACCGAAAAACAAAAAACCATGAGTTATGCAGATCTGATGTCTCCTTGCGGAGATAGCCCATGTTATATCTTGCATTTGTTAGGAAAAACTGCTTATAGCAAGAAAAGTGCCCTTTGCAGATAGAGCTCAAATTCGAAAAACAAACACATATTCATGCTGCCCCGGCTCACCGAAGACCAAAAAACCATGTTATGCAGATCTGATGTCTCCTTGCGGAGATAGCCCATGTTATATCTTGCATTTGTTAGGAAAAACTGCTTTTAGCAAGAAAAGTGCCCTTTGCAGATAGAGCTCAAATTCGAAAAAGAAACACATATTCATGCTGCCCCGGCTCACCGAAGACCAAAAAACCATGTTATGCAGATCTGATGTCTCCTTGCGGAGATAGCCCATGTTATATCTTGCATTTGTTAGGAAAAACTGCTTTTAGCAAGAAAAGTGCCCTTTGCAGATAGAGCTCAAATTCGAAAAACAAACACGTATTCATGTTCCCCAACCTCCCCGAAGACCAAAAAACCATGAGTTATGCAGATCTGATGTCTCCTTGCGGAGATAGCCCATGTTATATCTTGCATTTGTTAGGAAAAACTGCTTATAGCAAGAAAAGTGCCCTTTGCAGATAGAGCTCAAATTCGAAAAACACACATATTCATGTTCCCCCGGCTCACCAAATACCAAAAAACCATGAGTTTTACAGATCTGATGTCTCCTTGCCGAGATAGCCCATGTTATATCTTGCATTTGTTAGGAAAAACTGTTTATAGCATGAAAAGTGCCCATTGCAGATAGAGCTCAAATTCGAAAAACAAACACATATTTATGTTCCCCCGGCTCACTGAAGACCAAAAAACCATGAGTTATGCAGATCTGATGTCTCCTTGCGGAGATAGCCCATGTTATATCTTGCATTTGTTAGGAAAAACTGCTTTTAGCAAGAAAAGTGCCCTTTGCAGATAGAGCTCAAATTCGAAAAACAAACACGTATTCATTTTCCCCCACCTCCCCGAAGACCAAAAAACCATGCGTTTTGCAGTTCTGATGTCTCCTTGCGGAGATAGCCCATGTTATATCTTGCATTTGTTTGGAAAAACTGTTTATAGCATGAAAAGTGCCCATTGCAGATAGAGCTCAAATTCGAAAAACAAACACATATTCATGTTCCCTCGGCTCACCGAAGACCAAAAAACCATGAGTTATGCAGATCTGATGTCTCCTTGCGGAGATTGCCCATGTTATATCTTGCATTTGTTAGGAAAAACTGCTTATAGCAAGAAAAGTGCCCTTTGCAGATAGAGCTCAAATTCGAAAAACAAACACATATTCATGCTGCCCCGGCTCACCGAAGACCAAAAAACCATGTTATGCAGATCTGATGTCTCCTTGCGGAGATAGCCCATGTTATATCTTGCATTTGTTAGGAAAAACTGCTTTTAGCAAGAAAAGTGCCCTTTGCAGATAGAGCTCAAATTCGAAAAACAAACACGTATTCATGTTCCCCAACCTCCCCGAAGACCAAAAAACCATGAGTTTTACAGATCTGATGTCTCCTTGCGGAGATAGCCCATGTTATATCTTGCATTTATTAGGAAAAACTGCTTTTAGCAAGAAAAGTGCCCTTTGCAGATAGAGCTCAAATTCGAAAAACAAACACATATTCATGTTCTCCCGGCTCACCGAAGAACAAAAAACCATGAGTTATGCAGATCTGATGTCTCCTTGCGGAGATAGCCCATGTTATATCTTGCATTTGTTAGGAAAAATTGTTTATAGCATGAAAAGTGCCCATTGCAGATAGAGCTCAAATTCGAAAAACAAACACATATTTATGTTCCCCCGGCTCACCGAAGACCAAAAAACCATGAGTTATGCAGATCTGATGTCTCCTTGCGGAGATAGAACATGTTATATCTTGCATTTGTTAGGAAAAACTGCTTTTAGCAAGAAAAGTGCCCTTTGCAGATAGAGCTCAAATTCGAAAAACAAACACGTATTCATGTTCCCCCACCTCCCCGAAGACCAAAAAAACATGCGTTTTGCAGTTCTGATGTCTCCTTGCGAGATAGCCCATGTTATATCTTGCATTTGTTAGGAAAAACTGCTTTTAGCAAGAAAAGTGCCCTTTGCAGATAGAGCTCAAATTCGAAAAACAAAGACATATTCATGTTCCCCCGGCTCACCGAAGACCAAAAAACCATGAGTTATGCAGATCTGATGTCTCCTTGCGGAGATTGCCCATGTTATATCTTGCATTTGTTAGGAAAAACTGCTTATAGCAAGAAAAGTGCCCTTTGCAGATAGAGCTCAAATTCGAAAAACAAACACATATTCATGCTCCCCCGGCTCACCGAAGACCAAAAAACCATGCCTTTTGCAGTTCTGATGTCTCCTTGCGGAGATAGCCCATGTTATATCTTGCATTTGTTAGGAAAAACTGCTTTTAGCAAGAAAAGTGCCCTTTGCAGATAGAGCTCAAATTCGAAAAACAAACACATATTCATGTTCTCCCGGCTCACCGAAAAACAAAAAACCATGAGTTATGCAGATCTGATGTCTCCTTGCGGAGATAGCCCATGTTATATCTTGCATTTGTTAGGAAAAACTGCTTATAGCAAGAAAAGTGCCCTTTGCAGATAGAGCTCAAATTCGAAAAACAAACACATATTCATGCTGCCCCGGCTCACCGAAGACCAAAAAACCATGTTATGCAGATCTGATGTCTCCTTGCGGAGATAGCCCATGTTATATCTTGCATTTGTTAGGAAAAACTGCTTTTAGCAAGAAAAGTGCCCTTTGCAGATAGAGCTCAAATTCGAAAAACAAACACGTATTCATGTTCCCCAACCTCCCCGAAGACCAAAAAACCATGAGTTTTGCAGATCTGATGTCTCCTTGCGGAGATAGCCCATGTTATATCTTGCATTTGTTAGGAAAAACTGCTTATAGCAAGAAAAGTGCCCTTTGCAGATAGAGCTCAAATTCGAAAAACAAACACATATTCATGCTGCCCCGGCTCACCGAAGACCAAAAAACCATGTTATGCAGATCTGATGTCTCCTTGCGGAGATAGCCCATGTTATATCTTGCATTTGTTAGGAAAAACTGCTTTTAGCAAGAAAAGTGCCCTTTGCAGATAGAGCTCAAATTCAAAAAACAAACACGTATTCATGTTCCCCAACCTCCCCGAAGACCAAAAAACCATGCGTTTTGCAGTTCTGATGTCTCCTTGCGGAGATAGCCCATGTTATATCTTGCATTTGTTAGGAAAAACTGCTTTTAGCAAGAAAAGTGCCCTTTGCAGATAGAGCTCAAATTCGAAAAACAAACACGTATTCATGTTCCCCAACCTCCCCGAAGACCAAAAAACCATGAGTTTTGCAGATCTGATGTCTCCTTGCGGAGATAGCCCATGTTATATCTTGCATTTGTTAGGAAAAACTGCTTTTAGCAAGAAAAGTGCCCTTTGCAGATAGAGCTCAAATTCGAAAAACAAACACGTATTCATGTTCCCCCACCTCCCCGAAGACCAAAAAACCATGCGTTTTGCAGTTCTGATGTCTCCTTGCGGAGATAGCCCATGTTATATCTTGCATTTGTTTGGAAAAAACTGTTTATAGCATGAAAAGTGCCCATTGCAGATAGAGCTCAAATTCGAAAAACAAACACATATTCATGTTCCCCCGGCTCACCGAAGACCAAAAAACCATGAGTTATGCAGATCTGATGTCTCCTTGCGGAGATTGCCCATGTTATATCTTGCATTTGTTAGGAAAAACTGCTTATAGCAAGAAAAGTGCCCTTTGCAGATAGAGCTCAAATTCGAAAAACAAACACATATTCATGCTCCCCCGGCTCACCGAAGACCAAAAAACCATGCCTTTTGCAGTTCTGATGTCTCCTTGCGGAGATAGCCCATGTTATATCTTGCATTTGTTAGGAAAAACTGCTTTTAGCAAGAAAAGTGCCCTTTGCAGATAGAGCTCAAATTCGAAAAACAAACACATATTCATGTTCTCCCGGCTCACCGAAAAACAAAAAACCATGAGTTATGCAGATCTGATGTCTCCTTGCGGAGATAGCCCATGTTATATCTTGCATTTGTTAGGAAAAACTGCTTATAGCAAGAAAAGTGCCCTTTGCAGATAGAGCTCAAATTCGAAAAACAAACACATATTCATGCTGCCCCGGCTCACCGAAGACCAAAAAACCATGTTATGCAGATCTGATGTCTCCTTGCGGAGATAGCCCATGTTATATCTTGCATTTGTTAGGAAAAACTGCTTTTAGCAAGAAAAGTGCCCTTTGCAGATAGAGCTCAAATTCGAAAAAGAAACACATATTCATGCTGCCCCGGCTCACCGAAGACCAAAAAACCATGTTATGCAGATCTGATGTCTCCTTGCGGAGATAGCCCATGTTATATCTTGCATTTGTTAGGAAAAACTGCTTTTAGCAAGAAAAGTGCCCTTTGCAGATAGAGCTCAAATTCGAAAAACAAACACGTATTCATGTTCCCCAACCTCCCCGAAGACCAAAAAACCATGAGTTATGCAGATCTGATGTCTCCTTGCGGAGATAGCCCATGTTATATCTTGCATTTGTTAGGAAAAACTGCTTATAGCAAGAAAAGTGCCCTTTGCAGATAGAGCTCAAATTCGAAAAACACACATATTCATGTTCCCCCGGCTCACCAAATACCAAAAAACCATGAGTTTTACAGATCTGATGTCTCCTTGCCGAGATAGCCCATGTTATATCTTGCATTTGTTAGGAAAAACTGTTTATAGCATGAAAAGTGCCCATTGCAGATAGAGCTCAAATTCGAAAAACAAACACATATTTATGTTCCCCCGGCTCACTGAAGACCAAAAAACCATGAGTTATGCAGATCTGATGTCTCCTTGCGGAGATAGCCCATGTTATATCTTGCATTTGTTAGGAAAAACTGCTTTTAGCAAGAAAAGTGCCCTTTGCAGATAGAGCTCAAATTCGAAAAACAAACACGTATTCATTTTCCCCCACCTCCCCGAAGACCAAAAAACCATGCGTTTTGCAGTTCTGATGTCTCCTTGCGGAGATAGCCCATGTTATATCTTGCATTTGTTTGGAAAAACTGTTTATAGCATGAAAAGTGCCCATTGCAGATAGAGCTCAAATTCGAAAAACAAACACATATTCATGTTCCCCCGGCTCACCGAAGACCAAAAAACCATGAGTTATGCAGATCTGATGTCTCCTTGCGGAGATTGCCCATGTTATATCTTGCATTTGTTAGGAAAAACTGCTTATAGCAAGAAAAGTGCCCTTTGCAGATAGAGCTCAAATTCGAAAAACAAACACATATTCATGCTGCCCCGGCTCACCGAAGACCAAAAAACCATGTTATGCAGATCTGATGTCTCCTTGCGGAGATAGCCCATGTTATATCTTGCATTTGTTAGGAAAAACTGCTTTTAGCAAGAAAAGTGCCCTTTGCAGATAGAGCTCAAATTCGAAAAACAAACACGTATTCATGTTCCCCAACCTCCCCGAAGACCAAAAAACCATGAGTTTTACAGATCTGATGTCTCCTTGCGGAGATAGCCCATGTTATATCTTGCATTTATTAGGAAAAACTGCTTTTAGCAAGAAAAGTGCCCTTTGCAGATAGAGCTCAAATTCGAAAAACAAACACATATTCATGTTCTCCCGGCTCACCGAAGAACAAAAAACCATGAGTTATGCAGATCTGATGTCTCCTTGCGGAGATAGCCCATGTTATATCTTGCATTTGTTAGGAAAAATTGTTTATAGCATGAAAAGTGCCCATTGCAGATAGAGCTCAAATTCGAAAAACAAACACATATTTATGTTCCCCCGGCTCACCGAAGACCAAAAAACCATGAGTTATGCAGATCTGATGTCTCCTTGCGGAGATAGAACATGTTATATCTTGCATTTGTTAGGAAAAACTGCTTTTAGCAAGAAAAGTGCCCTTTGCAGATAGAGCTCAAATTCGAAAAACAAACACGTATTCATGTTCCCCCACCTCCCCGAAGACCAAAAAAACATGCGTTTTGCAGTTCTGATGTCTCCTTGCGAGATAGCCCATGTTATATCTTGCATTTGTTAGGAAAAACTGCTTTTAGCAAGAAAAGTGCCCTTTGCAGATAGAGCTCAAATTCGAAAAACAAAGACATATTCATGTTCCCCCGGCTCACCGAAGACCAAAAAACCATGAGTTATGCAGATCTGATGTCTCCTTGCGGAGATTGCCCATGTTATATCTTGCATTTGTTAGGAAAAACTGCTTATAGCAAGAAAAGTGCCCTTTGCAGATAGAGCTCAAATTCGAAAAACAAACACATATTCATGCTCCCCCGGCTCACCGAAGACCAAAAAACCATGCCTTTTGCAGTTCTGATGTCTCCTTGCGGAGATAGCCCATGTTATATCTTGCATTTGTTAGGAAAAACTGCTTTTAGCAAGAAAAGTGCCCTTTGCAGATAGAGCTCAAATTCGAAAAACAAACACATATTCATGTTCTCCCGGCTCACCGAAAAACAAAAAACCATGAGTTATGCAGATCTGATGTCTCCTTGCGGAGATAGCCCATGTTATATCTTGCATTTGTTAGGAAAAACTGCTTATAGCAAGAAAAGTGCCCTTTGCAGATAGAGCTCAAATTCGAAAAACAAACACATATTCATGCTGCCCCGGCTCACCGAAGACCAAAAAACCATGTTATGCAGATCTGATGTCTCCTTGCGGAGATAGCCCATGTTATATCTTGCATTTGTTAGGAAAAACTGCTTTTAGCAAGAAAAGTGCCCTTTGCAGATAGAGCTCAAATTCGAAAAACAAACACGTATTCATGTTCCCCAACCTCCCCGAAGACCAAAAAACCATGAGTTTTGCAGATCTGATGTCTCCTTGCGGAGATAGCCCATGTTATATCTTGCATTTGTTAGGAAAAACTGCTTATAGCAAGAAAAGTGCCCTTTGCAGATAGAGCTCAAATTCGAAAAACAAACACATATTCATGCTGCCCCGGCTCACCGAAGACCAAAAAACCATGTTATGCAGATCTGATGTCTCCTTGCGGAGATAGCCCATGTTATATCTTGCATTTGTTAGGAAAAACTGCTTTTAGCAAGAAAAGTGCCCTTTGCAGATAGAGCTCAAATTCAAAAAACAAACACGTATTCATGTTCCCCAACCTCCCCGAAGACCAAAAAACCATGCGTTTTGCAGTTCTGATGTCTCCTTGCGGAGATAGCCCATGTTATATCTTGCATTTGTTAGGAAAAACTGCTTTTAGCAAGAAAAGTGCCCTTTGCAGATAGAGCTCAAATTCGAAAAACAAACACGTATTCATGTTCCCCAACCTCCCCGAAGACCAAAAAACCATGAGTTTTGCAGATCTGATGTCTCCTTGCGGAGATAGCCCATGTTATATCTTGCATTTGTTAGGAAAAACTGCTTTTAGCAAGAAAAGTGCCCTTTGCAGATAGAGCTCAAATTCAAAAAACAAACACGTATTCATGTTCCCCAACCTCCCCGAAGACCAAAAAACCATGCGTTTTGCAGTTCTGATGTCTCCTTGCGGAGATAGCCCATGTTATATCTTGCATTTGTTAGGAAAAACTGCTTTTAGCAAGAAAAGTGCCCTTTGCAGATAGAGCTCAAATTCGAAAAAGAAACACGTATTCATGTTCCCCAACCTCCCCGAAGACCAAAAAACCATGAGTTTTGCAGATCTGATGTCTCCTTGCGGAGATAGCCCATGTTATATCTTGCATTTGTTAGGAAAAACTGCTTTTAGCAAGAAAAGTGCCCTTTGCAGATAGAGCTCAAATTCGAAAAACAAACACATATTCATGTTCTCCCGGCTCACCGAAAAACAAAAAACCATGAGTTATGCAGATCTGATGTCTCCTTGCGGAGATAGCCCATGTTATATCTTGCATTTGTTAGGAAAAACTGCTTATAGCAAGAAAAGTGCCCTTTGCAGATAGAGCTCAAATTCGAAAAACAAACACATATTCATGCTGCCCCGGCTCACCGAAGACCAAAAAACCATGTTATGCAGATCTGATGTCTCCTTGCGGAGATAGCCCATGTTATATCTTGCATTTGTTAGGAAAAACTGCTTTTAGCAAGAAAAGTGCCCTTTGCAGATACAGCTCAAATTCGAAAAACAAACACGTATTCATGTTCCCCAACCTCCCCGAAGACCAAAAAACCATGAGTTATGCAGATCTGATGTCTCCTTGCGGAGATAGCCCATGTTATATCTTGCATTTGTTAGGAAAAACTGCTTATAGCAAGAAAAGTGCCCTTTGCACATAGAGCTCAAATTCGAAAAACACACATATTCATGTTCCCCCGGCTCACCAAATACCAAAAAACCATGAGTTTTACAGATCTGATGTCTCCTTGCGAAGATAGCCCATGTTATATCTTGCATTTGTTAGGAAAAACTGTTTATAGCATGAAAAGTGCCCATTGCAGATAGAGCTCAAATTCGAAAAACAAACACATATTTATGTTCCCCCGGCTCACCGAAGACCAAAAAACCATGAGTTATGCAGATCTGATGTCTCCTTGCGGAGATAGCCCATGTTATATCTTGCATTTGTTAGGAAAAACTGCTTTTAGCAAGAAAAGTGCCCTTTGCAGATAGAGCTCAAATTCGAAAAACAAACACGTATTCATGTTCCCCCACCTCCCCGAAGACCAAAAAACCATGCGTTTTGCAGTTCTGATGTCTCCTTGCGGAGATAGCCCATGTTATATCTTGCATTTGTTAGGAAAAACTGCTTATAGCAAGAAAAGTGCCCTTTGCAGATAGAGCTCAAATTCGAAAAACAAACACATATTTATGTTCCCCCGGCTCACCGAAGACCAAAAAACCATGAGTTATGCAGATCTGATGTCTCCTTGCGGAGATAGCCCATGTTATATCTTGCATTTGTTAGGAAAAACTGCTTTTAGCAAGAAAAGTGCCCTTTGCAGATAGAGCTCAAATTCGAAAAACAAACACGTATTCATGTTCCCCCACCTCCCCGAAGACCAAAAAACCATGCGTTTTGCAGTTCTGATGTCTCCTTGCGGAGATAGCCCATGTTATATCTTGCATTTGTTAGGAAAAACTGCTTTTAGCAAGAAAAGTGCCCTTTGCAGATAGAGTTCAAATTCGAAAAACAAACACATATTCATGTTCTCCCGGCTCACCGAAGAACAAAAAACCATGAGTTATGCAGATCTGATGTCTCCTTGCGGAGATAGCCCATGTTATATCTTGCATTTGTTAGGAAAAACTGCTTTTAGCAAGAAAAGTGCCCTTTGCAGATAGAGCTCAAATTCGAAAAACAAACACGTATTCATGTTCCCCAACCTCCCCGAAGACCAAAAAACCATGAGTTATGCAGATCTGATGTCTCCTTGCGGAGATAGCCCATGTTATATCTTGCATTTGTTAGGAAAAACTGTTTATAGCATGAAAAGTGCCCATTGCAGATAGAGCTCAAATTCGAAAAACAAACACATATTCATGTTCTCCCGGCTCACCGAAGAACAAAAAACCATGAGTTATGCAGATCTGATGTCTCCTTGCGGAGATAGCCCATGTTATATCTTGCATTTGTTAGGAAAAACTGCTTATAGCAAGAAAAGTGCCCTTTGCAGATAGAGCTCAAATTCGAAAAACAAACACATATTCATGCTGCCCCGGCTCACCGAAGACCAAAAAACCATGTTATGCAGATCTGATGTCTCCTTGCGGAGATAGCCCATGTTATATCTTGCATTTGTTAGGAAAAACTGCTTTTAGCAAGAAAAGTGCCCTTTGCAGATAGAGCTCAAATTCGAAAAACAAACACGTATTCATGTTCCCCAACCTCCCCGAAGACCAAAAAACCATGAGTTTTACAGATCTGATGTCTCCTTGCGGAGATAGCCCATGTTATATCTTGCATTTATTAGGAAAAACTGCTTTTAGCAAGAAAAGTGCCCTTTGCAGATAGAGCTCAAATTCGAAAAACAAACACATATTCATGTTCTCCCGGCTCACCGAAGAACAAAAAACCATGAGTTATGCAGATCTGATGTCTCCTTGCGGAGATAGCCCATGTTATATCTTGCATTTGTTAGGAAAAATTGTTTATAGCATGAAAAGTGCCCATTGCAGATAGAGCTCAAATTCGAAAAACAAACACATATTTATGTTCCCCCGGCTCACCGAAGACCAAAAAACCATGAGTTATGCAGATCTGATGTCTCCTTGCGGAGATAGAACATGTTATATCTTGCATTTGTTAGGAAAAACTGCTTTTAGCAAGAAAAGTGCCCTTTGCAGATAGAGCTCAAATTCGAAAAACAAACACGTATTCATGTTCCCCCACCTCCCCGAAGACCAAAAAAACATGCGTTTTGCAGTTCTGATGTCTCCTTGCGAGATAGCCCATGTTATATCTTGCATTTGTTAGGAAAAACTGCTTTTAGCAAGAAAAGTGCCCTTTGCAGATAGAGCTCAAATTCGAAAAACAAAGACATATTCATGTTCCCCCGGCTCACCGAAGACCAAAAAACCATGAGTTATGCAGATCTGATGTCTCCTTGCGGAGATTGCCCATGTTATATCTTGCATTTGTTAGGAAAAACTGCTTATAGCAAGAAAAGTGCCCTTTGCAGATAGAGCTCAAATTCGAAAAACAAACACATATTCATGCTCCCCCGGCTCACCGAAGACCAAAAAACCATGCCTTTTGCAGTTCTGATGTCTCCTTGCGGAGATAGCCCATGTTATATCTTGCATTTGTTAGGAAAAACTGCTTTTAGCAAGAAAAGTGCCCTTTGCAGATAGAGCTCAAATTCGAAAAACAAACACATATTCATGTTCTCCCGGCTCACCGAAAAACAAAAAACCATGAGTTATGCAGATCTGATGTCTCCTTGCGGAGATAGCCCATGTTATATCTTGCATTTGTTAGGAAAAACTGCTTATAGCAAGAAAAGTGCCCTTTGCAGATAGAGCTCAAATTCGAAAAACAAACACATATTCATGCTGCCCCGGCTCACCGAAGACCAAAAAACCATGTTATGCAGATCTGATGTCTCCTTGCGGAGATAGCCCATGTTATATCTTGCATTTGTTAGGAAAAACTGCTTTTAGCAAGAAAAGTGCCCTTTGCAGATAGAGCTCAAATTCGAAAAACAAACACGTATTCATGTTCCCCAACCTCCCCGAAGACCAAAAAACCATGAGTTTTGCAGATCTGATGTCTCCTTGCGGAGATAGCCCATGTTATATCTTGCATTTGTTAGGAAAAACTGCTTATAGCAAGAAAAGTGCCCTTTGCAGATAGAGCTCAAATTCGAAAAACAAACACATATTCATGCTGCCCCGGCTCACCGAAGACCAAAAAACCATGTTATGCAGATCTGATGTCTCCTTGCGGAGATAGCCCATGTTATATCTTGCATTTGTTAGGAAAAACTGCTTTTAGCAAGAAAAGTGCCCTTTGCAGATAGAGCTCAAATTCAAAAAACAAACACGTATTCATGTTCCCCAACCTCCCCGAAGACCAAAAAACCATGCGTTTTGCAGTTCTGATGTCTCCTTGCGGAGATAGCCCATGTTATATCTTGCATTTGTTAGGAAAAACTGCTTTTAGCAAGAAAAGTGCCCTTTGCAGATAGAGCTCAAATTCGAAAAACAAACACGTATTCATGTTCCCCAACCTCCCCGAAGACCAAAAAACCATGAGTTTTGCAGATCTGATGTCTCCTTGCGGAGATAGCCCATGTTATATCTTGCATTTGTTAGGAAAAACTGCTTTTAGCAAGAAAAGTGCCCTTTGCAGATAGAGCTCAAATTCGAAAAACAAACACGTATTCATGTTCCCCCACCTCCCCGAAGACCAAAAAACCATGCGTTTTGCAGTTCTGATGTCTCCTTGCGGAGATAGCCCATGTTATATCTTGCATTTGTTTGGAAAAAACTGTTTATAGCATGAAAAGTGCCCATTGCAGATAGAGCTCAAATTCGAAAAACAAACACATATTCATGTTCCCCCGGCTCACCGAAGACCAAAAAACCATGAGTTATGCAGATCTGATGTCTCCTTGCGGAGATTGCCCATGTTATATCTTGCATTTGTTAGGAAAAACTGCTTATAGCAAGAAAAGTGCCCTTTGCAGATAGAGCTCAAATTCGAAAAACAAACACATATTCATGCTCCCCCGGCTCACCGAAGACCAAAAAACCATGCCTTTTGCAGTTCTGATGTCTCCTTGCGGAGATAGCCCATGTTATATCTTGCATTTGTTAGGAAAAACTGCTTTTAGCAAGAAAAGTGCCCTTTGCAGATAGAGCTCAAATTCGAAAAACAAACACATATTCATGTTCTCCCGGCTCACCGAAAAACAAAAAACCATGAGTTATGCAGATCTGATGTCTCCTTGCGGAGATAGCCCATGTTATATCTTGCATTTGTTAGGAAAAACTGCTTATAGCAAGAAAAGTGCCCTTTGCAGATAGAGCTCAAATTCGAAAAACAAACACATATTCATGCTGCCCCGGCTCACCGAAGACCAAAAAACCATGTTATGCAGATCTGATGTCTCCTTGCGGAGATAGCCCATGTTATATCTTGCATTTGTTAGGAAAAACTGCTTTTAGCAAGAAAAGTGCCCTTTGCAGATAGAGCTCAAATTCGAAAAAGAAACACATATTCATGCTGCCCCGGCTCACCGAAGACCAAAAAACCATGTTATGCAGATCTGATGTCTCCTTGCGGAGATAGCCCATGTTATATCTTGCATTTGTTAGGAAAAACTGCTTTTAGCAAGAAAAGTGCCCTTTGCAGATAGAGCTCAAATTCGAAAAACAAACACGTATTCATGTTCCCCAACCTCCCCGAAGACCAAAAAACCATGAGTTATGCAGATCTGATGTCTCCTTGCGGAGATAGCCCATGTTATATCTTGCATTTGTTAGGAAAAACTGCTTATAGCAAGAAAAGTGCCCTTTGCAGATAGAGCTCAAATTCGAAAAACACACATATTCATGTTCCCCCGGCTCACCAAATACCAAAAAACCATGAGTTTTACAGATCTGATGTCTCCTTGCCGAGATAGCCCATGTTATATCTTGCATTTGTTAGGAAAAACTGTTTATAGCATGAAAAGTGCCCATTGCAGATAGAGCTCAAATTCGAAAAACAAACACATATTTATGTTCCCCCGGCTCACTGAAGACCAAAAAACCATGAGTTATGCAGATCTGATGTCTCCTTGCGGAGATAGCCCATGTTATATCTTGCATTTGTTAGGAAAAACTGCTTTTAGCAAGAAAAGTGCCCTTTGCAGATAGAGCTCAAATTCGAAAAACAAACACGTATTCATTTTCCCCCACCTCCCCGAAGACCAAAAAACCATGCGTTTTGCAGTTCTGATGTCTCCTTGCGGAGATAGCCCATGTTATATCTTGCATTTGTTTGGAAAAACTGTTTATAGCATGAAAAGTGCCCATTGCAGATAGAGCTCAAATTCGAAAAACAAACACATATTCATGTTCCCCCGGCTCACCGAAGACCAAAAAACCATGAGTTATGCAGATCTGATGTCTCCTTGCGGAGATTGCCCATGTTATATCTTGCATTTGTTAGGAAAAACTGCTTATAGCAAGAAAAGTGCCCTTTGCAGATAGAGCTCAAATTCGAAAAACAAACACATATTCATGCTGCCCCGGCTCACCGAAGACCAAAAAACCATGTTATGCAGATCTGATGTCTCCTTGCGGAGATAGCCCATGTTATATCTTGCATTTGTTAGGAAAAACTGCTTTTAGCAAGAAAAGTGCCCTTTGCAGATAGAGCTCAAATTCGAAAAACAAACACGTATTCATGTTCCCCAACCTCCCCGAAGACCAAAAAACCATGAGTTTTACAGATCTGATGTCTCCTTGCGGAGATAGCCCATGTTATATCTTGCATTTATTAGGAAAAACTGCTTTTAGCAAGAAAAGTGCCCTTTGCAGATAGAGCTCAAATTCGAAAAACAAACACATATTCATGTTCTCCCGGCTCACCGAAGAACAAAAAACCATGAGTTATGCAGATCTGATGTCTCCTTGCGGAGATAGCCCATGTTATATCTTGCATTTGTTAGGAAAAACTGTTTATAGCATGAAAAGTGCCCATTGCAGATAGAGCTCAAATTCGAAAAACAAACACATATTTATGTTCCCCCGGCTCACCGAAGACCAAAAAACCATGAGTTATGCAGATCTGATGTCTCCTTGCGGAGATAGAACATGTTATATCTTGCATTTGTTAGGAAAAACTGCTTTTAGCAAGAAAAGTGCCCTTTGCAGATAGAGCTCAAATTCGAAAAACAAACACGTATTCATGTTCCCCCACCTCCCCGAAGACCAAAAAAACATGCGTTTTGCAGTTCTGATGTCTCCTTGCGAGATAGCCCATGTTATATCTTGCATTTGTTAGGAAAAACTGCTTTTAGCAAGAAAAGTGCCCTTTGCAGATAGAGCTCAAATTCGAAAAACAAAGACATATTCATGTTCCCCCGGCTCACCGAAGACCAAAAAACCATGAGTTATGCAGATCTGATGTCTCCTTGCGGAGATTGCCCATGTTATATCTTGCATTTGTTAGGAAAAACTGCTTATAGCAAGAAAAGTGCCCTTTGCAGATAGAGCTCAAATTCGAAAAACAAACACATATTCATGCTCCCCCGGCTCACCGAAGACCAAAAAACCATGCCTTTTGCAGTTCTGATGTCTCCTTGCGGAGATAGCCCATGTTATATCTTGCATTTGTTAGGAAAAACTGCTTTTAGCAAGAAAAGTGCCCTTTGCAGATAGAGCTCAAATTCGAAAAACAAACACATATTCATGTTCTCCCGGCTCACCGAAAAACAAAAAACCATGAGTTATGCAGATCTGATGTCTCCTTGCGGAGATAGCCCATGTTATATCTTGCATTTGTTAGGAAAAACTGCTTATAGCAAGAAAAGTGCCCTTTGCAGATAGAGCTCAAATTCGAAAAACAAACACATATTCATGCTGCCCCGGCTCACCGAAGACCAAAAAACCATGTTATGCAGATCTGATGTCTCCTTGCGGAGATAGCCCATGTTATATCTTGCATTTGTTAGGAAAAACTGCTTTTAGCAAGAAAAGTGCCCTTTGCAGATAGAGCTCAAATTCGAAAAACAAACACGTATTCATGTTCCCCAACCTCCCCGAAGACCAAAAAACCATGAGTTTTGCAGATCTGATGTCTCCTTGCGGAGATAGCCCATGTTATATCTTGCATTTGTTAGGAAAAACTGCTTATAGCAAGAAAAGTGCCCTTTGCAGATAGAGCTCAAATTCGAAAAACAAACACATATTCATGCTGCCCCGGCTCACCGAAGACCAAAAAACCATGTTATGCAGATCTGATGTCTCCTTGCGGAGATAGCCCATGTTATATCTTGCATTTGTTAGGAAAAACTGCTTTTAGCAAGAAAAGTGCCCTTTGCAGATAGAGCTCAAATTCAAAAAACAAACACGTATTCATGTTCCCCAACCTCCCCGAAGACCAAAAAACCATGCGTTTTGCAGTTCTGATGTCTCCTTGCGGAGATAGCCCATGTTATATCTTGCATTTGTTAGGAAAAACTGCTTTTAGCAAGAAAAGTGCCCTTTGCAGATAGAGCTCAAATTCGAAAAACAAACACGTATTCATGTTCCCCAACCTCCCCGAAGACCAAAAAACCATGAGTTTTGCAGATCTGATGTCTCCTTGCGGAGATAGCCCATGTTATATCTTGCATTTGTTAGGAAAAACTGCTTTTAGCAAGAAAAGTGCCCTTTGCAGATAGAGCTCAAATTCAAAAAACAAACACGTATTCATGTTCCCCAACCTCCCCGAAGACCAAAAAACCATGCGTTTTGCAGTTCTGATGTCTCCTTGCGGAGATAGCCCATGTTATATCTTGCATTTGTTAGGAAAAACTGCTTTTAGCAAGAAAAGTGCCCTTTGCAGATAGAGCTCAAATTCGAAAAAGAAACACGTATTCATGTTCCCCAACCTCCCCGAAGACCAAAAAACCATGAGTTTTGCAGATCTGATGTCTCCTTGCGGAGATAGCCCATGTTATATCTTGCATTTGTTAGGAAAAACTGCTTTTAGCAAGAAAAGTGCCCTTTGCAGATAGAGCTCAAATTCGAAAAACAAACACATATTCATGTTCTCCCGGCTCACCGAAAAACAAAAAACCATGAGTTATGCAGATCTGATGTCTCCTTGCGGAGATAGCCCATGTTATATCTTGCATTTGTTAGGAAAAACTGCTTATAGCAAGAAAAGTGCCCTTTGCAGATAGAGCTCAAATTCGAAAAACAAACACATATTCATGCTGCCCCGGCTCACCGAAGACCAAAAAACCATGTTATGCAGATCTGATGTCTCCTTGCGGAGATAGCCCATGTTATATCTTGCATTTGTTAGGAAAAACTGCTTTTAGCAAGAAAAGTGCCCTTTGCAGATACAGCTCAAATTCGAAAAACAAACACGTATTCATGTTCCCCAACCTCCCCGAAGACCAAAAAACCATGAGTTATGCAGATCTGATGTCTCCTTGCGGAGATAGCCCATGTTATATCTTGCATTTGTTAGGAAAAACTGCTTATAGCAAGAAAAGTGCCCTTTGCACATAGAGCTCAAATTCGAAAAACACACATATTCATGTTCCCCCGGCTCACCAAATACCAAAAAACCATGAGTTTTACAGATCTGATGTCTCCTTGCGAAGATAGCCCATGTTATATCTTGCATTTGTTAGGAAAAACTGTTTATAGCATGAAAAGTGCCCATTGCAGATAGAGCTCAAATTCGAAAAACAAACACATATTTATGTTCCCCCGGCTCACCGAAGACCAAAAAACCATGAGTTATGCAGATCTGATGTCTCCTTGCGGAGATAGCCCATGTTATATCTTGCATTTGTTAGGAAAAACTGCTTTTAGCAAGAAAAGTGCCCTTTGCAGATAGAGCTCAAATTCGAAAAACAAACACGTATTCATGTTCCCCCACCTCCCCGAAGACCAAAAAACCATGCGTTTTGCAGTTCTGATGTCTCCTTGCGGAGATAGCCCATGTTATATCTTGCATTTGTTAGGAAAAACTGCTTATAGCAAGAAAAGTGCCCTTTGCAGATAGAGCTCAAATTCGAAAAACAAACACATATTTATGTTCCCCCGGCTCACCGAAGACCAAAAAACCATGAGTTATGCAGATCTGATGTCTCCTTGCGGAGATAGCCCATGTTATATCTTGCATTTGTTAGGAAAAACTGCTTTTAGCAAGAAAAGTGCCCTTTGCAGATAGAGCTCAAATTCGAAAAACAAACACGTATTCATGTTCCCCCACCTCCCCGAAGACCAAAAAACCATGCGTTTTGCAGTTCTGATGTCTCCTTGCGGAGATAGCCCATGTTATATCTTGCATTTGTTAGGAAAAACTGCTTTTAGCAAGAAAAGTGCCCTTTGCAGATAGAGTTCAAATTCGAAAAACAAACACATATTCATGTTCTCCCGGCTCACCGAAGAACAAAAAACCATGAGTTATGCAGATCTGATGTCTCCTTGCGGAGATAGCCCATGTTATATCTTGCATTTGTTAGGAAAAACTGCTTTTAGCAAGAAAAGTGCCCTTTGCAGATAGAGCTCAAATTCGAAAAACAAACACGTATTCATGTTCCCCAACCTCCCCGAAGACCAAAAAACCATGAGTTATGCAGATCTGATGTCTCCTTGCGGAGATATCCCATGTTATATCTTGCATTTGTTAGGAAAAACTGTTTATAGCATGAAAAGTGCCCATTGCAGATAGAGCTCAAATTCGAAAAACAAACACATATTCATGTTCTCCCGGCTCACCGAAGAACAAAAAACCATGAGTTATGCAGATCTGATGTCTCCTTGCGGAGATAGCCCATGTTATATCTTGCATTTGTTAGGAAAAACTGCTTATAGCAAGAAAAGTGCCCTTTGCAGATAGAGCTCAAATTCGAAAAACAAACACGTATTCATGTTCCCCCGGCTCACCGAAGACCAAAAAACCATGTTATGCAGATCTGATGTCTCCTTGCGGAGATAGCCCATGTTATATCTTGCATTTGTTAGGAAAAACTGCTTTTAGCAAGAAAAGTGCCCTTTGCAGATAGAGCTCAAATTCGAAAAACAAACACGTATTCATGTTCCCCAACCTCCCCGAAGACCAAAAAACCATGAGTTATGCAGATCTGATGACTCCTTGCGGAGATAGCCCATGTTATATCTTGCATTTGTTAGGAAAAACTGCTTATAGCAAGAAAAGTGCCCTTTGCAGATAGAGCTCAAATTCGAAAAACAAACACATATTCATGTTCCCCCGGCTCACCGAATACCAAAAAACCATGAGTTTTACAGATCTGATGTCTCCTTGCGGAGATAGCCCATGTTATATCTTGCATTTATTAGGAAAAACTGCTTTTAGCAAGAAAAGTGCCCTTTGCAGATAGAGCTCAAATTCGAAAAACAAACACATATTCATGTTCTCCCGGCTCACCGAAGAACAAAAAACCATGAGTTATGCAGATCTGATGTCTCCTTGCGGAGATAGCCCATGTTATATCTTGCATTTGTTAGGAAAAACTGCTTATAGCAAGAAAAGTGCCCTTTGCAGATAGAGCTCAAATTCGAAAAACAAACACGTATTCATGTTCCCCCGGCTCACCGAAGACCAAAAAACCATGTTATGCAGATCTGATGTCTCCTTGCGGAGATAGCCCATGTTATATCTTGCATTTGTTAGGAAAAACTGCTTTTAGCAAGAAAAGTGCCCTTTGCAGATAGAGCTCAAATTCGAAAAACAAACACGTATTCATGTTCCCCAACCTCCCCGAAGACCAAAAAACCATGAGTTATGCAGATCTGATGTCTCCTTGCGGAGATAGCCCATGTTATATCTTGCATTTGTTAGGAAAAACTGCTTATAGCAAGAAAAGTGCCCTTTGCAGATAGAGCTCAAATTCGAAAAACAAACACATATTCATGTTCCCCCGGCTCACCGAATACCAAAAAACCATGAGTTTTACAGATCTGATGTCTCCTTGCGGAGATAGCCCATGTTATATCTTGCATTTATTAGGAAAAACTGCTTTTAGCAAGAAAAGTGCCCTTTGCAGATAGAGCTCAAATTCGAAAAACAAACACATATTCATGTTCTCCCGGCTCACCGAAGAACAAAAAACCATGAGTTATGCAGATCTGATGTCTCCTTGCGGAGATAGCCCATGTTATATCTTGCATTTGTTAGGAAAAATTGTTTATAGCATGAAAAGTGCCCATTGCAGATAGAGCTCAAATTCGAAAAACAAACACATATTTATGTTCCCCCGGCTCACCGAAGACCAAAAAACCATGAGTTATGCAGATCTGATGTCTCCTTGCGGAGATAGCCCATGTTATATCTTGCATTTGTTAGGAAAAACTGCTTTTAGCAAGAAAAGTGCCCTTTGCAGATAGAGCTCAAATTCGAAAAACAAACACGTATTCATGTTCCCCCACCTCCCCGAAGACCAAAAAACCATGCGTTTTGCAGTTCTGATGTCTCCTTGCGGAGATAGCCCATGTTATATCTTGCATTTGTTAGGAAAAACTGCTTTTAGCAAGAAAAGTGCCCTTTGCAGATAGAGTTCAAATTCGAAAAACAAACACATATTCATGTTCTCCCGGCTCACCGAAGAACAAAAAACCATGAGTTATGCAGATCTGATGTCTCCTTGCGGAGATAGCCCATGTTATATCTTGCATTTGTTAGGAAAAACTGCTTATAGCAAGAAAAGTGCCCTTTGCAGATAGAGCTCAAATTCGAAAAACAAACACGTATTCATGTTCCCCCGGCTCACCGAAGACCAAAAAACCATGTTATGCAGATCTGATGTCTCCTTGCGGAGATAGCCCATGTTATATCTTGCATTTGTTAGGAAAAACTGCTTTTAGCAAGAAAAGTGCCCTTTGCAGATAGAGCTCAAATTCGAAAAACAAACACGTATTCATGTTCCCCAACCTCCCTGAAGACCAAAAAACCATGAGTTATGCAGATCTGATGTCTCCTTGCGGAGATAGCCCATGTTATATCTTGCATTTGTTAGGAAAAACTGCTTATAGCAAGAAAAGTGCCCTTTTCAGATAGAGCTCAAATTCGAAAAACAAACACATATTCATGTTCCCCCGGCTCACCGAATACCAAAAAACCATGAGTTATGCAGATCTGATGTCTCCTTGCGGAGATAGCCCATGTTATATCTTGCATTTATTAGGAAAAACTGCTTTTAGCAAGAAAAGTGCCCTTTGCAGATAGAGCTCAAATTCGAAAAACAAACACATATTCATGTTCTCCCGGCTCACCGAAGAACAAAAAACCATGAGTTATGCAGATCTGATGTCTCCTTGCGGAGATAGCCCATGTTATATCTTGCATTTGTTAGGAAAAATTGTTTATAGCATGAAAAGTGCCCATTGCAGATAGAGCTCAAATTCGAAAAACAAACACATATTTATGTTCCCCCGGCTCACCGAAGACCAAAAAACCATGTTATGCAGATCTGATGTCTCCTTGCGGAGATAGCCCATGTTATATCTTGCATTTGTTAGGAAAAACTGCTTTTAGCAAGAAAAGTGCCCTTTGCAGATAGAGCTCAAATTCGAAAAACAAACACGTATTCATGTTCCCCCACCTCCCCGAAGACCAAAAAACCATGCGTTTTGCAGTTCTGATGTCTCCTTGCGGAGATAGCCCATGTTATATCTTGCATTTGTTAGGAAAAACTGCTTTTAGCAAGAAAAGTGCCCTTTGCAGATAGAGTTCAAATTCGAAAAACAAACACATATTCATGTTCTCCCGGCTCACCGAAGAACAAAAAACCATGAGTTATGCAGATCTGATGTCTCCTTGCGGAGATAGCCCATGTTATATCTTGCATTTGTTAGGAAAAACTGTTTATAGCATGAAAAGTGCCCATTGCAGATAGAGCTCAAATTCGAAAAACAAACACATATTTATGTTCCCCCGGCTCACCGAAGACCAAAAAACCATGAGTTATGCAGATCTGATGTCTCCTTGCGGAGATAGCCCATGTTATATCTTGCATTTGTTAGGAAAAACTGCTTTTAGCAAGAAAAGTGCCCTTTGCAGATAGAGCTCAAATTCGAAAAACAAACACGTATTCATGTTCCCCCACCTCCCCGAAGACCAAAAAACCATGCGTTTTGCAGTTCTGATGTCTCCTTGCGGAGATAGCCCATGTTATATCTTGCATTTGTTAGGAAAAACTGCTTTTAGCAAGAAAAGTGCCCTTTGCAGATAGAGTTCAAATTCGAAAAACAAACACATATTCATGTTCTCCCGGCTCACCGAAGAACAAAAAACCATGAGTTATGCAGATCTGATGTCTCCTTGCGGAGATAGCCCATGTTATATCTTGCATTTGTTAGGAAAAACTGCTTATAGCAAGAAAAGTGCCCTTTGCAGATAGAGCTCAAATTCGAAAAACAAACACGTATTCATGTTCCCCCGGCTCACCGAAGACCAAAAAACCATGTTATGCAGATCTGATGTCTCCTTGCGGAGATAGCCCATGTTATATCTTGCATTTGTTAGGAAAAACTGCTTTTAGCAAGAAAAGTGCCCTTTGCAGATAGAGCTCAAATTCGAAAAACAAACACGTATTCATGTTCCCCAACCTCCCCGAAGACCAAAAAACCATGAGTTATGCAGATCTGATGTCTCCTTGCGGAGATAGCCCATGTTATATCTTGCATTTGTTAGGAAAAACTGCTTATAGCAAGAAAAGTGCCCTTTTCAGATAGAGCTCAAATTCGAAAAACAAACACATATTCATGTTCCCCCGGCTCACCGAATACCAAAAAACCATGAGTTATGCAGATCTGATGTCTCCTTGCGGAGATAGCCCATGTTATATCTTGCATTTGTTAGGAAAAATTGTTTATAGCATGAAAAGTGCCCATTGCAGATAGAGCTCAAATTCGAAAAACAAACACATATTTATGTTCCCCCGGCTCACCGAAGACCAAAAAACCATGTTATGCAGATCTGATGTCTCCTTGCGGAGATAGCCCATGTTATATCTTGCATTTGTTAGGAAAAACTGCTTTTAGCAAGAAAAGTGCCCTTTGCAGATAGAGCTCAAATTCGAAAAACAAACACGTATTCATGTTCCCCAACCTCCCCGAAGACCAAAAAACCATGAGTTATGCAGATCTGATGTCTCCTTGCGGAGATAGCCCATGTTATATCTTGCATTTGTTAGGAAAAACTGCTTTTAGCAAGAAAAGTGCCCTTTGCAGATAGAGCTCAAATTCGAAAAACAAACACGTATTCATGTTCCCCAACCTCCCCGAAGACCAAAAAACCATGAGTTATGCAGATCTGATGTCTCCTTGCGGAGATAGCCCATGTTATATCTTGCATTTGTTAGGAAAAACTGCTTATAGCAAGAAAAGTGCCCTTTGCAGATAGAGCTCAAATTCGAAAAACACACATATTCATGTTCCCCCGGCTCACCAAATACCAAAAAACCATGAGTTTTACAGATCTGATGTCTCCTTGCGGAGATAGCCCATGTTATATCTTGCATTTGTTAGGAAAAACTGTTTATAGCATGAAAAGTGCCCATTGCAGATAGAGCTCAAATTCGAAAAACAAACACATATTTATGTTCCCCCGGCTCACCGAAGACCAAAAAACCATGAGTTATGCAGATCTGATGTCTCCTTGCGGAGATAGTCCATGTTATATCTTGCATTTGTTAGGAAAAACTGCTTTTAGCAAGAAAAGTGCCCTTTGCAGATAGAGCTCAAATTCGAAAAACAAACATGTATTCATGTTCCCCCACCTCCCCGAAGACCAAAAAACCATGCGTTTTGCAGTTCTGATGTCTCCTTGCGGAGATAGCCCATGTTATATCTTGCATTTGTTAGGAAAAACTGCTTTTAGCAAGAAAAGTGCCCTTTGCAGATAGAGTTCAAATTCGAAAAACAAACACATATTCATGTTCTCCCGGCTCACCGAAGAACAAAAAACCATGAGTTATGCAGATCTGATGTCTCCTTGCGGAGATAGCCCATGTTATATCTTGCATTTGTTAGGAAAAACTGCTTATAGCAAGAAAAGTGCCCTTTGCAGATAGAGCTCAAATTCGAAAAACAAACACGTATTCATGTTCCCCCGGCTCACCGAAGACAAAAAACCATGTTATGCAGATCTGATGTCTCCTTGCGGAGATAGCCCATGTTATATCTTGCATTTGTTAGGAAAAACTGCTTTTAGCAAGAAAAGTGCCCTTTGCAGATAGAGCTCAAATTCGAAAAACAAACACGTACTCATGTTCCCCAACCTCCCCGAAGACCAAAAAACCATGAGTTATGCAGATCTGATGTCTCCTTGCGGAGATAGCCCATGTTATATCTTGCATTTGTTAGGAAAAACTGCTTATAGCAAGAAAAGTGCCCTTTGCAGATAGAGCTCAAATTCGAAAAACAAACACATATTCATGTTCCCCCGGCTCACCGAATACCAAAAAACCATGAGTTTTACAGATCTGATGTCTCCTTGCGGAGATAGCCCATGTTATATCTTGCATTTATTAGGAAAAACTGCTTTTAGCAAGAAAAGTGCCCTTTGCAGATAGAGCTCAAATTCGAAAAACAAACACATATTCATGTTCTCCCGGCTCACCGAAGAACAAAAAACCATGAGTTATGCAGATCTGATGTCTCCTTGCGGAGATAGCCCATGTTATATCTTGCATTTGTTAGGAAAAATTGTTTATAGCATGAAAAGTGCCCATTGCAGATAGAGCTCAAATTCGAAAAACAAACACATATTTATGTTCCCCCGGCTCACCGAAGACCAAAAAACCATGAGTTATGCAGATCTGATGTCTCCTTGCGGAGATAGAACATGTTATATCTTGCATTTGTTAGGAAAAACTGCTTTTAGCAAGAAAAGTGCCCTTTGCAGATAGAGCTCAAATTCGAAAAACAAACACGTATTCATGTTCCCCCACCTCCCCGAAGACCAAAAAACATGCGTTTTGCAGTTCTGATGTCTCCTTGCGGAGATAGCCCATGTTATATCTTGCATTTGTTTGGAAAAACTGTTTATAGCATGAAAAGTGCCCATTGCAGATAGAGCTCAAATTTGAAAAACAAACACATATTCATGTTCCCCCGGCTCACCGAAGACCAAAAAACCATGAGTTATGCAGATCTGATTTCTCCTTGCGGAGATAGCCCATGTTATATCTTGCATTTGTTAGGAAAAACTGCTTATAGCATGAAAAGTGCCCATTGCAGATAGAGGTCAAATTCGAAAAACAAACACATATTCATGTTCCCCCAGCTCACCGAATACCAAAAAACCATGAGTTTTTCAGATCTGATGTTTCCTTGCGGAGATAGCCCATGTTATATCTTGCATTTGTTAGGAAAAACTGCTTTTAGCAAGAAAAGTGCCCTTTGCAGATAGAGCTCAAATTCGAAAAACAAACACGTATTCATGTTCCCCAACCTCCCCGAAGACCAAAAAACCATGCGTTTTGCAGTTCTGATGTCTCCTTGCGGAGATAGCCCATGTTATATCTTGCATTTGTTAGGAAAAACTGCTTTTAGCAAGAAAAGTGCCCTTTGCAGATAGAGCTCAAATTCGAAAAACAAACACATATTCATGTTCCCCCGGCTCACCGAAGACCAAAAAACCATGAGTTATGCAGATCTGATGTCTCCTTGCGGAGATTGCCCATGTTATATCTTGCATTTGTTAGGAAAAACTGCTTATAGCAAGAAAAGTGCCCTTTGCAGATAGAGCTCAAATTCGAAAAACAAACACATATTCATGCTCCCCCGGCTCACCGAAGACCAAAAAACCATGCCTTTTGCAGTTCTGATGTCTCCTTGCGGAGATAGCCCATGTTATATCTTGCATTTGTTAGGAAAAACTGCTTTTAGCAAGAAAAGTGCCCTTTGCAGATAGAGCTCAAATTCGAAAAACAAACACATATTCATGTTCTCCCGGCTCACCGAAAAACAAAAAACCATGAGTTATGCAGATCTGATGTCTCCTTGCGGAGATAGCCCATGTTATATCTTGCATTTGTTAGGAAAAACTGCTTATAGCAAGAAAAGTGCCCTTTGCAGATAGAGCTCAAATTCGAAAAACAAACACATATTCATGCTGCCCCGGCTCACCGAAGACCAAAAAACCATGTTATGCAGATCTGATGTCTCCTTGCGGAGATAGCCCATGTTATATCTTGCATTTGTTAGGAAAAACTGCTTTTAGCAAGAAAAGTGCCCTTTGCAGATAGAGCTCAAATTCGAAAAACAAACACGTATTCATGTTCCCCAACCTCCCCGAAGACCAAAAAACCATGCGTTTTGCAGTTCTGATGTCTCCTTGCGGAGATAGCCCATGTTATATCTTGCATTTGTTAGGAAAAACTGCTTATAGCAAGAAAAGTGCCCTTTGCAGATAGAGCTCAAATTCGAAAAACAAACACATATTCATGCTGCCCCGGCTCACCGAAGACCAAAAAACCATGTTATGCAGATCTGATGTCTCCTTGCGGAGATAGCCCATGTTATGTCTTGCATTTGTTAGGAAAAACTGCTTTTAGCAAGAAAAGTGCCCTTTGCAGATAGAGCTCAAATTCGAAAAACAAACACGTATTCATGTTCCCCAACCTCCCCGAAGACCAAAAAACCATGAGTTATGCAGATCTGATGTCTCCTTGCGGAGAAAAGCCCATGTTATATCTTGCATTTGTTAGGAAAAACTGCTTATAGCAAGAAATGTGCCCTTTGCAGATAGAGCTCAAATTCGAAAAACAAACACGTATTCATGTTCCCCACCCTCCCCGAAGACCAAAAAACCATGAGTTTTGCAGATCTGATGTCTCCTTGCGGAGATAGCCCATGTTATATCTTGCATTTGTTAGGAAAAACTGCTTTTAGCAAGAAAAGTGCCCTTTGCAGATAGAGCTCAAATTCGAAAAACAAACACGTATTCATGTTCCCCAACCTCCCCGAAGACCAAAAAACCATGCGTTTTGCAGTTCTGATGTCTCCTTGCGGAGATAGCCCATGTTATATCTTGCATTTGTTAGGAAAAACTGCTTTTAGCAAGAAAAGTGCCCTTTGCAGATAGAGCTCAAATTCGAAAAAGAAACACGTATTCATGTTCCCCAACCTCCCCGAAGACCAAAAAACCATGAGTTTTGCAGATCTGATGTCTCCTTGCGGAGATAGCCCATGTTATATCTTGCATTTGTTAGGAAAAACTGCTTATAGCAAGAAAAGTGCCCTTTGCAGATAGAGCTCAAATTCGAAAAACACACATATTCATGTTCCCCCGGCTCACCAAATACCAAAAAACCATGAGTTATGCAGATCTGATGTCTCCTTGCGGAGATAGCCCATGTTATATCTTGCATTTGTTAGGAAAAACTGTTTATAGCATGAAAAGTGCCCATTGCAGATAGAGCTCAAATTCGAAAAACAAACACATATTTATGTTCCCCCGGCTCACCGAAGACCAAAAAACCATGAGTTATGCAGATCTGATGTCTCCTTGCGGAGATAGCCCATGTTATATCTTGCATTTGTTAGGAAAAACTGCTTTTAGCAAGAAAAGTGCCCTTTGCAGATAGAGCTCAAATTCGAAAAACAAACACGTATTCATGTTCCCCCACCTCCCCGAAGACCAAAAAACCATGCGTTTTGCAGTTCTGATGTCTCCTTGCGGAGATAGCCCATGTTATATCTTGCATTTGTTAGGAAAAACTGCTTTTAGCAAGAAAAGTGCCATTTGCAGATAGAGTTCAAATTCGAAAAACAAACACATATTCATGTTCTCCCGGCTCACCGAAGAACAAAAAACCATGAGTTATGCAGATCTGATGTCTCCTTGCGGAGATAGCCCATGTTATATCTTGCATTTGTTAGGAAAAACTGCTTATAGCAAGAAAAGTGCCCTTTGCAGATAGAGCTCAAATTCGAAAAACAAACACGTATTCATGTTCCCCCGGCTCACCGAAGACCAAAAAACCATGTTATGCAGATGTGATGTCTCCTTGCGGAGATAGCCCATGTTATATCTTGCATTTGTTAGGAAAAACTGCTTTTAGCAAGAAAAGTGCCCTTTGCAGATAGAGCTCAAATTCGAAAAACAAACACGTATTCATGTTCCCCAACCTCCCCGAAGACCAAAAAACCATGAGTTATGCAGATCTGATGTCTCCTTGCGGAGATAGCCCATGTTATATCTTGCATTTGTTAGGAAAAACTGCTTATAGCAAGAAAAGTGCCCTTTGCAGATAGAGCTCAAATTCGAAAAACAAACACATATTCATGTTCCCCCGGCTCACCGAATACCAAAAAACCATGAGTTTTACAGATCTGATGTCTCCTTGCGGAGATAGCCCATGTTATATCTTGCATTTATTAGGAAAAACTGCTTTTAGCAAGAAAAGTGCCCTTTGCAGATAGAGCTCAAATTCGAAAAACAAACACATATTCATGTTCTCCCGGCTCACCGAAAAACAAAAAACCATGAGTTATGCAGATCTGATGTCTCCTTGCGGAGATAGCCCATGTTATATCTTGCATTTGTTAGGAAAAACTGCTTATAGCAAGAAAAGTGCCCTTTGCAGATAGAGCTCAAATTCGAAAAACAAACACATATTCATGCTGCCCCGGCTCACCGAAGACCAAAAAACCATGTTATGCAGATCTGATGTCTCCTTGCGGAGATAGCCCATGTTATATCTTGCATTTGTTAGGAAAAACTGCTTTTAGCAAGAAAAGTGCCCTTTGCAGATAGAGCTCAAATTCGAAAAACAAACACGTATTCATGTTCCCCAACCTCCCCGAAGACCAAAAAACCATGCGTTTTGCAGATCTGATGTCTCCTTGCGGAGATAGCCCATGTTATATCTTGCATTTGTTAGGAAAAACTGCTTATAGCAAGAAAAGTGCCCTTTGCAGATAGAGCTCAAATTCGAAAAACACACATATTCATGTTCCCCCGGCTCACCAAATACCAAAAAACCATGAGTTATGCAGATCTGATGTCTCCTTGCGGAGATAGCCCATGTTATATCTTGCATTTGTTAGGAAAAACTGTTTATAGCATGAAAAGTGCCCATTGCAGATAGAGCTCAAATTCGAAAAACAAACACATATTTATGTTCCCCCGGCTCACCGAAGACCAAAAAACCATGAGTTATGCAGATCTGATGTCTCCTTGCGGAGATAGCCCATGTTATATCTTGCATTTGTTAGGAAAAACTGCTTTTAGCAAGAAAAGTGCCCTTTGCAGATAGAGCTCAAATTCGAAAAACAAACACGTATTCATGTTCCCCCACCTCCCCGAAGACCAAAAAACCATGCGTTTTGCAGTTCTGATGTCTCCTTGCGGAGATAGCCCATGTTATATCTTGCATTTGTTAGGAAAAACTGCTTTTAGCAAGAAAAGTGCCCTTTGCAGATAGAGTTCAAATTCGAAAAACAAACACATATTCATGTTCTCCCGGCTCACCGAAGAACAAAAAACCATGAGTTATGCAGATCTGATGTCTCCTTGCGGAGATAGCCCATGTTATATCTTGCATTTGTTAGGAAAAACTGCTTATAGCAAGAAAAGTGCCCTTTGCAGATAGAGCTCAAATTCGAAAAACAAACACGTATTCATGTTCCCCCGGCTCACCGAAGACCAAAAAACCATGTTATGCAGATCTGATGTCTCCTTGCGGAGATAGCCCATGTTATATCTTGCATTTGTTAGGAAAAACTGCTTTTAGCAAGAAAAGTGCTCTTTGCAGATAGAGCTCAAATTCGAAAAACAAACACGTATTCATGTTCCCCAACCTCCCCGAAGACCAAAAAACCATGAGTTATGCAGATCTGATGTCTCCTTGCGGAGATAGCCCATGTTATATCTTGCATTTGTTAGGAAAAACTGCTTATAGCAAGAAAAGTGCCCTTTGCAGATAGAGCTCAAATTCGAAAAACAAACACATATTCATGTTCCCCCGGCTCACCGAATACCAAAAAACCATGAGTTTTACAGATCTGATGTCTCCTTGCGGAGATAGCCCATGTTATATCTTGCATTTATTAGGAAAAACTGCTTTTAGCAAGAAAAGTGCCCTTTGCAGATAGAGCTCAAATTCGAAAAACAAACACATATTCATGTTCTCCCGGCTCACCGAAGAACAAAAAACCATGAGTTATGCAGATCTGATGTCTCCTTGCGGAGATAGCCCATGTTATATCTTGCATTTGTTAGGAAAAATTGTTTATAGCATGAAAAGTGCCCATTGCAGATAGAGCTCAAATTCGAAAAACAAACACATATTTATGTTCCCCCGGCTCACCGAAGACCAAAAAACCATGTTATGCAGATCTGATGTCTCCTTGCGGAGATAGCCCATGTTATATCTTGCATTTGTTAGGAAAAACTGCTTTTAGCAAGAAAAGTGCCCTTTGCAGATAGAGCTCAAATTCGAAAAACAAACACGTATTCATGTTCCCCAAGCTCCCCGAAGACCAAAAAACCATGAGTTATGCAGATCTGATGTCTCCTTGCGGAGATAGCCCATGTTATATCTTGCATTTGTTAGGAAAAACTGCTTTTAGCAAGAAAAGTGCCCTTTGCAGATAGAGCTCAAATTCGAAAAACACACATATTCATGTTCCCCCGGCTCACCAAATACCAAAAAAACCATGAGTTTTACAGATCTGATGTCTCCTTGCGGAGATAGCCCATGTTATATCTTGCATTTGTTAGGAAAAACTGTTTATAGCATGAAAAGTGCCCATTGCAGATAGAGCTCAAATTCGAAAAACAAACACATATTTATGTTCCCCCGGCTCACCGAAGACCAAAAAACCATGAGTTATGCAGATCTGATGTCTCCTTGCGGAGATAGTCCATGTTATATCTTGCATTTGTTAGGAAAAACTGCTTTTAGCAAGAAAAGTGCCCTTTGCAGATAGAGCTCAAATTCGAAAAACAAACACGTATTCATGTTCCCCCACCTCCCCGAAGACCAAAAAACCATGCGTTTTGCAGTTCTGATGTCTCCTTGCGGAGATAGCCCATGTTATATCTTGCATTTGTTAGGAAAAACTGCTTTTAGCAAGAAAAGTGCCCTTTGCAGATAGAGTTCAAATTCGAAAAACAAACACATATTCATGTTCTCCCGGCTCACCGAAGAACAAAAAACCATGAGTTATGCAGATCTGATGTCTCCTTGCGGAGATAGCCCATGTTATATCTTGCATTTGTTAGGAAAAACTGCTTATAGCAAGAAAAGTGCCCTTTGCAGATAGAGCTCAAATTCGAAAAACAAACACGTATTCATGTTCCCCCGGCTCACCGAAGACCAAAAAACCATGTTATGCAGATCTGATGTCTCCTTGCGGAGATAGCCCATGTTATATCTTGCATTTGTTAGGAAAAACTGCTTTTAGCAAGAAAAGTGCCCTTTGCAGATAGAGCTCAAATTCGAAAAACAAACACGTATTCATGTTCCCCAACCTCCCCGAAGACCAAAAAACCATGAGTTATGCAGATCTGATGTCTCCTTGCGGAGATAGCCCATGTTATATCTTGCATTTGTTAGGAAAAACTGCTTATAGCAAGAAAAGTGCCCTTTGCAGATAGAGCTCAAATTCGAAAAACAAACACATATTCATGTTCCCCCGGCTAACCGAATACCAAAAAACCATGAGTTTTACAGATCTGATGTCTCCTTGCGGAGATAGCCCATGTTATATCTTGCATTTATTAGGAAAAACTGCTTTTAGCAAGAAAAGTGCCCTTTGCAGATAGAGCTCAAATTCGAAAAACAAACACATATTCATGTTCTCCCGGCTCACCGAAGAACAAAAAACCATGAGTTATGCAGATCTGATGTCTCCTTGCGGAGATAGCCCATGTTATATCTTGCATTTGTTAGGAAAAATTGTTTATAGCATGAAAAGTGCCCATTGCAGATAGAGCTCAAATTCGAAAAACAAACACATATTTATGTTCCCCCGGCTCACCGAAGACCAAAAAACCATGAGTTATGCAGATCTGATGTCTCCTTGCGGAGATAGAACATGTTATATCTTGCATTTGTTAGGAAAAACTGCTTTTAGCAAGAAAAGTGCCCTTTGCAGATAGAGCTCAAATTCGAAAAACAAACACGTATTCATGTTCCCCCACCTCCCCGAAGACCAAAAAACCATGAGTTATGCAGATCTGATGTCTCCTTGCGGAGATAGCCCATGTTATATCTTGCATTTGTTAGGAAAAACTGCTTATAGCAAGAAAAGTGCCCTTTGCAGATAGAGCTCAAGTTCGAAAAACACACATATTCATGTTCCCCCGGCTCACCAAATACCAAAAAACCATGAGTTTTACAGATCTGATGTCTCCTTGCGGAGATAGCCCATGTTATATCTTGCATTTGTTAGGAAAAACTGTTTATAGCATGAAAAGTGCCCATTGCAGATAGAGCTCAAATTCGAAAAACAAACACATATTTATGTTCCCCCGGCTCACCGAAGACCAAAAAACCATGAGTTATGCAGATCTGATGTCTCCTTGCGGAGATAGCCCATGTTATATCTTGCATTTGTTAGGAAAAATTGTTTATAGCATGAAAAGTGCCCATTGCAGATAGAGCTCAAATTCGAAAAACAAACACATATTTATGTTCCCCCGGCTCACCGAAGACCAAAAAACCATGTTATGCAGATCTGATGTCTCCTTGCGGAGATAGCCCATGTTATATCTTGCATTTGTTAGGAAAAACTGCTTTTAGCAAGAAAAGTGCCCTTTGCAGATAGAGCTCAAATTCGAAAAACAAACACGTATTCATGTTCCCCCACCTACCCGAAGACCAAAAAACCATGCGTTTTGCAGTTCTGATGTCTCCTTGCGGAGATAGCCCATGTTATATCTTGCATTTGTTAGGAAAAACTGCTTTTAGCAAGAAAAGTGCCCTTTGCAGATAGAGTTCAAATTCGAAAAACAAACACATATTCATGTTCTCCCGGCTCACCGAAGAACAAAAAACCATGAGTTATGCAGATCTGATGTCTCCTTGCGGAGATAGCCCATGTTATATCTTGCATTTGTTAGGAAAAATTGTTTATAGCATGAAAAGTGCCCATTGCAGATAGAGCTCAAATTCGAAAAACAAACACATATTTATGTTCCCCCGGCTCACCGAAGACCAAAAAACCATGAGTTATGCAGATCTGATGTCTCCTTGCGGAGATAGCCCATGTTATATCTTGCATTTGTTAGGAAAAACTGCTTTTAGCAAGAAAAGTGCCCTTTGCAGATAGAGCTCAAATTCGAAAAACAAACACGTATTCATGTTCCCCAACCTCCCCGAAGACCAAAAAACCATGAGTTATGCAGATCTGATGTCTCCTTGCGGAGATAGCCCATGTTATATCTTGCATTTGTTAGGAAAAACTGCTTATAGCAAGAAAAGTGCCCTTTGGAGATAGAGCTCAAATTCGAAAAACAAACACGTATTCATGTTCCCCAACCTCCCCGAAGACCAAAAAACCATGAGTTATGCAGATCTGATGTCTCCTTGCGGAGATAGCCCATGTTATATCTTGCATTTGTTAGGAAAAACTGCTTATAGCAAGAAAAGTGCCCTTTGCAGATAGAGCTCAAATTCGAAAAACAAACACATATTCATGTTCCCCCGGCTAACCGAATACCAAAAAACCATGAGTTTTACAGATCTGATGTCTCCTTGCGGAGATAGCCCATGTTATATCTTGCATTTATTAGGAAAAACTGCTTTTAGCAAGAAAAGTGCCCTTTGCAGATAGAGCTCAAATTCGAAAAACAAACACATATTCATGTTCTCCCGGCTCACCGAAGAACAAAAAACCATGAGTTATGCAGATCTGATGTCTCCTTGCGGAGATAGCCCATGTTATATCTTGCATTTGTTAGGAAAAATTGTTTATAGCATGAAAAGTGCCCATTGCAGATAGAGCTCAAATTCGAAAAACAAACACATATTTATGTTCCCCCGGCTCACCGAAGACCAAAAAACCATGAGTTATGCAGATCTGATGTCTCCTTGCGGAGATAGAACATGTTATATCTTGCATTTGTTAGGAAAAACTGCTTTTAGCAAGAAAAGTGCCCTTTGCAGATAGAGCTCAAATTCGAAAAACAAACACGTATTCATGTTCCCCCACCTCCCCGAAGACCAAAAAACCATGAGTTATGCAGATCTGATGTCTCCTTGCGGAGATAGCCCATGTTATATCTTGCATTTGTTAGGAAAAACTGCTTATAGCAAGAAAAGTGCCCTTTGCAGATAGAGTTCAAATTCGAAAAACAAACACATATTCATGTTCTCCCGGCTCACCGAAGAACAAAAAACCATGAGTTATGCAGATCTGATGTCTCCTTGCGGAGATAGCCCATGTTATATCTTGCATTTGTTAGGAAAAACTGCTTATAGCAAGAAAAGTGCCCTTTGCAGATAGAGCTCAAATTCGAAAAACAAACACGTATTCATGTTCCCCCGGCTCACCGAAGACCAAAAAACCATGTTATGCAGATCTGATGTCTCCTTGCGGAGATAGCCCATGTTATATCTTGCATTTGTTAGGAAAAACTGCTTTTAGCAAGAAAAGTGCCCTTTGCAGATAGAGCTCAAATTCGAAAAACAAACACGTATTCATGTTCCCCAACCTCCCCGAAGACCAAAAAACCATGAGTTATGCAGATCTGATGTCTCCTTGCGGAGATAGCCCATGTTATATCTTGCATTTGTTAGGAAAAACTGCTTATAGCAAGAAAAGTGCCCTTTGCAGATAGAGCTCAAATTCGAAAAACAAACACATATTCATGTTCCCCCGGCTCACCGAATACCAAAAAACCATGAGTTTTACAGATCTGATGTCTCCTTGCGGAGATAGCCCATGTTATATCTTGCATTTATTAGGAAAAACTGCTTTTAGCAAGAAAAGTGCCCTTTGCAGATAGAGCTCAAATTCGAAAAACAAACACATATTCATGTTCTCCCGGCTCACCGAAGAACAAAAAACCATGAGTTATGCAGATCTGATGTCTCCTTGCGGAGATAGCCCATGTTATATCTTGCATTTGTTAGGAAAAATTGTTTATAGCATGAAAAGTGCCCATTGCAGATAGAGCTCAAATTCGAAAAACAAACACATATTCATGTTCCCCCGGCTCACCGAAGACCAAAAAACCATGTTATGCAGATCTGATGTCTCCTTGCGGAGATAGCCCATGTTATATCTTGCATTTGTTAGGAAAAACTGCTTTTAGCAAGAAAAGTGCCCTTTGCAGATAGAGCTCAAATTCGAAAAACACACATATTCATGTTCCCCCGGCTCACCAAATACCAAAAAAACCATGAGTTTTACAGATCTGATGTCTCCTTGCGGAGATAGCCCATGTTATATCTTGCATTTGTTAGGAAAAACTGTTTATAGCATGAAAAGTGCCCATTGCAGATAGAGCTCAAATTCGAAAAACAAACACATATTTATGTTCCCCCGGCTCACCGAAGACCAAAAAACCATGAGTTATGCAGATCTGATGTCTCCTTGCGGAGATAGTCCATGTTGTATCTTGCATTTGTTAGGAAAAACTGCTTTTAGCAAGAAAAGTGCCCTTTGCAGATAGAGCTCAAATTCGAAAAACAAACACGTATTCATGTTCCCCCACCTCCCCGAAGACCAAAAAACCATGCGTTTTGCAGTTCTGATGTCTCCTTGCGGAGATAGCCCATGTTATATCTTGCATTTGTTAGGAAAAACTGCTTTTAGCAAGAAAAGTGCCCTTTGCAGATAGAGTTCAAATTCGAAAAACAAACACATATTCATGTTCTCCCGGCTCACCGAAGAACAAAAAACCATGAGTTATGCAGATCTGATGTCTCCTTGCGGAGATAGCCCATGTTATATCTTGCATTTGTTAGGAAAAACTGCTTATAGCAAGAAAAGTGCCCTTTGCAGATAGAGCTCAAATTCGAAAAATAAACACGTATTCATGTTCCCCCGGCTCACCGAAGACCAAAAAACCATGTTATGCAGATCTGATGTCTCCTTGCGGAGATAGCCCATGTTATATCTTGCATTTGTTAGGAAAAACTGCTTTTAGCAAGAAAAGTGCCCTTTGCAGATAGAGCTCAAATTCGAAAAACAAACACGTATTCATGTTCCCCAACCTCCCCGAAGACCAAAAAACCATGAGTTATGCAGATCTGATGTCTCCTTGCGGAGATAGCCCATGTTATATCTTGCATTTGTTAGGAAAAACTGCTTATAGCAAGAAAAGTGCCCTTTGCAGATAGAGCTCAAATTCGAAAAACAAACACATATTCATGTTCCCCCGGCTAACCGAATACCAAAAAACCATGAGTTTTACAGATCTGATGTCTCCTTGCGGAGATAGCCCATGTTATATCTTGCATTTATTAGGAAAAACTGCTTTTAGCAAGAAAAGTGCCCTTTGCAGATAGAGCTCAAATTCGAAAAACAAACACATATTCATGTTCTCCCGGCTCACCGAAGAACAAAAAACCATGAGTTATGCAGATCTGATGTCTCCTTGCGGAGATAGCCCATGTTATATCTTGCATTTGTTAGGAAAAATTGTTTATAGCATGAAAAGTGCCCATTGCAGATAGAGCTCAAATTCGAAAAACAAACACATATTTATGTTCCCCCGGCTCACCGAAGACCAAAAAACCATGAGTTATGCAGATCTGATGTCTCCTTGCGGAGATAGAACATGTTATATCTTGCATTTGTTAGGAAAAACTGCTTTTAGCAAGAAAAGTGCCCTTTGCAGATAGAGCTCAAATTCGAAAAACAAACACGTATTCATGTTCCCCCACCTCCCCGAAGACCAAAAAACCATGAGTTATGCAGATCTGATGTCTCCTTGCGGAGATAGCCCATGTTATATCTTGCATTTGTTAGGAAAAACTGCTTATAGCAAGAAAAGTGCCCTTTGCAGATAGAGCTCAAATTCGAAAAACACACATATTCATGTTCCCCCGGCTCACCAAATACCAAAAAACCATGAGTTTTACAGATCTGATGTCTCCTTGCGGAGATAGCCCATGTTATATCTTGCATTTGTTAGGAAAAACTGTTTATAGCATGAAAAGTGCCCATTGCAGATAGAGCTCAAATTCGAAAAACAAACACATATTTATGTTCCCCCGGCTCACCGAAGACCAAAAAACCATGAGTTATGCAGATCTGATGTCTCCTTGCGGAGATAGCCCATGTTATATCTTGCATTTGTTAGGAAAAATTGTTTATAGCATGAAAAGTGCCCATTGCAGATAGAGCTCAAATTCGAAAAACAAACACATATTTATGTTCCCCCGGCTCACCGAAGACCAAAAAACCATGTTATGCAGATCTGATGTCTCCTTGCGGAGATAGCCCATGTTATATCTTGCATTTGTTAGGAAAAACTGCTTTTAGCAAGAAAAGTGCCCTTTGCAGATAGAGCTCAAATTCGAAAAACAAACACGTATTCATGTTCCCCCACCTCCCCGAAGACCAAAAAACCATGCGTTTTGCAGTTCTGATGTCTCCTTGCGGAGATAGCCCATGTTATATCTTGCATTTGTTAGGAAAAACTGCTTTTAGCAAGAAAAGTGCCCTTTGCAGATAGAGTTCAAATTCGAAAAACAAACACATATTCATGTTCTCCCGGCTCACCGAAGAACAAAAAACCATGAGTTATGCAGATCTGATGTCTCCTTGCGGAGATAGCCCATGTTATATCTTGCATTTGTTAGGAAAAATTGTTTATAGCATGAAAAGTGCCCATTGCAGATAGAGCTCAAATTCGAAAAACAAACACATATTTATGTTCCCCCGGCTCACCGAAGACCAAAAAACCATGAGTTATGCAGATCTGATGTCTCCTTGCGGAGATAGCCCATGTTATATCTTGCATTTGTTAGGAAAAACTGCTTTTAGCAAGAAAAGTGCCCTTTGCAGATAGAGCTCAAATTCGAAAAACAAACACGTATTCATGTTCCCCAACCTCCCCGAAGACCAAAAAACCATGAGTTATGCAGATCTGATGTCTCCTTGCGGAGATAGCCCATGTTATATCTTGCATTTGTTAGGAAAAACTGCTTATAGCAAGAAAAGTGCCCTTTGCAGATAGAGCTCAAATTCGAAAAACAAACACGTATTCATGTTCCCCAACCTCCCCGAAGACCAAAAAACCATGAGTTATGCAGATCTGATGTCTCCTTGCGGAGATAGCCCATGTTATATCTTGCATTTGTTAGGAAAAACTGCTTATAGCAAGAAAAGTGCCCTTTGCAGATAGAGCTCAAATTCGAAAAACAAACACATATTCATGTTCCCCCGGCTAACCGAATACCAAAAAACCATGAGTTTTACAGATCTGATGTCTCCTTGCGGAGATAGCCCATGTTATATCTTGCATTTATTAGGAAAAACTGCTTTTAGCAAGAAAAGTGCCCTTTGCAGATAGAGCTCAAATTCGAAAAACAAACACATATTCATGTTCTCCCGGCTCACCGAAGAACAAAAAACCATGAGTTATGCAGATCTGATGTCTCCTTGCGGAGATAGCCCATGTTATATCTTGCATTTGTTAGGAAAAATTGTTTATAGCATGAAAAGTGCCCATTGCAGATAGAGCTCAAATTCGAAAAACAAACACATATTTATGTTCCCCCGGCTCACCGAAGACCAAAAAACCATGAGTTATGCAGATCTGATGTCTCCTTGCGGAGATAGAACATGTTATATCTTGCATTTGTTAGGAAAAACTGCTTTTAGCAAGAAAAGTGCCCTTTGCAGATAGAGCTCAAATTCGAAAAACAAACACGTATTCATGTTCCCCCACCTCCCCGAAGACCAAAAAACCATGAGTTATGCAGATCTGATGTCTCCTTGCGGAGATAGCCCATGTTATATCTTGCATTTGTTAGGAAAAACTGCTTATAGCAAGAAAAGTGCCCTTTGCAGATAGAGCTCAAATTCGAAAAACACACATATTCATGTTCCCCCGGCTCACCAAATACCAAAAAACCATGAGTTTTACAGATCTGATGTCTCCTTGCGGAGATAGCCCATGTTATATCTTGCATTTGTTAGGAAAAACTGTTTATAGCATGAAAAGTGCCCATTGCAGATAGAGCTCAAATTCGAAAAACAAACACATATTTATGTTCCCCCGGCTCACCGAAGACCAAAAAACCATGTTATGCAGATCTGATGTCTCCTTGCGGAGATAGCCCATGTTATATCTTGCATTTGTTAGGAAAAATTGTTTATAGCATGAAAAGTGCCCATTGCAGATAGAGCTCAAATTCGAAAAACAAACACATATTTATGTTCCCCCGGCTCACCGAAGACCAAAAAACCATGAGTTATGCAGATCTGATGTCTCCTTGCGGAGATAGCCCATGTTATATCTTGCATTTGTTAGGAAAAACTGCTTTTAGCAAGAAAAGTGCCCTTTGCAGATAGAGCTCAAATTCGAAAAACAAACACGTATTCATGTTCCCCAACCTCCCCGAAGACCAAAAAACCATGAGTTATGCAGATCTGATGTCTCCTTGCGGAGATAGCCCATGTTATATCTTGCATTTGTTAGGAAAAACTGCTTATAGCAAGAAAAGTGCCCTTTGCAGATAGAGCTCAAATTCGAAAAACAAACACGTATTCATGTTCCCCAACCTCCCCGAAGACCAAAAAACCATGAGTTATGCAGATCTGATGTCTCCTTGCGGAGATAGCCCATGTTATATCTTGCATTTGTTAGGAAAAACTGCTTATAGCAAGAAAAGTGCCCTTTGCAGATAGAGCTCAAATTCGAAAAACAAACACATATTCATGTTCCCCCGGCTAACCGAATACCAAAAAACCATGAGTTTTACAGATCTGATGTCTCCTTGCGGAGATAGCCCATGTTATATCTTGCATTTATTAGGAAAAACTGCTTTTAGCAAGAAAAGTGCCCTTTGCAGATAGAGCTCAAATTCGAAAAACAAACACATATTCATGTTCTCCCGGCTCACCGAAGAACAAAAAACCATGAGTTATGCAGATCTGATGTCTCCTTGCGGAGATAGCCCATGTTATATCTTGCATTTGTTAGGAAAAATTGTTTATAGCATGAAAAGTGCCCATTGCAGATAGAGCTCAAATTCGAAAAACAAACACATATTTATGTTCCCCCGGCTCACCGAAGACCAAAAAACCATGAGTTATGCAGATCTGATGTCTCCTTGCGGAGATAGAACATGTTATATCTTGCATTTGTTAGGAAAAACTGCTTTTAGCAAGAAAAGTGCCCTTTGCAGATAGAGCTCAAATTCGAAAAACAAACACGTATTCATGTTCCCCCACCTCCCCGAAGACCAAAAAACCATGAGTTATGCAGATCTGATGTCTCCTTGCGGAGATAGCCCATGTTATATCTTGCATTTGTTAGGAAAAACTGCTTATAGCAAGAAAAGTGCCCTTTGCAGATAGAGCTCAAATTCGAAAAACACACATATTCATGTTCCCCCGGCTCACCAAATACCAAAAAACCATGAGTTTTACAGATCTGATGTCTCCTTGCGGAGATAGCCCATGTTATATCTTGCATTTGTTAGGAAAAACTGTTTATAGCATGAAAAGTGCCCATTGCAGATAGAGCTCAAATTCGAAAAACAAACACATATTTATGTTCCCCCGGCTCACCGAAGACCAAAAAACCATGTTATGCAGATCTGATGTCTCCTTGCGGAGATAGCCCATGTTATATCTTGCATTTGTTAGGAAAAACTGCTTTTAGCAAGAAAAGTGCCCTTTGCAGATAGAGCTCAAATTCGAAAAACAAACACGTATTCATGTTCCCCCACCTCCCCGAAGACCAAAAAACCATGAGTTATGCAGATCTGATGTCTCCTTGCGGAGATAGCCCATGTTATATCTTGCATTTGTTAGGAAAAATTGTTTATAGCATGAAAAGTGCCCATTGCAGATAGAGCTCAAATTCGAAAAACAAACACATATTTATGTTCCCCCGGCTCACCGAAGACCAAAAAACCATGAGTTATGCAGATCTGATGTCTCCTTGCGGAGATAGCCCATGTTATATCTTGCATTTGTTAGGAAAAACTGCTTTTAGCAAGAAAAGTGCCCTTTGCAGATAGAGCTCAAATTCGAAAAACAAACACGTATTCATGTTCCCCAACCTCCCCGAAGACCAAAAAACCATGAGTTATGCAGATCTGATGTCTCCTTGCGGAGATAGCCCATGTTATATCTTGCATTTGTTAGGAAAAACTGCTTATAGCAAGAAAAGTGCCCTTTGCAGATAGAGCTCAAATTCGAAAAACAAACACGTATTCATGTTCCCCAACCTCCCCGAAGACCAAAAAACCATGAGTTATGCAGATCTGATGTCTCCTTGCGGAGATAGCCCATGTTATATCTTGCATTTGTTAGGAAAAACTGCTTATAGCAAGAAAAGTGCCCTTTGCAGATAGAGCTCAAATTCGAAAAACAAACACATATTCATGTTCCCCCGGCTAACCGAATACCAAAAAACCATGAGTTTTACAGATCTGATGTCTCCTTGCGGAGATAGCCCATGTTATATCTTGCATTTATTAGGAAAAACTGCTTTTAGCAAGAAAAGTGCCCTTTGCAGATAGAGCTCAAATTCGAAAAACAAACACATATTCATGTTCTCCCGGCTCACCGAAGAACAAAAAACCATGAGTTATGCAGATCTGATGTCTCCTTGCGGAGATAGCCCATGTTATATCTTGCATTTGTTAGGAAAAATTGTTTATAGCATGAAAAGTGCCCATTGCAGATAGAGCTCAAATTCGAAAAACAAACACATATTTATGTTCCCCCGGCTCACCGAAGACCAAAAAACCATGAGTTATGCAGATCTGATGTCTCCTTGCGGAGATAGAACATGTTATATCTTGCATTTGTTAGGAAAAACTGCTTTTAGCAAGAAAAGTGCCCTTTGCAGATAGAGCTCAAATTCAAAAAACAAACACGTATTCATGTTCCCCCACCTCCCCGAAGACCAAAAAACCATGAGTTATGCAGATCTGATGTCTCCTTGCGGAGATAGCCCATGTTATATCTTGCATTTGTTAGGAAAAACTGCTTATAGCAAGAAAAGTGCCCTTTGCAGATAGAGCTCAAATTCGAAAAACACACATATTCATGTTCCCCCGGCTCACCAAATACCAAAAAACCATCAGTTTTACAGATCTGATGTCTCCTTGCGGAGATAGCCCATGTTATATCTTGCATTTGTTAGGAAAAACTGTTTATAGCATGAAAAGTGCCCATTGCAGATAGAGCTCAAATTCGAAAAACAAACACATATTTATGTTCCCCCGGCTCACCGAAGACCAAAAAACCATGAGTTATGCAGATCTGATGTCTCCTTGCGGAGATAGCCCATGTTATATCTTGCATTTGTTAGGAAAAATTGTTTATAGCATGAAAAGTGCCCATTGCAGATAGAGCTCAAATTCGAAAAACAAACACATATTTATGTTCCCCCGGCTCACCGAAGACCAAAAAACCATGTTATGCAGATCTGATGTCTCCTTGCGGAGATAGCCCATGTTATATCTTGCATTTGTTAGGAAAAACTGCTTTTAGCAAGAAAAGTGCCCTTTGCAGATAGAGCTCAAATTCGAAAAACAAACACGTATTCATGTTCCCCCACCTCCCCGAAGACCAAAAAACCATGCGTTTTGCAGTTCTGATGTCTCCTTGCGGAGATAGCCCATGTTATATCTTGCATTTGTTAGGAAAAACTGCTTTTAGCAAGAAAAGTGCCCTTTGCAGATAGAGTTCAAATTCGAAAAACAAACACATATTCATGTTCTCCCGGCTCACCGAAGAACAAAAAACCATGAGTTATGCAGATCTGATGTCTCCTTGCGGAGATAGCCCATGTTATATCTTGCATTTGTTAGGAAAAATTGTTTATAGCATGAAAAGTGCCCATTGCAGATAGAGCTCAAATTCGAAAAACAAACACATATTTATGTTCCCCCGGCTCACCGAAGACCAAAAAACCATGAGTTATGCAGATCTGATGTCTCCTTGCGGAGATAGCCCATGTTATATCTTGCATTTGTTAGGAAAAACTGCTTTTAGCAAGAAAAGTGCCCTTTGCAGATAGAGCTCAAATTCGAAAAACAAACACGTATTCATGTTCCCCCACCTCCCCGAAGACCAAAAAACCATGCGTTTTGCAGTTCTGATGTCTCCTTGCGGAGATAGCCCATGTTATATCTTGCATTTGTTAGGAAAAACTGCTTTTAGCAAGAAAAGTGCCCTTTGCAGATAGAGTTCAAATTCGAAAAACAAACACATATTCATGTTCTCCCGGCTCACCGAAGAACAAAAAACCATGAGTTATGCAGATCTGATGTCTCCTTGCGGAGATAGCCCATGTTATATCTTGCATTTGTTAGGAAAAACTGCTTATAGCAAGAAAAGTGCCCTTTGCAGATAGAGCTCAAATTCGAAAAACAAACACGTATTCATGTTCCCCCGGCTCACCGAAGACCAAAAAACCATGTTATGCAGATCTGATGTCTCCTTGCGGAGATAGCCCATGTTATATCTTGCATTTGTTAGGAAAAACTTCTTTTAGCAAGAAAAGTGCCCTTTGCAGATAGAGCTCAAATTCGAAAAACAAACACGTATTCATGTTCCCCAACCTCCCCGAAGACCAAAAAACCATGAGTTTTACAGATCTGATGTCTCCTTGCGGAGATAGCCCATGTTATATCTTGCATTTATTAGGAAAAACTGCTTTTAGCAAGAAAAGTGCCCTTTGCAGATAGAGCTCAAATTCGAAAAACAAACACATATTCATGTTCTCCCGGCTCACCGAAGAACAAAAATCCATGAGTTATGCAGATCTGATGTCTCCTTGCGGAGATAGCCCATGTTATATCTTGCATTTGTTAGGAAAAACTGCTTTTAGCAAGAAAAGTGCCCTTTGCAGATAGAGTTCAAATTCGAAAAACAAACACATATTCATGTTCTCCCGGCTCACCGAAGAACAAAAAACCATGAGTTATGCAGATCTGATGTCTCCTTGCGGAGATAGCCCATGTTATATCTTGCATTTGTTAGGAAAAACTGCTTATAGCAAGAAAAGTGCCCTTTGCAGATAGAGCTCAAATTCGAAAAACAAACACATATTTATGTTCCCCCGGCTCACCGAAGACCAAAAAACCATGAGTTATGCAGATATGATGTCTCCTTGCGGAGATAGCCCATGTTATATCTTGCATTTGTTAGGAAAAACTGCTTTTAGCAAGAAAAGTGCCCTTTGCAGATAGAGCTCAAATTCGAAAAACAAACACGTATTCATGTTCCCCCACCTCCCCGAAGACCAAAAAACCATGCGTTTTGCAGTTCTGATGTCTCCTTGCGGAGATAGCCCATGTTATATCTTGCATTTGTTAGGAAAAACTGCTTATAGCAAGAAAAGTGCCCTTTGCAGATAGAGCTCAAATTCGAAAAACAAACACGTATTCATGTTCCCCCGGCTCACCGAAGACCAAAAAACCATGTTATGCAGATCTGATGTCTCCTTGCGGAGATAGCCCATGTTATATCTTGCATTTGTTAGGAAAAACTGCTTTTAGCAAGAAAAGTGCCCTTTGCAGATAGAGCTCAAATTCGAAAAACAAACACGTATTCATGTTCCCCAACCTCCCCGAAGACCAAAAAACCATGAGTTATGCAGATCTGATGTCTCCTTGCGGAGATAGCCCATGTTATATCTTGCATTTGTTAGGAAAAACTGCTTTTAGCAAGAAAAGTGCCCTTTGCAGATAGAGCTCAAATTCGAAAAACAAACACGTATTCATGTTCCCCAACCTCCCCGAAGACCAAAAAACCATGAGTTATGCAGATCTGATGTCTCCTTGCGGAGATAGCCCATGTTATATCTTGCATTTGTTAGGAAAAACTGCTTATAGCAAGAAAAGTGCCCTTTGCAGATAGAGCTCAAATTCGAAAAACACACATATTCATGTTCCCCCGGCTCACCAAATACCAAAAAACCATGAGTTTTACAGATCTGATGTCTCCTTGCGGAGATAGCCCATGTTATATCTTGCATTTGTTAGGAAAAACTGTTTATAGCATGAAAAGTGCCCATTGCAGATAGAGCTCAAATTCGAAAAACAAACACATATTTATGTTCCCCCGGCTCACCGAAGACCAAAAAACCATGAGTTATGCAGATCTGATGTCTCCTTGCGGAGATAGTCCATGTTATATCTTGCATTTGTTAGGAAAAACTGCTTTTAGCAAGAAAAGTGCCCTTTGCAGATAGAGCTCAAATTCGAAAAACAAACACGTATTCATGTTCCCCCACCTCCCCGAAGACCAAAAAACCATGCGTTTTGCAGTTCTGATGTCTCCTTGCGGAGATAGCCCATGTTATATCTTGCATTTGTTAGGAAAAACTGCTTTTAGCAAGAAAAGTGCCCTTTGCAGATAGAGTTCAAATTCGAAAAACAAACACATATTCATGTTCTCCCGGCTCACCGAAGAACAAAAAACCATGAGTTATGCAGATCTGATGTCTCCTTGCGGAGATAGCCCATGTTATATCTTGCATTTGTTAGGAAAAACTGCTTATAGCAAGAAAAGTGCCCTTTGCAGATAGAGCTCAAATTCGAAAAACAAACACGTATTCATGTTCCCCCGGCTCACCGAAGACCAAAAAACCATGTTATGCAGATCTGATGTCTCCTTGCGGAGATAGCCCATGTTATATCTTGCATTTGTTAGGAAAAACTGCTTTTAGCAAGAAAAGTGCCCTTTGCAGATAGAGCTCAAATTCGAAAAACAAACACGTATTCATGTTCCCCAACCTCCCCGAAGACCAAAAAACCATGAGTTATGCAGATCTGATGATTCCTTGCGGAGATAGCCCATGTTATATCTTGCATTTGTTAGGAAAAACTGCTTATAGCAAGAAAAGTGCCCTTTGCAGATAGAGCTCAAATTCGAAAAACAAACACATATTCATGTTCCCCCGGCTCACCGAATACCAAAAAACCATGAGTTTTACAGATCTGATGTCTCCTTGCGGAGATAGCCCATGTTATATCTTGCATTTATTAGGAAAAACTGCTTTTAGCAAGAAAAGTGCCCTTTGCAGATAGAGCTCAAATTCGAAAAACAAACACATATTCATGTTCTCCCGGCTCACCGAAGAACAAAAAACCATGAGTTATGCAGATCTGATGTCTCCTTGCGGAGATAGCCCATGTTATATGTTGCATTTGTTAGGAAAAATTGTTTATAGCATGAAAAGTGCCCATTGCAGATAGAGCTCAAATTCGAAAAACAAACACATATTTATGTTCCCCCGGCTCACCGAAGACCAAAAAACCATGAGTTATGCAGATCTGATGTCTCCTTGCGGAGATAGAACATGTTATATCTTGCATTTGTTACGAAAAACTGCTTTTAGCAAGAAAAGTGCCCTTTGCAGATAGAGCTCAAATTCGAAAAACAAACACGTATTCATGTTCCCCCACCTCCCCGAAGACCAAAAAACCATGAGTTATGCAGATCTGATGTCTCCTTGCGGAGATAGCCCATGTTATATCTTGCATTTGTTAGGAAAAACTGCTTATAGCAAGAAAAGTGCCCTTTGCAGATAGAGCTCAAATTCGAAAAACACACATATTCATGTTCCCCCGGCTCACCAAATACCAAAAAACCATGAGTTTTACAGATCTGATGTCTCCTTGCGGAGATAGCCCATGTTATATCTTGCATTTGTTAGGAAAAACTGTTTATAGCATGAAAAGTGCCCATTGCAGATAGAGTTCAAATTCGAAAAACAAACATGTTCTCCCGGCTCACCGAAGAACAAAAAACCATGAGTTATGCAGATCTGATGTCTCCTTGCGGAGATAGCCCATGTTATATCTTGCATTTGTTAGGAAAAACTGTTTATAGCATGAAAAGTGCCCATTGCAGATAGAGCTCAAATTCGAAAAACAAACACATATTTATGTTCCCCCGGCTCACCGAAGACCAAAAAACCATGAGTTATGCAGATCTGATGTCTCCTTGCGGAGATAGAACATGTTATATCTTGCATTTGTTAGGAAAAACTGCTTTTAGCAAGAAAAGTGCCCTTTGCAGATAGAGCTCAAATTCGAAAAACAAACACGTATTCATGTTCCCCAACCTCCCCGAAGACCAAAAAACCATGAGTTATGCAGATCTGATGTCTCCTTGCGGAGATAGCCCATGTTATATCTTGCATTTGTTAGGAAAAACTGCTTATAGCAAGAAAAGTGCCCTTTGCAGATAGAGCTCAAATTCGAAAAACAAACACGTATTCATGTTCCCCAACCTCCCCGAAGACCAAAAAACCATGAGTTATGCAGATCTGATGTCTCCTTGCGGAGATAGCCCATGTTATATCTTGCATTTGTTAGGAAAAACTGCTTATAGCAAGAAAAGTGCCCTTTGCAGATAGAGCTCAAATTCGAAAAACAAACACATATTCATGTTCCCCCGGCTAACCGAATACCAAAAAACCATGAGTTATGCAGATCTGATGTCTCCTTGCGGAGATAGCCCATGTTATATCTTGCATTTGTTAGGAAAAATTGTTTATAGCATGAAAAGTGCCCATTGCAGATAGAGCTCAAATTCGAAAAACAAACACATATTTATGTTCCCCCGGCTCACCGAAGACCAAAAAACCATGAGTTATGCAGATCTGATGTCTCCTTGCGGAGATAGCCCATGTTATATCTTGCATTTGTTAGGAAAAACTGCTTTTAGCAAGAAAAGTGCCCTTTGCAGATAGAGCTCAAATTCGAAAAACAAACACGTATTCATGTTCCCCAACCTCCCCGAAGACCAAAAAACCATGAGTTATGCAGATCTGATGTCTCCTTGCGGAGATAGCCCATGTTATATCTTGCATTTGTTAGGAAAAACTGCTTATAGCAAGAAAAGTGCCCTTTGCAGATAGAGCTCAAATTCGAAAAACAAACACGTATTCATGTTCCCCAACCTCCCCGAAGACCAAAAAACCATGAGTTATGCAGATCTGATGTCTCCTTGCGGAGATAGCCCATGTTATATCTTGCATTTGTTAGGAAAAACTGCTTATAGCAAGAAAAGTGCCCTTTGCAGATAGAGCTCAAATTCGAAAAACAAACACATATTCATGTTCCCCCGGCTAACCGAATACCAAAAAACCATGAGTTTTACAGATCTGATGTCTCCTTGCGGAGATAGCCCATGTTATATCTTGCATTTATTAGGAAAAACTGCTTTTAGCAAGAAAAGTGCCCTTTGCAGATAGAGCTCAAATTCGAAAAACAAACACATATTCATGTTCTCCCGGCTCACCGAAGAACAAAAAACCATGAGTTATGCAGATCTGATGTCTCCTTGCGGAGATAGCCCATGTTATATCTTGCATTTGTTAGGAAAAATTGTTTA
>NC_139522.1:14414885-14532832 GCF_947247035.1 Vipera ursinii
CACTATATATGGGATTTTTCCTAACAAAAGCGAGTTATACCCCGGGCCATGTCCAAAGGGAGAGACCAGATCCAGAAAACTCATTTTTTGGAGGGTTTCCGTGACCTGGGGGAACATAAATATGTGTTTCTTCTTCAAATTTGACCTCTATCTGCAATTTGCACTTTTCATGGTATATGGGATTTTTCCAAACAAATGCGAGTTATGCCGAGGGCCAACTCCACAGGGACAGATCAGATCCCAAAAACTCACGTTTTTTTCAGTTTCCCTGACCCAGGGGAGCATGAGTACTACTTTGTTTTTCGAATTTCACCTCTATCTGCAATTTGCAATATTGAGGGTATAAGGCATTTTTCCTAAGAAATGTGAGATATGCCCCGGGCCAACTCCACAGGGACAGATCAGATCAAGGAAACTAATGTTTTTTTTGGTTTTCCCTGACTTGGGGGAATATGAATATATCTTTCTTTTTCGAATTTGAGCTCTATCAGCAATTTGCACTATTGATGGAATTAGTGATTTTTAAGTGATATGCCCTGGGCCAACTCCAAAAAGACAGATCAGATCCCCAAAACTCAACTTTTTTGGGCTTCCCTGACCTAGGGGAACATGAATATGTGCTTGTTTTTCGAATTTGAGCTCTATTTGCAATTTGCACTTTTCATGGTATATGGGATTTTTCCTAACAAATGCAAGATATGCCATGTGCCAACTGCACAGGGAAAGATCAGGTCCCGAACATGAATATGTCTTTCACTTTTCATGGTATAATGGAGTTTTCCAAACAAATGCGAGACATGTCCTGGGCCAACTGCACAGGGACAGATAAGATCAAGAAAACCCATGTATTTTTGGGTTTCCCTATCCGGGGGGGAACATGAATATGTCTTTGTTTTTCGAATTTGAGTTCGATCTGCAATTTGCACTTTTGATTGTATAAGGAATTTTTCCTAACAAATGCGAGATATGCTCTGGGCCAACTCCACAGGGACAGATCAGATGCTGGGTTTTTTCGGTTTCCCTGACCCAGGGGAATATGAATATGTCTTTCTTTTTCGAATTTGAGCTCTATCAGCAATTTGCACTATTGATGGAATAAGTGATTTTTCCTAACAAATGCGAGATATGCTCTGGGCCAACTCCACAGGGACAGATCAGATGCTGGGTTTTTTCGGTTTCCCTGACCCAGGGGAATATGAATATGTCTTTCTTTTTCGAATTTGAGCTCTATCAGCAATTTGCACTATTGATGGAATAAGTGATTTTTCCTAACAAATGCGAGATATGCCCTGGGCCAACTCCAAAAAGACAGATTAGATCCAGGAAACTCATTTTTTTGGGTTTCCCTTACCCAGGGGAATATGAATATGTCTTTTTTTTTTTTATTTGAGCTCTATCTCCAATTTTCACTTTACATCATATATGGGATTTTTCCTAACAAAAAAAAGATATACCCCGGGCCATCTCCAAAGGGACAGATCAGATCCTAAATATTCAAGTTTTTTGGGCTTCCCTGACCCAGGGGAATATGAATATGTGTTTGTTTTTCGAATTTGAGCTCTATCTCCTATGTGCACTTTTCAAGCTATAATGGATTTTTCCTAACAAATGCGAGATATGAGTTGGGCCAACTCCAAAGGGAGAGACCAGATCCAGAAAACTCTATTTTGGAGGGGTTCCGTGACCTGCGGGAACATAAATATGTGTTTCTTCTTCAAATTTGAGCTCTATCTGTAATTTGCACTTTTCATGGTGTATGGGATTTTTCCTAACATATGCAAGTTATGCCCTGGGCCAACTCCAAAGGGAAAGATCAGGTCCCAAAAACTCATGTTTTTTTGGGTTTCCGAGATCCGGGGGAACATGAATATGTCTTTGTTTTTCGAATTTGACCACTATCTGCAATTTGCACTATTGATGATATAAGTGATTTTTCCTAAGAAATGTGAGATATGCTCTGGGCCAACTCCACAGGGAAATTTCTGATGCAGGAAACTCATGTTTTTTTTCGGTTTCCCTAACCCAGGGGAACATGAATATGTCTTTGTTTTTCGAATTTGAGCTCTATCTCCAATTTCCACTTTTCATGGTATATGGGATTTTATCTAACATATGCGAGATATGCTCTGGGCCAACTCCACAGGGACATTTCCGAACCAAAAAACTCATCTTTTTTTGGGCTTCCCTGAACCACGGAACGTGAATGTGTCTTTCTTTTTCGAATTTGAGCTCTATCTCCAATTTCCACTTTTCATGGATTTTTCCTAACAAATGTGTTATGCCCTGTGCCAGCTCCACAGGGAAAGATCAGATCCCAGAAACTCATGTTTTTTTTGGTTTCCCTGACCAGGGGGCACATGAATATGTCTTTGTTTTTCAAATTTGACCTCTATCTGCAATTTGAAATATTGATGGTACAAAGGGATTTTTCCTAACAAATGCGAGATATGCTACGGGCCAACTCCACAGGGATAGATCAGATGCCGAAAACTCATGTTTTTTGGGTTTCCCTGACACAGGGGAATATGAATATGTCTTTCTTTTTTGAATTTTAGCTCTTTCTGCAATTTGCACTATTGATGGTATAAGTGATTTTTCCTAAGAAATGTGAGATATGCCCTGGGCCAACTCCACAGGGACAGATCAGATCCAGGAAACTCATGTTTTTTGGGCTTTCCCTGACCCAGGGGAATATGAATATATCTTTTTTTTTAATTTGAGCTCTATCTCCAATTTTCACTTTTCATCATATATGGGATTTTTCCTAACAAAAGCGAGTTATTCCCCAGGCCATGTCCAAAGGGACAGATCAGATCCTAAATATTCATGTTTTTTTGCTCTTCCCTGACCCAGGGGAATATGAATATGTGTTTGTTTTTCGAATTTGAGCTCTATCTCCTATGTGCACTTTTCAAGCTATAATGGATTTTTCCTAACAAATGCGAGATATGAGCTGGGCCAACTCCAAAGGGTGAGACCAGATCCAGGAAACTCTTTTTTTGCAGTTTTTCCCTGACCCGGGGGAATAGGAATATGTCTTTCTTTTTCGAATTTGAGCTCTATCAGCAATTTGCACTATTGAAGGAATAAATGATTTTTCCTAACAAATGCGAGATATGGCCAACTCCAAAAAGACAGATTAGATCCAGGAAACTCATTTTTTTGGGTTTCCCTTACCCAGGGGAATATGAATATGTCTTTTTTTTTTTAATTTGAGCTCTATCTCCAATTTTCACTTTACATCATATATGGGATTTTTCCTAACAAAATAAAGTTATAACCCGGGCCATCTCCAAAGGGACAGATCAGATCCTAAATATTCAAGTTTTTTGGGCTTCCCTGACCCAGGGGAATATGAATATGTGTTTGTTTTTCGCATTTGAGCTCTATCTCCTATGTGCACTTTTCAAGGTATAATGGATTTTTCCTAACAAATGCGAGATATGAGTTGGCCCAACTCCAAAGGGAGAGACCAGATCCAGAAAACTCTATTTTGGAGGGTTTCCGTGACCTGCGGGAACATAAATATGTGTTTCTTCTTCAAATTTGAGCTCTATCTGTAATTTGCACTTTTCATGGTATATGGGATTTTTCCTAACATATGCAAGTTATGCCCTGGGCCAACTCCAAAGGGATAGATCAGGTCCCAAAAACTCATGTTTTTTTGGGTTTCCGAGATCCGGGGGAACATGAATATGTCTTTGTTTTTCAAATTTGACCACTATCTGCAATTTGCACTATTGATGATATAAGTGATTTTTCCTAAGAAATGTGAGATATGTCCTTGGCCAACTGCACAGGGACAGATCAGATCTGGCGAATTCATGTTTTTTTGCGCTTCCCTGAACCGGGGGAATATGAATATGTGTTTGTTTTTTGAATTTGAGCTCTATCTCCTATTTGCACTTTTCAAGGTATAATGGACTTTTACTAACAAATGCAAGATATGAGTTGGGCCAACTCCAAAGGGACAGATCAGATCCTAAATATTCATGTTTTTTTGGGCTTCCCTGACCCAGGGGAATATGAATATGTGTTTTTTTTAGAATTTGAACTCTATCTCCTATGTTCACTTTTTATGGTATAATGGATTTTTCCTAAAAAATGCGAGATATTCATGTTCCTCCAAGTCAGGGAAACCCAAAAAAACATGAGTTTGATCTGATCTGTCCCTGAGGAGTTGGCCCTGGGCATAACTCGCATTTGTTTGGAAAAATCCCTTATACCATCAATCCTGGAAATTGGAGATAGAGCTCAAATTCGAAAAAGAAAGACATATTCATGTTCTCCCGGGTCAGGCAAACCCAAAAAACCATGAGTTTTTGGGACCTGATCTTTCCCTGTGGAGTTTGCCACGGGCATATCTCGCATTTCTTAGGAAAAATCCCATATACCATGAAAAGTGCAAATTGCAAATAGAGCTCAAATTTGAAGAACAAAGACATATTTAAGCTCCCCGGTTTCAGGGAAGCCAACCAAAAAAAGAGTTTTCTGGATCTGGTCTTTCCCTGTGGAGTAGGCCCAGGGCATAACACGCATTTGTTAGGAAAAATCCCTTATACCATGAGAAGTGCAAATTGCAGATAGAGCTCCGATTTGAAAAACAAGCACATATTCATGTTGCCCTTGGTTACGGAAACTGAAAAATCCAGGAGTTCCCTGGATCAGATCTTTCCCTGTGGAGTTGGACTAGGGCATATCTAACATTTCCTAGGAAAAATCACTTATACCATCAATAGTGCAAATTGCAGATAAAGCTCAAATTCCAAAAAGAAAGACATATTCATATTCCCCCAAGTCAGTGAAAACCAAAAAAACATGAGTTTTCAGGATCTCATCTGTCCCTGTGGTGTTGGCCCAGGGCAAATCGTGCATTTGTTAGGAAAAATCCCTTATACCATCAATATTGCAAATTGCAGATAGAGGTCAAATTCAAAAAACAAAGACATATTCATGTTCCCCCGGGTCAGGGAAAGCGAAAAAAACATGAGTTTTTGTGATGTGATCTGTCCCTTTGGAGTTGGCAAAGGGCATAACTTGCATATGTTAGGAGTTTTCTGGATCTTATCTGTCCCTGTGCAGTTGGCCCAGGACATATCTCGCATTTGTTAGGAAAAATTCCATATACCATGAAAAGTGCAAATAGGAGATTGAGCTCAAATTTGAAAAACAAAGACATATTCATGTTCCCCCGGGTCACAGAAACCCAAAAAAACATGAGTTTTTGGGATGGGATGTGATCTGTCCCTTTTGAGTTGGCCCAGGGCATAACTTGCGTATGTTAGGAAAAATCCCATATACCATGAAAAGTGCAAATTACAGATAGAGCTCAAATTTGAAGAAGAAACACATATTTATGTTCCCCCAGGTCAGGGGGAACGCTCTGGTCTTTCCCTTTCGACTTGGCCCAACTGATATCTCGCATTTGTGAGGAAAAATCCGTTATACCATCAATCGTGCAAATTGCAGATAGAGCTCAAATTAGAAAAACAAAGATATATTCATATTCCCACGGTTCAGGGAAGCCCAAAAAAACATGAATTTTCCAGATCTCATCTGTCCTTGTGGAGTTGGCCTAGGACATATCTCGCATTTGTTAAGAAAAATACCTTATACCATCAATAGTGCAAATTGCAGATAGAGCTCGAATGTGAGCTCTATCCCGAATTTGCACGATTCATGGTATAAGGGATTTTTCCTAACAAATGCATGATATACCCTGGGCCAACTCCACAGGGACAGATGAGAGCCCGAAAACTCATGTTTTTTTGGTTTTCCCTGACGGGGGAATATGAATATGTCTTTTTTTTTAAATTTGACCTCTATCTCCAACTTTCACTTTTCATCATATATGAGATTTTTCCTAACAAAAGCGAGTTATACCCCGGGCCATCTCCAAAGGGACAGATGAGATCCTAAATATTCATGTTTTTTGGGCTTCCCTGACCCAGGGGAATATGAATATGTGTTTGTTTTTCGAATTTGAGCTCTATCTCCTATGTGCACTTTTCAAGGTATAATGGATTTTTCCTAACAAATGCGAGATATGAGTTGGGCCTACTCCAAAGGGAGAGACCAGATCCAGAAAACTCTATTTTGGAGGGTTTCCATGACCTGCGGGAACATAAATATGGGTTTCTTCTTCAAATTTGAGCTCTATCTGTAATTTGCACTTTTCATGGTATATGGGATTTTTCCTAACATATGCAAGTTATGCCCTGGACCAACTCCAAAGGGAAAGATCAGGTCCCGTGACCCGGGGGAACATGAATATGTCTTTGTTTTTCGAATTTGACCACTATCTGCAATTTGCACTATTGATGGTATAAGTGATTTTTCCTAAGAAATGTGAGATATGCCCTGGGCCAACTCCACAGGGAAATTTCTGATGCAGGAAACTCATGTTTTTTCGGTTTCCCTAACCCAGGGGAACATGAATATGTCTTTGTTTTTTGAATTTGAGCTCTATCTCCAATTTCCACTTTTCATGGTATATGGGATTTTTCCTAACATATGCGAGATATGCTCTGGGCCAACTCCACAGGGACATATCCGAACCAAAAAAATCATGTTTTTTGGGCTTCCCTGAACCGGGGAATGTGAATATGTCTTTCTTTTTTGAATTTGAGCTCTATCTCTAATTTCCACTTTTCATGGATTTTTCCTAACAAATGTGAGTTATGCCCTGTGCCAACTCCACAGGGACAGATCAGAACCCAGAAACTCATGCTTTTTTGGTTTCCCTGACCAGGGGGCACATGAATATGTCTTTGTTTTTCAAATTTGACGTCTATCTGCAATTTGCAATATTGATGGTACAAAGGGATTTTTCCTAACAAATGCGAGATATGCCCTTGGCCAACTCCACAGGGACAGATCAGATCCAGGAAACTCATGTTCTTTGGGCTTCCCTGACCAGGGGGATTTTGCACTTTTCATGGTATATGGGATTTTTCCAAACAAATGCGAGTTATGCCGAGGGCCAACTCCCCAGGGAAAGATCAGATCCCAAAAACTCATGTTTTTTGGGGTTTCCCTAACCCGGGGGAACATGAATTTGTCTTTGTTTTTCGAATTTTATCTCTGTCTCCTATTTTTATGATATAATGGATTTTTCCTAACAAATGCGAGGTATCAGTTGGGCCAACTCCAAAGGGAGAGACCAGACCCAGAAAACTCTTTATTTGGAGGGTTTCCCTGACCTGGGGGAACATAAATATGTGTTTCTTCTTCAAATTTGAGCTCTATCTGTAATTTCCACTTTTCATGTTATATGGGATTTTTCCACAGGGAGAGACCAGATCCAGAAAACTCTTTTTGGAGGGCTTCCCAGACCTGGGTAAACATAAATATGTGTTTGTTCTTTAAATTTGAGTTCAATCTGCAATTTGCACTTTTGAATGTATAAGGAATTTTTCCTAACAAATGCGAGATATGCCCTTGGCCAACTCCACAGGGACAGATCAGATCCAGGAAACTCATGATTTTTGGGCTTCCCTGACCCAGGGGAATATGAATATGTATTTTTTTTTTTAAATTTGAGCTCTATCTCCAATTTTCACTATATATGGGATTTTTCCTAACAAAAGCGAGTTATACCCCGGGCCATGTCCAAAGGGAGAGACCAGATCCAGAAAACTCATTTTTTGGAGGGTTTCCGTGACCTGGGGGAACATAAATATGTGTTTCTTCTTCAAACTTGAGCTCTATCTGTAATTTGCACTTTTCATGGTATATGGGATTTTTCCTAACATATGCAAGTTATGCCCTGGGCCAACTCCAAAGGGAAAGATCAGGTCCCAAAAACTCATGTTTCTTTCGGTTTCCGTGACCCGGGTGAAAATGAATATGCCTTTGTTTTTCGAATTTGACCTCTATCTGCAATTTGCACTTTTCATGGTATATGGGATTTTTCCAAACAAATGCGAGTTATGCCGAGGGCCAACTCCACAGGGACAGATCAGATCCCAAAAACTCACGTTTTTTTCAGTTTCCCTGACCCAGGGGAGCATGAATACTTCTTTGTTTTTCGAATTTCACCTCTATCTGCAATTTGCAATATTGAGGGTATAAGGCATTTTTCCTAAGAAATGTGAGATATGCCCCGGGCCAACTCCACAGGGACAGATCAGATCAAGGAAACTAATGTTTTTTTTTGGTTTTCCCTGACTTGGGGGAATATGAATATATCTTTCTTTTTCGAATTTGAGCTCTATCAGCAATTTGCACTACTGATGGAATAAGTGATTTTTAAGTGATATGCCCTGGGCCAACCCCAAAAAGACAGGTCAGATCCCAAAAACTCAACTTTTTTGGGCTTCCCTGACCTAGGGGAACATGAATATGTGCTTGTTTTTCGAATTTGAGCTCTATTTGCAATTTGCACTTTTCATGGTATATGGGATTTTTCCTAACAAATGCAAGATATGCCATGCGCCAACTGCACAGGGAAAGATCAGGTCCCGAACACGAATATGTCTTTCACTTTTCATGGTATAATGGAGTTTTCCAAACAAATGCGAGACATGTCCTGGGCCAACTGCACAGGGACAGATAAGATCAAGAAAACCCATGTATTTTTGGGTTTCCCTATCCGGGGGGAACATGAATATGTCTTTGTTTTTTGAATTTGAGTTCGATCTGCAATTTGCACTTTTGATTGTATAAGGAATTTTTCCTAACAAATGCGACATATGTTCTTGGCCAACTCCACAGGGACAGATCAGATGCTGGGTTTTTTGGGTTTCCCTGACCCAGGGGAATATGAATATGTCTTTCTTTTTCGAATTTGAGCTCTATCAGCAATTTGCACTATTGATGGAATAAGTGATTTTTCCTAACAAATGCGAGATACGCCCTGGGCCAACTCCAAAAAGACAGATTAGATCCAGGAAACTCATTTTTTTGGGTTTCCCTTACCCAGGGGAATATGAATATGTCTTTTTTTTTTATTTGAGCTCTATCTCCAATTTTCACTTTACATCATATATGGGATTTTTCCTAACAAAAAAAAAGATATACCCCGGGCCATCTCCAAAGGGACAGATCAGATCCTAAATATTCAAGTTTTTTGGGCTTCCCTGACCCAGGGGAATATGAATATGTGTTTGTTTTTCGAATTTGAGCTCTATCTCCTATGTGCACTTTTCAAGCTATAATGGATTTTTCCTAACAAATGCGAGATATGAGTTGGGCCAACTCCAAAGGGAGAGACCAGATCCAGAAAACTCTATTTTGGAGGGGTTCCGTGACCTGCGGGAACATAAATATGTGTTTCTTCTTCAAATTTGAGCTCTATCTGTAATTTGCACTTTTCATGGTGTATGGGATTTTTCCTAACATATGCAAGTTATGCCCTGGGCCAACTCCAAAGGGAAAGATCAGGTCCCAAAAACTCATGTTTTTTTGGGTTTCCGAGATCCGGGGGAACATGAATATGTCTTTGTTTTTCGAATTTGACCACTATCTGCAATTTGCACTATTGATGATATAAGTGATTTTTCCTAAGAAATGTGAGATATGCTCTGGGCCAACTCCACAGGGAAATTTCTGATGCAGGAAACTCATGTTTTTTTCGGTTTCCCTAACCCAGGGGAACATGAATATGTCTTTGTTTTTCGAATTTGAGCTCTATCTCCAATTTCCACTTTTCATGGTATATGGGATTTTATCTAACATATGCGAGATATGCTCTGGGCCAACTCCACAGGGACATATCCGAACCAAAAAACTCATCTTTTTTTGGGCTTCCCTGAACCACGGAACGTGAATGTGTCTTTCTTTTTCGAATTTGAGCTCTATCTCCAATTTCCACTTTTCATGGATTTTTCCTAACAAATGTGTTATGCCCTGTGCCAGCTCCACAGGGAAAGATCAGATCCCAGAAACTCATGTTTTTTTTGGTTTCCCTGACCAGGGGGCACATGAATATGTCTTTGTTTTTCAAATTTGACCTCTATCTGCAATTTGAAATATTGATGGTACAAAGGGATTTTTCCTAACAAATGCGAGATATGCTCCGGGCCAACTCCACAGGGATAGATCAGATCCAGGAAACTCATGTTCTTTGGGCTTCCCTGACCAGGGGGATTTTGCACTTTTCATGGTATATGGGATTTTTCCAAACAAATGCGAGTTATGCCGAGGGCCAACTCCACAGGGAAAGATCAGATCCCAAAAACTCATGTTTTTTGGGGTTTCCCTAACCCGGGGGAACATGAATTTGTCTTTGTTTTTCGAATTTTATCTCTGTCTCCTATTTTTATGATATAATTGATTTTTCCTAACAAATGCGTGGTATCAGTTGGGCCAACTCCAAAGGGAGAGACCAGACCCAGAAAACTCTTTATTTGGAGGGTTTCCCTGACCTGGGGGAACATAAATATGTGTTTCTTCTTCAAATTTGAGCTCTATCTGTAATTTCCACTTTTCATGTTATATGGGATTTTTCCACAGGGAGAGACCAGATCCAGAAAACTCTTTTTGGAGGGCTTCCCAGACCTGGGTAAACATAAATATGTGTTTGTTCTTTAAATTTGAGTTCAATCTGCAATTTGCACTTTTGATTGTATAAGGAATTTTTCCTAACAAATGCGAGATATGCCCTTGGCCAACTCCACAGGGACAGATTAGATCCAGGAAACTCATGATTTTTGGGGTTCCCTGACCCAGGGGAATATGAATATGTATTTTTTTTTTTAAATTTGAGCTCTATCTCCAATTTTCACTATATATGGGATTTTTCCTAACAAAAGCGAGTTATACCCCGGGCCATGTCCAAAGGGAGAGACCAGATCCAGAAAACTCATTTTTTGGAGAGTTTCCGTGACCTGGGGGAACATAAATATGTGTTTCTTCTTCAAATTTGAGCTCTATCTGTAATTTGCACTTTTCATGGTATATGGGATTTTTCCTAACATACGCAAGTTATGCCCTGGGCCAACTCCAAAGGGAAAGATCAGGTCCCAAAAACTCATGTTTCTTTCGGTTTCCGTGACCCGGGTGAAAATGAATATGCCTTTGTTTTTCGAATTTGACCTCTATCTGCAATTTGCACTTTTCATGGTATATGGGATTTTTCCAAACAAATGCGAGTTATGCCGAGGGCCAACTCCACAGGGACAGATCAGATCCCAAAAACTCACGTTTTTTTCAGTTTCCCTGACCCAGGGGAGCATGAATACTTCTTTGTTTTTCGAATTTCACCTCTATCTGCAATTTGCAATATTGAGGGTATAAGGCATTTTTCCTAAGAAATGTGAGATATGCCCCGGGCCAACTCCACAGGGACAGATCAGATCAAGGAAACTAATGTTTTTTTTGGTTTTCCCTGACTTGGGGGAATATGAATATATCTTTCTTTTTCGAATTTGAGCTCTATCAGCAATTTGCACTATTGATGGAATAAGTGATTTTTAAGTGATATGCCCTGGGCCAACTCCAAAAAGACAGATCAGATCCCAAAAACTCAACTTTTTTGGGCTTCCCTGACCTAGGGGAACATGAATATGTGCTTGTTTTTCGAATTTGAGCTCTATTTGCAATTTGCACTTTTCATGGTATATGGGATTTTTCCTAACAAATGCAAGATATGCCATGCGCCAACTGCACAGGGAAAGATCAGGTCCCGAACATGAATATGTCTTTCACTTTTCATGGTATAATGGAGTTTTCCAAACAAATGCGAGACATGTCCTGGGCCAACTGCACAGGGACAGATAAGATCAAGAAAACCCATGTATTTTTGGGTTTCCCTATCCGGGGGGAACATGAATATGTCTTTGTTTTTCGAATTTGAGTTCGATCTGCAATTTGCACTTTTGATTGTATAAGGAATTTTTCCTAACAAATGCGAGATATGCTCTGGGCCAACTCCACAGGGACAGATCAGATGCTGGGTTTTTTGGGTTTCCCTGACCCAGGGGAATATGAATATGTCTTTCTTTTTCGAATTTGAGCTCTATCAGCAATTTGCACTATTGATGGAATAAGTGATTTTTCCTAACAAATGCGAGATATGCCCTGGGCCAACTCCAAAAAGACAGATTAGATCCAGGAAACTCATTTTTTTGGGTTTCCTTTACCCAGGGGAATATGAATATGTCTTTTTTTTTGAATTTGAGCTCTATCTCCAATTTTCACTTTACATCATATATGGGATTTTTCCTAACAAAAAAAAGATATACCCCGGGCCATCTCCATAGGGACAGACCAGATCCTAAATATTCATGTTTTTTGGGCTTCCCTGACCCAGGGGAATATGAATATGTGTTTGTTTTTCGAATATGAGCTCTATCTCCTATGTGCACTTTTCAAGGTATAATTGATTTTTCCTAACAAATGCGAGATATGAGTTGGGCCTACTCCAAAGGGAGAGACCAGATCCAGAAAACTCTATTTTGGAGGGTTTCCGTGACCTGCCGGAACATAAATATGTGTTTCTTCATCAAATTTGAGCTCTATGTCTAATTTGCACTTTTCATGGTATGTGGGATTTTTCCTAACATATGCGAGATATGCTCTGGGCCAACTCCACAGGGACATATCCGAACCAAAAAAATCATGTTTTTTTGGGCTTCCCAGAACCGGGGAACGTGAATATGTCTTTCTTTTTCCAATTTGAGCTCTATCTCCAATTTCCACTTTTCATGGATTTTTCCTAACAAATGTGAGTTATGCCATGTGCCAACTCCACAGGGACAGATCAGATCCCAGAAACTCACGTTTTTTGGGCTTCCCTGACCCAGGGGAATATGAATATATCATTTTTTTTAATTTGAGCTCTATCTCCAATTTTCACTTTTCATTATATATGGGATTTTTCCTAACAAAAGCGAGTTATACCCCGGGCCATGTCCAAAGGGACAGATCAGATCCTAAATATTCATGTTTTTTTCCTCTTCCCTGACCCAAGGGAATATGAATATGTGTTTGTTTTTCGAATTTGAGCTCTATCTCCTATGTGCACTTTTCAAGCTATAATGGATTTTTCCTAACAAATGCGAGATATGAGCTGGGCCAACTCCAAAGGGAGAGACCAGATCCAGGAAACTCTTTTTTTCCAGTTTTTCCCTGACCCGGGGGAACATAAATATGTGATTGTTATACAAATTTGAGCTCTATCTGCAATTTGCACTTTTCATGGTATATGGGATTTTTCCAAACAAATGCAAGTTATGCCGAGGGCCAACTCCACAGGGACAGATCAGATCCCAAAAACTCATGTTTTTTGGGTTTCCCTGACCCAGGGGAATATGAATATGTCTTTCTTTTTTGAATTTTAGCTCTATCTGCAATTTGCACTATTGATGGTATACGTGATTTTTCCTAAGAAATGTGAGATATGCCCTGGGCACAACTCCACAGGGACACATCAGATCCAGGAAACCCATGTTTTTTGGGCTTCCCTGAACCGGGGAATGTGAATATGTCTTTCTTTTTCGAATTTGAGCTCTATCTCCAAATTCCACTTTTCATGGTATATGGGATTTTTCCTAACATATGCGAGATATGCTCTGGGCCAACTCCACAGGGACATATCCGAACTATAAAACTCATGTTTTTGGGCTTCCCTGAACCGAGGAACGTGAATATGTCTTTCTTTTTCGAATTTGAGCTCTATCTGCAATTTGCACTATTGATGGTATAAGTGATTTTTCCTAAGAAATGTGAGATATGCCCTTGGCCAACTCCACAGGGACAGATCAGATCCAGGAAACTCATGTTCTTTGGGCTTCCCTGACCCGGGGGAATTTGCACTTTTCATGGTATATGGGATTTTTCCAAACAAATGCGAGATATGCCGAGGGCCAACTCCACAGGGACAGATCAGATCCCAAAAACTCATGTTTTTTGGGGTTTCCCTAACCCGGGGGAACATGAATTTGTCTTTGTTTTTCGAATTTGATCTCTGTCTCCTATTTTTATGGTATAATGGATTTTTCCTAACAAATGCGAGGTATCAGTTGGGCCAACTCCAAAGGGAGAGACCAGATCCAGAAAACTCTTTTTTTGGAGGGTTTCCCTGACCTGAGGGAACATAAATATGTGTTTCTTCTTCAAATTTGAGCTCTATCTGTAATTTGCACTTTTCATGTTATATGGGATTTTTCCACAGGGACAGACCAGATCCAGAAAACTCTTTTTGGCGGGCTTCCCAGACCCGGGGGAACATAAATATGTGTTTGTTCTTCAAATTTGAGTTCAATCTGCAATTTGCACTTTTGATTGTATAAGGAATTTTTCCTAACAAATGCGAGATATGCTCTGGGCCAACTCCACAGGGACAGATCAGATGCTGGGTTTTTTGGGTTTCCCTGACCCAGGGGAATATGAATATGTCTTTCTTTTTCGAATTTGAGCTGTATCAGCAATTTGCACTATTGATGGAATAAGTGATTTTTCCTAACAAATGCGAGATATGCCCTGGGCCAACTCCAAAAAGACAGGTCAGATCCCGGAAACTCATTTTTTTGGGGTTTCCCTTACCCAGGGGAATATGAATATGTTTTGTTTTGTTTTTGTTTTTTTGAATTTGAGCTCTATCTCCAATTTTCACTTTACATCATATAAGGGAATTTTTCCTAACAAAATAAAGTTATACCCCGGGCCATCTCCAAAGGGACAGATCAGATCCTAAATATTCATGTTTTTTGGGCTTCCCTGACCCAGGGGAATATGAATATGTGTTTGTTTTTCGAATTTGAGCTCTATCTCCTATGTGCACTTTTCAAGCTATAATGGATTTTTCCTAACAAATGCGAGATATGAGTTGGGCCAACTCCAAAGGGAGAGACCAGATCGAGGAAACTCATGTATTTTTGGGTTTCCCTAACTCGGGGGAACATGAATATGTCTTTGTTTTTCGAATTTTAGCTCTATTTGCAATTTGCACTTTTCATGGTATAAGGGATTTTTCCTAACAAATGCGAGATATGCCCTGGGCCAACTCCACAGGGACAGACCAGATCCAGAAAACTCTTTTTGGAGGGCTTCCCAGACCTGGGGGAACATAAATATGTGTTTGTTCTTCAAATTTGAGTTCAATCTGCAATTTGCACTTTTCATTGTATAAGGAATTTTTCCTAACAAATGCGAGATATGCTCTGGGCCAACTCCACAGGGACAGATCAGATGCTGAAAACTCATGTTTTTTGGGTTTCCCTGACCCAGGGGAATATGAATATGTCTTTCTTTTTCGAATTTGAGCTCTATCTGCAATTTGCACTATTGATGGTATACGTGATTTTTCCTAAGAAATGTGAGATATGCCCTGGGCCAACTCCACAGGGACACATCAGATCCAGGAAACCCATGTTTTTTGGGCTTCCCTGACCCGGGGGAATTTGCACTTTTCATGGTATATGGGATTATTCCAAACAAATGCGAGATATGCCGAGGGCCAACTCCACAGGGACAGATCAGATCCCAAAAACTCATGTTTTTTGGGGTTTCCCTAACCCGGGGGAACATGAATTTGTCTTTGTTTTTCGAATTTGATCTCTGTCTCCTATTTTTATGGTATAATGGATTTTTCCTAACAAATGCGAGGTATCAGTTGGGCCAACTCCAAAGGGAGAGACCAGATCCAGAAAACTCTTTTTGGAGGGCTTCCCAGACCCGGGGGAAGATAAGTATGTGTTTGTTCTTCAAATTTGAGTTCAATCTGCAATTTGCACTTTTGATTGTATAAGGAATTTTTCCTAACAAATGCGAGATATGCTCTGGGCCAACTCCACAGGGACAGATCAGATGCTGGGTTTTTTGGGTTTCCCTGACCCAGGGGAATATGAATATGTCTTTCTTTTTCGAATTTGAGCTCTATCAGCAATTTGCACTATTGATGGAATAAGTGATTTTTCCTAACAAATGCGAGATATGCCCTGGGCCAACTCCAAAAAGACAGGTCAGATCCCGGAAACTCATTTTTTGGGGGTTTCCCTTACCCAGGGGAATATGAATATGTTTTTTTTTTTGAATTTGAGCTCTATCTCCAATTTTCACTTTACATCAGATAAGGGAATTTTTCCTAACAAAATAAAGTTATACCCCGGGCCATCTCCAAAGGGACAGATCAGATCCTAAATATTCATGTTTTTTGGGCTTCCCAGACCTGGGGGAACATAAATATGTGTTTGTTCTTCAAATTTGAGTTCAATCTGCAATTTGCACTTTTCATTGTATAAGGAATTTTTCCTAACAAATGCGAGATATGCTCTGGGCCAACTCCACAGGGACAGATCAGATGCTGAAAACTCATGTTTTTTGGGTTTCCCTGACCCAGGGGAATATGAATATGTCTTTCTTTTTCGAATTTGAGCTCTATCTGCAATTTGCACTATTGATGGTATACGTGATTTTTCCTAAGAAATGTGAGATATGCCCTGGGCCAACTCCACAGGGACACATCAGATCCAGGAAACCCATGTTTTTTGGGCTTCCCTGACCCGGGGGAATTTGCACTTTTCATGGTATATGGGATTATTCCAAACAAATGCGAGATATGCCGAGGGCCAACTCCACAGGGACAGATCAGATCCCAAAAACTCATGTTTTTGGGGGTTTCCCTAACCCGGGGGAACATGAATTTGTCTTTGTTTTTCGAATTTGATCTCTGTCTCCTATTTTTATGGTATAATGGATTTTTCCTAACAAATGCGAGGTATCAGTTGGGCCAACTCCAAAGGGAGAGACCCGATCCAGAAAACTCTTTTTTTGGAGGGTTTCCCTGACCTGGGGGAACATAAATATGTGTTTCTTCTTCAAATTTGTGCTCTATCTGTAATTTGCACTTTTCATGGTATATGGGATTTTTCCTAACAAATGCAAGATATGCCATGCGCCAACTGCACAGGGAAAGATCAGGTCCCGAACATGAATATGTCTTTGTTTTTCGAATTTGACCTCTATCTGCAATTTTCAATATTGATGGTATAATGGATTTTTCCTAACAAATGCGAGTTATACCCTGGGCCAAGTCGAAAGGGACAGATCAGATCCTAAATATTCATGTTTTTTGGGCTTCCCTGACGTAGGGGAATATGAATATGTGTTTGATTTTCGAATTTCGAATTCGAACTACCTAACTATGTTCACTTTTCATGGTATATTGGAGTTTTCCAAACAAATGCGAGATATGTCCTGGGCCAACTCCACAGGGACAGACCAGATCCAGGAAACTCTTTTTTTGCAGGATTTCCCTGACCCGGGGGAACATAAATATGTGATTGTTATACAAATTTGAGCTCTATCTGCAATTTGCACTTTTCATGGTATATGGGATTTTTCCTAACAAATGCAAGATATGCCATGCACCAACTGCACAGGGAAAGATCAGGTCCCGAACATGAATATGTCTTTCACTTTTCATGGTATAATGGAGTTTTCCAAACAAATGCAAGACATGTCCTGGGCCAACTGCACAGGGACAGATAAGATCCAGAAAACTCATGTATTTTTGGGTTTCCCTAACCGGGGGGAACATGAATATGTCTATGTTTTTCGAATTTGAGTTCAATCTGCAATTTGCACTTTTGATTGTATAAGGAATTTTTCCTAACAAATGCGACATATGCTCTGGGCCAACTCCACAGGGACAGATCAGATGCTGGGTTTTTTGGGTTTCCCTGACCCAGGGGAATATGAATATGTCTTTCTTTTTCGAATTTGAGCTCTATCAGCAATTTGCACTATTGATGGAATAAGTGATTTTTCCTAACAAATGGGAGATATGCCCTGGGCCAACTCCAAAAAGACAGATTAGATCCAGGAAACTCATTTTTTGGGGTTTCCCTTACCCAGGGGAATATGAATATGTCTTTTTTTTTTAATTTGAGCTCTATCTCCAATTTTCACTTTACATCATATATGGGATTTTTCCTAACATATGCAAGTTATGCCCTGGGCCAACTCCAAAGGGAAAGATCAGGTCCCAAAAACTCATGTTTTTTTGGGTTTCCGAGACCCGGGGGCACATGAATATGTCTTTGTTTTTCAAATTTGACCTCTATCTGCAATTTGAAATATTGATGGTACAAAGGGATTTTTCCTAACAAATGCGAGATATGCTCTTGGCCAACTCCACAGGGACAGATCAGATGCTGGGTTTTTTGGGTTTCCCTGACCCAGGGGAATATGAATATGTCTTTCTTTTTCGAATTTGAGCTTGAGGGTTTCCGTGACCTGCGGGAACATAAATATGTGTTTCTTCTTCAAATTTGAGCTCTATCTGTAATTTGCACTTTTCATGGTATATGGGATTTTTCCTAACAAATGCAAGATATGCCATGCGCCAACTGCACAGGGAAAGATCAGGTCCCGAACATGAATATGTCTTTGTTTTTCGAATTTGACCTCTATCTGCAATTTTCAATATTGATGGTATAATGGATTTTTCCTAACAAATGCGAGTTATACCCTGGGCCAAGTCGAAAGGGACAGATCAGATCCTAAATATTCATGTTTTTTGGGCTTCCCTGACGTAGGGGAATATGAATTTGTGTTTGTTTTTCGAATTTCGAATTCGAACTACCTAACTATGTTCACTTTTCATGGTATAATGGAGTTTTCCAAACAAATGCGAGATATGTCCTGGGCCAACTCCACAGGGACAGACCAGATCCAGGAAACTCTTTTTTTGCAGGATTTCCCTGACCCGGGGGAACATAAATATGTGATTGTTATACAAATTTGAGCTCTATCTGCAATTTGCACTTTTCATGGTATATGGGATTTTTCCTAACAAATGCAAGATATGCCATGCACCAACTGCACAGGGAAAGATCAGGTCCCGAACATGAATATGTCTTTCACTTTTCATGGTATAATGGAGTTTTCCAAACAAATGCAAGACATGTCCTGGGCCAACTGCACAGGGACAGATAAGATCCAGAAAACTCATGTATTTTTGGGTTTCCCTAACCGGGGGGAACATGAATATGTCTATGTTTTTCGAATTTGAGTTCAATCTGCAATTTGCACTTTTGATTGTATAAGGAATTTTTCCTAACAAATGCGACATATGCTCTGGGCCAACTCCACAGGGACAGATCAGATGCTGGGTTTTTTGGGTTTCCCTGACCCAGGGGAATATGAATATGTCTTTCTTTTTCGAATTTGAGCTCTATCAGCAATTTGCACTATTGATGGAATAAGTGATTTTTCCTAACAAATGGGAGATATGCCCTGGGCCAACTCCAAAAAGACAGATTAGATCCAGGAAACTCATTTTTTGGGGTTTCCCTTACCCAGGGGAATATGAATATGTCTTTTTTTTTAATTTGAGCTCTATCTCCAATTTTCACTTTACATCATATATGGGAGTTTTCCTAAGAAAAAAAAGATATACCCCGGGCCATCTCCAAAGGGACAGATCAGATCCTAAATATTCAAGTTTTTTGAGCTTCCCTGACCCAGGGGAATATGAATATGTGTTTGTTTTTCGAATTTGAGCTCTATCTCCTATGTGCACTTTTCAAGGTATAATGGATTTTTCCTAACAAATGCGAGATATGAGTTGGGCCTACTCCAAAGGGAGAGACCAGATGCAGAAAACTCTATTTTGGAGGGTTTCCGTGACCTGCGGGAACATAAATATGTGTTTCTTCTTCAAATTTGAGCTCTGTCTGTAATTTGCACTTTTCATGGTATATGGGATTTTTCCTAACATATGCAAGTTATGCCCTGGGCCAACTCCAAAGGGAAAGATCAGGTCCCAAAAACTCATGTTTTTTTGGGTTTCCGAGATCCGGGGGAACATGAATATATCTTTGTTTTTCGAATTTGACCAATATCTGCAATTTGCACTATTGATGGTATAAGTGATTTTTCCTAAGAAATGTGAGATATGCCCTGGTCCAACTCCACAGGGAAAGATCTGATGCAGGAAACTCATGTTTTTTTTCCGTTTCCCTAACCCAGGGGAACATGAATATGTCTTTGTTTTTCGAATTTGAGCTCTATCTCCAATTTCCACTTTTCATGGTATATGGGATTTTTCCTAACATATGCGAGATATGCTCTGGGCCAACTCCACAGGGACATATCCGAGCCAAAAAAATCATGTTTTTTTGGGCTTCCCTGAACCGGGGAACGTGAGTATGTCTTTCTTTTTCCAATTTGAGCTCTATCTCCAATTTCCACTTTTCATGGATTTTTCCTAACAAATGTGAGTTATGCCCTGTGCCAACTAAACAGGGACAGATCAGATCCCAGAATCTCATGTTTTTTTGGTTTCCCTGACCAGGGGGCACATGAATATGTCTTTGTTTTTCAAATTTGACATCTATCTGCAATTTGCAATATTGATGGTACAAAGGGATTTTTCCTAACAAATGCGAGATATGCTCTGGGCCAACTCCACAGGGATAGATCAGATGCCGAAAACTCATGTTTTTTGGGTTTCCCTGACCCAGGGGAATATGAATATGTCTTTCTTTTTTGAATTTTAGCTCTATCTGCAATTTGCACTATTGATGGTATAAGTGATTTTTCCTATGAAATGTGAGATATGCCCTGGGCCAACTCCACAGGGACAGATCAGATCCAGGAAACTCATGTTTTTTTTGGGTTTCCCTGACCCGGGGGAACATGAATTTGTCTTTGTTTTTCGAATTTCAACTCTGTCTCCTATTTTTATGGTATAATGGATTTTTCCTAACAAATGCGAGTTATACCCTGGGCAAAGTCGAAAGGGACAGATCAGATCCTAAATATTCATGTTTTTTGGGCTTCCCTGACGTAGGGGAATATGAATATGTCTTTCTTTTTCGAATTTGAGCTCTTTCTGCAATTTGCACTATTGATGGTATAAGTGATTTTTCCTAAGAAATGTGAGATATGCCCTTGGCCAACTCCACAGGGACAGATAAGATCCAGGAAACTCATGTTTTTTGGGCTTCCCTGACCCAGGGGAATAGGAATATGTCTTTTTTTTAATTTGAGCTCTATCTCCAATTTTCACTTTTCATCATATATGGGATTTTTCCTAACAAAAGTGAGTTATACCCCGGGCCATCTCCAAAGGGACAGATCAGATCCTAAATATTCATGTTTTTTTGCTCTTCCCTGACCCAGGGGAACATAAATATGTGTTTGTTCTTCAAATTTGAGCTCTATCTGCAATTTGCACTTTTCATGGTATATGGGATTTTTCCAAACAAATGCGAGTTATGCCCAGGACCAACTCCACAGGGACAGATCAGATCCCAAAAACTCATGTTTTTTTGGGTTTCCCTGACCCGGGGGAACATGAATTTGTCTTTGTTTTTCGAATTTCAACTCTGTCTCCTATTTTTATGGTATAATGGATTTTTCCTAACAAATGCGAGGTATGAGTTGGGCCAACTCCAAAGGGAGAGACCAGATCCAGAAAACTCATTTTTTGGAGGGTTTCCGGGACCTGGGGGAACATAAATATGTGTTTCTTCATCAAATTTGAGCTCTATCTGTAATTTGCACTTTTCATGGTATATGGGATTTTTCCTAACATATGCAAGTTATGCCCTGGGCCAACTCCAAAGGGAAAGATCAGGTCCCAAAAATTCATGTTTCTTTGGGTTTCCGTGACCCGGGTGAAAATGAATATGCCTTTGTTTTTCGAATTTGACCTCTGTCTGCAATTTGCAATATTGATGGTATAAGTGATTTTTCCTAGAAAATGTGAGATATGCCCTGGGCCAACTCCAAAGGGACAGATCAGATCCCAAAAACTCACGTTTTTTTCAGTTTCCCTGACCCAGGGGAGCATGAATACTTCTTTTTTTTCGAATTTCACCTCTATCTGCAATTTGCAATATTGAGGGTATAAGGCATTTTTCCTAAGAAATGTGAGATATGCCCCGGGCCAACTCCACAGGGACAGATCAGATCAAGGAAACTAATGTTTTTTTGGTTTTCCCTGACTTGGGGGAATATGAATATATCTTTCTTTTTCGAATTTGAGCTCTATCAGCAATTTGCATTATTGATGGAATAAGTGATTTTTAAGTGATATGCCCTGGGCCAACTCCAAAAAGACAGATCAGATCCCAAAAACTCAACTTTTTTGGGCTTCCCTGACCTAGGGGAACATGAATATGTGCTTGTTTTTCGAATTTGAGCTCTATTTGCAATTTGAAATATTGATGGTACAAAGGGATTTTTCCTAACAAATGCGAGATATGCTCCGGGCCAACTCCACAGGGATAGATCAGATGCCGAAAACTCATGTTTTTTGGGTTTCCCTGACACAGGGGAATATGAATATGTCTTTCTTTTTTGAATTTTAGCTCTTTCTGCAATTTGCACTATTGATGGTATAAGTGATTTTTCCTAAGAAATGTGAGATATGCCCTGGGCCAACTCCACAGGGACAGATCAGATCCAGGAAACTCATGTTTTTTGGGCTTTCCCTGACCCAGGGGAATATGAATATATCTCTTTTTTTAATTTGAGCTCTATCTCCAATTTTCACTTTTCATCATATATGGGATTTTTCCTAACAAAAGCGAGTTATACCCCAGGCCATGTCCAAAGTGACAGATCAGATCCTAAATATTCATGTTTTTTTGCTCTTCCCTGACCCAGGGGAATATGAATATGTGTTTGTTTTTCGAATTTGAGCTCTATCTCCTATGTGCACTTTTCAAGCTATAATGGATTTTTCCTAACAAATGCGAGATATGAGCTGGGCCAACTCCAAAGGGTGAGACCAGATCCAGGAAACTCTTTCTTTGCAGTTTTTCCCTGACCCGGGGGAATAGGAATATGTCTTTCTTTTTCGAATTTGAGCTCTATCAGCAATTTGCACTATTGAAGGAATAAGTGATTTTTCCTAACAAATGCGAGATATGGCCAACTCCAAAAAGACAGATTAGATCCAGGAAACTCATTTTTTGGGGTTTCCCTTACCCAGGGGAATATGAATATGTCTTTTTTTTTGAATTTGAGCTCTATCTCCAATTTTCACTTTACATCATATATGGGATTTTTCCTAACAAAATAAAGTTATACCCCGGGCCATCTCCAAAGGGACAGATCAGATCCTAAATATTCAAGTTTTTTGGGTTTCCCTGACACAGGGGAATATGAATATGTCTTTCTTTTTTGAATTTTAGCTCTTTCTGCAATTTGCACTATTGATGGTATAAGTGATTTTTCCTAAGAAATGTGAGATATGCCCTGGGCCAACTCCACAGGGACAGATCAGATCCAGGAAACTCATGTTTTTTGGGCTTTCCCTGACCCAGGGGAATATGAATATATCTCTTTTTTTAATTTGAGCTCTATCTCCAATTTTCACTTTTCATCATATATGGGATTTTTCCTAACAAAAGCGAGTTATACCCCAGGCCATGTCCAAAGGGACAGATCAGATCCTAAATATTCATGTTTTTTTGCTCTTCCCTGACCCAGGGGAATATGAATATGTGTTTGTTTTTCGAATTTGAGCTCTATCTCCTATGTGCACTTTTCAAGCAATAATGGATTTTTCCTAACAAATGCGAGATATGAGCTGGGCCAACTCCAAAGGGTGAGACCAGATCCAGGAAACTCTTTTTTTGCAGTTTTTCCCTGACCCGGGGGAATAGGAATATGTCTTTCTTTTTCGAATTTGAGCTCTATCAGCAATTTGCACTATTGAAGGAATAAGTGATTTTTCCTAACAAATGCGAGATATGGCCAACTCCAAAAAGACAGATTAGATCCAGGAAACTCATTTTTTTTGGTTTCCCTTACCCAGGGGAATATGAATATGTCTTTTTTTTTGAATTTGAGCTCTATCTCCAATTTTCACTTTACATCATATATGGGATTTTTCCTAACAAAATAAAGTTATACCCCGGGCCATCTCCAAAGGGACAGATCAGATCCTAAATATTCAAGTTTTTTGGGCTTCCCTGACCCAGGGGAATATGAATATGTGTTTGTTTTTCGCATTTGAGCTCTATCTCCTATGTGCACTTTTCAAGCTATAATGGATTTTTCCTAACAAATGCGAGATATGAGCTGGGCCAACTCCAAAGGGTGAGACCAGATCCAGGAAACTCTTTTTTTGCAGTTTTTCCCTGACCCGGGGGAATAGGAATATGTCTTTCTTTTTCGAATTTGAGCTCTATCAGCAATTTGCACTATTGAAGGAATAAGTGATTTTTCCTAACAAATGCGAGATATGGCCAACTCCAAAAAGACAGATTAGATCCAGGAAACTCATTTTTTTGGGTTTCCCTTACCCAGGGGAATATGAATATGTTTTTTTTTTATGGGCTTCCCTGACCCAGGGGAATATGAATATGTGTTTGTTTTTCGCATTTGAGCTCTATCTCCTATGTGCACTTTTCAAGGTATAATGGATTTTTCCTAACAAATGCGAGATATGAGTTGGCCCAACTCCAAAGGGAGAGACCAGATCCAGAAAACTCTATTTTGGAGGGTTTCCGTGACCTGCGGGAACATAAATATGTGTTTCTTCTTCAAATTTGAGCTCTATCTGTAATTTGCACTTTTCATGGTATATGGGATTTTTCCTAACATATGCAAGTTATGCCCTGGGCCAACTCCAAAGGGATAGATCAGGTCCCAAAAACTCATGTTTTTTTGGGTTTCCGAGATCCGGGGGAACATGAATATGTCTTTGTTTTTCAAATTTGACCACTATCTGCAATTTGCACTATTGATGATATAAGTGATTTTTCCTAAGAAATGTGAGATATGTCCTTGGCCAACTGCACAGGGACAGATCAGATCTGGCGAATTCATGTTTTTTTGCGCTTCCCTGAACCGGGGGAATATGAATATGTGTTTGTTTTTTGAATTTGAGCTCTATCTCCTATTTGCACTTTTCAAGGTATAATGGACTTTTACTAACAAATGCAAGATATGAGTTGGGCCAACTCCAAAGGGACAGATCAGATCCTAAATATTCATGTTTTTTTGGGCTTCCCTGACCCAGGGGAATATGAATATGTGTTTTTTTTAGAATTTGAACTCTATCTCCTATGTTCACTTTTTATGGTATAATGGATTTTTCCTAAAAAATGCGAGATATTCATGTTCCTCCAAGTCAGGGAAACCCAAAAAAACATGAGTTTGATCTGATCTGTCCCTGAGGAGTTGGCCCTGGGCATAACTCGCATTTGTTTGGAAAAATCCCTTATACCATCAATCCTGGAAATTGGAGATAGAGCTCAAATTCGAAAAAGAAAGACATATTCATGTTCTCCCGGGTCAGGCAAACCCAAAAAACCATGAGTTTTTGGGACCTGATCTTTCCCTGTGGAGTTTGCCACGGGCATATCTCGCATTTCTTAGGAAAAATCCCATATACCATGAAAAGTGCAAATTGCAAATAGAGCTCAAATTTGAAGAACAAAGACATATTTAAGCTCCCCGGTTTCAGGGAAGCCAACCAAAAAAAGAGTTTTCTGGATCTGGTCTTTCCCTGTGGAGTAGGCCCAGGGCATAACACGCATTTGTTAGGAAAAATCCCTTATACCATGAGAAGTGCAAATTGCAGATAGAGCTCCGATTTGAAAAACAAGCACATATTCATGTTGCCCTTGGTTACGGAAACTGAAAAATCCAGGAGTTCCCTGGATCAGACCTTTCCCTGTGGAGTTGGACTAGGGCATATCTAACATTTCCTAGGAAAAATCACTTATACCATCAATAGTGCAAATTGCAGATAAAGCTCAAATTCCAAAAAGAAAGACATATTCATATTCCCCCAAGTCAGTGAAAACCAAAAAAACATGAGTTTTCAGGATCTCATCTGTCCCTGTGGTGTTGGCCCAGGGCAAATCGTGCATTTGTTAGGAAAAATCCCTTATACCATCAATATTGCAAATTGCAGATAGAGGTCAAATTCAAAAAACAAAGACATATTCATGTTCCCCCGGGTCAGGGAAAGCGAAAAAAACATGAGTTTTTGTGATGTGATCTGTCCCTTTGGAGTTGGCAAAGGGCATAACTTGCATATGTTAGGAGTTTTCTGGATCTTATCTGTCCCTGTGCAGTTGGCCCAGGACATATCTCGCATTTGTTAGGAAAAATTCCATATACCATGAAAAGTGCAAATAGGAGATTGAGCTCAAATTTGAAAAACAAAGACATATTCATGTTCCCCCGGGTCACAGAAACCCAAAAAAACATGAGTTTTTGGGATGGGATGTGATCTGTCCCTTTTGAGTTGGCCCAGGGCATAACTTGCGTATGTTAGGAAAAATCCCATATACCATGAAAAGTGCAAATTACAGATAGAGCTCAAATTTGAAGAAGAAACACATATTTATGTTCCCCCAGGTCAGGGGGAACGCTCTGGTCTTTCCCTTTCGACTTGGCCCAACTGATATCTCGCATTTGTGAGGAAAAATCCGTTATACCATCAATCGTGCAAATTGCAGATAGAGCTCAAATTAGAAAAACAAAGATATATTCATATTCCCACGGTTCAGGGAAGCCCAAAAAAACATGAATTTTCCAGATCTCATCTGTCCTTGTGGAGTTGGCCTAGGACATATCTCGCATTTGTTAAGAAAAATACCTTATACCATCAATAGTGCAAATTGCAGATAGAGCTCGAATGTGAGCTCTATCCCGAATTTGCACGATTCATGGTATAAGGGATTTTTCCTAACAAATGCGAGATATGTCCTGGGCCAACTGCACAGGGACACATCAGATCACAAAAACCCATGTTTTTTTGGGTTTCCCTGACTTGGAGGAACATGAATATGTTTTTGTTTTTTGAATTTGACCTGTATCTGCAATTCGGAATATTGATGGTATAAGGGATTTTTCCTAACAAATGCATGATATACCCTGGGCCAACTCCACAGGGACAGATGAGAGCCCGAAAACTCATGTTTTTTTGGTTTTCCCTGACGGGGGAATATGAATATGTCTTTTTTTTTAATTTGACCTCTATCTCCAACTTTCACTTTTCATCATATATGAGATTTTTCCTAACAAAAGCGAGTTATACCCCGGGCCATCTCCAAAGGGACAGATGAGATCCTAAATATTCATGTTTTTTGGGCTTCCCTGACCCAGGGGAATATGAATATGTGTTTGTTTTTCGAATTTGAGCTCTATCTCCTATGTGCACTTTTCAAGGTATAATGGATTTTTCCTAACAAATGCGAGATATGAGTTGGGCCTACTCCAAAGGGAGAGACCAGATCCAGAAAACTCTATTTTGGAGGGTTTCCATGACCTGCGGGAACATAAATATGGGTTTCTTCTTCAAATTTGAGCTCTATCTGTAATTTGCACTTTTCATGGTATATGGGATTTTTCCTAACATATGCAAGTTATGCCCTGGACCAACTCCAAAGGGAAAGATCAGGTCCCGTGACCCGGGGGAACATGAATATGTCTTTGTTTTTCGAATTTGACCACTATCTGCAGTTTGCACTATTGATGGTATAAGTGATTTTTCCTAAGAAATGTGAGATATGCCCTGGGCCAACTCCACAGGGAAATTTCTGATGCAGGAAACTCATGTTTTTTCGGTTTCCCTAACCCAGGGGAACATGAATATGTCTTTGTTTTTCGAATTTGAGCTCTATCTCCAATTTCCACTTTTCATGGTATATGGGATTTTTCCTAACATATGCGAGATATGCTCTGGGCCAACTCCACAGGGACATATCCGAACCAAAAAAATCATGTTTTTTGGGCTTCCCTGAACCGGGGAATGTGAATATGTCTTTCTTTTTTGAATTTGAGCTCTATCTCTAATTTCCACTTTTCATGGATTTTTCCTAACAAATGTGAGTTATGCCCTGTGCCAACTCCACAGGGACAGATCAGATCCCAGAAACTCATGCTTTTTTTGTTTCCCTGACCAGGGGGCACATGAATATGTCTTTGTTTTTCAAATTTGACCTCTATCTGCAATTTGCAATATTGATGGTACAAAGGGATTTTTCCTAACAAATGCGAGATATGCCCTTGGCCAACTCCACAGGGACAGATCAGATCCAGGAAACTCATGTTCTTTGGGCTTCCCTGACCAGGGGGATTTTGCACTTTTCATGGTATATGGGATTTTTCCAAACAAATGCGAGTTATGCCGAGGGCCAACTCCACAGGGAAAGATCAGATCCCAAAAACTCATGTTTTTTGGGGTTTCCCTAACCCGGGGGAACATGAATTTGTCTTTGTTTTTCGAATTTTATCTCTGTCTCCTATTTTTATGATATAATTGATTTTTCCTAACAAATGCGTGGTATCAGTTGGGCCAACTCCAAAGGGAGAGACCAGACCCAGAAAACTCTTTATTTGGAGGGTTTCCCTGACCTGGGGGAACATAAATATGTGTTTCTTCTTCAAATTTGAGCTCTATCTGTAATTTCCACTTTTCATGTTATATGGGATTTTTCCACAGGGAGAGACCAGATCCAGAAAACTCTTTTTGGAGGGCTTCCCAGACCTGGGTAAACATAAATATGTGTTTGTTCTTTAAATTTGAGTTCAATCTGCAATTTGCACTTTTGATTGTATAAGGAATTTTTCCTAACAAATGCGAGATATGCCCTTGGCCAACTCCACAGGGACAGATCAGATCCAGGAAACTCATGATTTTTGGGCTTCCCTGACCCAGGGGAATATGAATATGTATTTTTTTTTTTAAATTTGAGCTCTATCTCCAATTTTCACTATATATGGGATTTTTCCTAACAAAAGCGAGTTATACCCCGGGCCATGTCCAAAGGGAGAGACCAGATCCAGAAAACTCATTTTTTGGAGGGTTTCCGTGACCTGGGGGAACATAAATATGTGTTTCTTCTTCAAATTTGAGCTCTATCTGTAATTTGCACTTTTCATGGTATATGGGATTTTTCCTAACATATGCAAGTTATGCCCTGGGCCAATTCCAAAGGGAAAGATCAGGTCCCAAAAACTCATGTTTCTTTCGGTTTCCGTGACCCGGGTGAAAATGAATATGCCATTGTTTTTCGAATTTGACCTCTATCTGCAATTTGCACTTTTCATGGTATATGGGATTTTTCCAAACAAATGCGAGTTATGCCGAGGGCCAACTCCACAGGGACAGATCAGATCCCAAAAACTCACGTTTTTTTCAGTTTCCCTGACCCAGGGGAGCATGAATACTACTTTGTTTTTCGAATTTCACCTCTATCTGCAATTTGCAATATTGAGGGTATAAGGCATTTTTCCTAAGAAATGTGAGATATGCCCCGGGCCAACTCCACAGGGACAGATCAGATCAAGGAAACTAATGTTTTTTTTGGTTTTCCCTGACTTGGGGGAATATGAATATATCTTTCTTTTTCGAATTTGAGCTCTATCAGCAATTTGCACTATTGATGGAATTAGTGATTTTTAAGTGATATGCCCTGGGCCAACTCCAAAAAGACAGATCAGATCCCCAAAACTCAACTTTTTTGGGCTTCCCTGACCTAGGGGAACATGAATATGTGCTTGTTTTTCGAATTTGAGCTCTATTTGCAATTTGCACTTTTCATGGTATATGGGATTTTTCCTAACAAATGCAAGATATGCCATGTGCCAACTGCACAGGGAAAGATCAGGTCCCGAACATGAATATGTCTTTCACTTTTCATGGTATAATGGAGTTTTCCAAACAAATGCGAGACATGTCCTGGGCCAACTGCACAGGGACAGATAAGATCAAGAAAACCCATGTATTTTTGGGTTTCCCTATCCGGGGGGGAACATGAATATGTCTTTGTTTTTCGAATTTGAGTTCGATCTGCAATTTGCACTTTTGATTGTATAAGGAATTTTTCCTAACAAATGCGAGATATGCTCTGGGCCAACTCCACAGGGACAGATCAGATGCTGGGTTTTTTCGGTTTCCCTGACCCAGGGGAATATGAATATGTCTTTCTTTTTCGAATTTGAGCTCTATCAGCAATTTGCACTATTGATGGAATAAGTGATTTTTCCTAACAAATGCGAGATATGCTCTGGGCCAACTCCACAGGGACAGATCAGATGCTGGGTTTTTTCGGTTTCCCTGACCCAGGGGAATATGAATATGTCTTTCTTTTTCGAATTTGAGCTCTATCAGCAATTTGCACTATTGATGGAATAAGTGATTTTTCCTAACAAATGCGAGATATGCCCTGGGCCAACTCCAAAAAGACAGATTAGATCCAGGAAACTCATTTTTTTGGGTTTCCCTTACCCAGGGGAATATGAATATGTCTTTTTTTTTTTTATTTGAGCTCTATCTCCAATTTTCACTTTACATCATATATGGGATTTTTCCTAACAAAAAAAAGATATACCCCGGGCCATCTCCAAAGGGACAGATCAGATCCTAAATATTCAAGTTTTTTGGGCTTCCCTGACCCAGGGGAATATGAATATGTGTTTGTTTTTCGAATTTGAGCTCTATCTCCTATGTGCACTTTTCAAGCTATAATGGATTTTTCCTAACAAATGCGAGATATGAGTTGGGCCAACTCCAAAGGGAGAGACCAGATCCAGAAAACTCTATTTTGGAGGGGTTCCGTGACCTGCGGGAACATAAATATGTGTTTCTTCTTCAAATTTGAGCTCTATCTGTAATTTGCACTTTTCATGGTGTATGGGATTTTTCCTAACATATGCAAGTTATGCCCTGGGCCAACTCCAAAGGGAAAGATCAGGTCCCAAAAACTCATGTTTTTTTGGGTTTCCGAGATCCGGGGGAACATGAATATGTCTTTGTTTTTCGAATTTGACCACTATCTGCAATTTGCACTATTGATGATATAAGTGATTTTTCCTAAGAAATGTGAGATATGCTCTGGGCCAACTCCACAGGGAAATTTCTGATGCAGGAAACTCATGTTTTTTTTCGGTTTCCCTAACCCAGGGGAACATGAATATGTCTTTGTTTTTCGAATTTGAGCTCTATCTCCAATTTCCACTTTTCATGGTATATGGGATTTTATCTAACATATGCGAGATATGCTCTGGGCCAACTCCACAGGGACATTTCCGAACCAAAAAACTCATCTTTTTTTGGGCTTCCCTGAACCACGGAACGTGAATGTGTCTTTCTTTTTCGAATTTGAGCTCTATCTCCAATTTCCACTTTTCATGGATTTTTCCTAACAAATGTGTTATGCCCTGTGCCAGCTCCACAGGGAAAGATCAGATCCCAGAAACTCATGTTTTTTTTGGTTTCCCTGACCAGGGGGCACATGAATATGTCTTTGTTTTTCAAATTTGACCTCTATCTGCAATTTGAAATATTGATGGTACAAAGGGATTTTTCCTAACAAATGCGAGATATGCTACGGGCCAACTCCACAGGGATAGATCAGATGCCGAAAACTCATGTTTTTTGGGTTTCCCTGACACAGGGGAATATGAATATGTCTTTCTTTTTTGAATTTTAGCTCTTTCTGCAATTTGCACTATTGATGGTATAAGTGATTTTTCCTAAGAAATGTGAGATATGCCCTGGGCCAACTCCACAGGGACAGATCAGATCCAGGAAACTCATGTTTTTTGGGCTTTCCCTGACCCAGGGGAATATGAATATATCTTTTTTTTTAATTTGAGCTCTATCTCCAATTTTCACTTTTCATCATATATGGGATTTTTCCTAACAAAAGCGAGTTATTCCCCAGGCCATGTCCAAAGGGACAGATCAGATCCTAAATATTCATGTTTTTTTGCTCTTCCCTGACCCAGGGGAATATGAATATGTGTTTGTTTTTCGAATTTGAGCTCTATCTCCTATGTGCACTTTTCAAGCTATAATGGATTTTTCCTAACAAATGCGAGATATGAGCTGGGCCAACTCCAAAGGGTGAGACCAGATCCAGGAAACTCTTTTTTTGCAGTTTTTCCCTGACCCGGGGGAATAGGAATATGTCTTTCTTTTTCGAATTTGAGCTCTATCAGCAATTTGCACTATTGAAGGAATAAATGATTTTTCCTAACAAATGCGAGATATGGCCAACTCCAAAAAGACAGATTAGATCCAGGAAACTCATTTTTTTGGGTTTCCCTTACCCAGGGGAATATGAATATGTCTTTTTTTTTTAATTTGAGCTCTATCTCCAATTTTCACTTTACATCATATATGGGATTTTTCCTAACAAAATAAAGTTATACCCCGGGCCATCTCCAAAGGGACAGATCAGATCCTAAATATTCAAGTTTTTTGGGCTTCCCTGACCCAGGGGAATATGAATATGTGTTTGTTTTTCGCATTTGAGCTCTATCTCCTATGTGCACTTTTCAAGGTATAATGGATTTTTCCTAACAAATGCGAGATATGAGTTGGCCCAACTCCAAAGGGAGAGACCAGATCCAGAAAACTCTATTTTGGAGGGTTTCCGTGACCTGCGGGAACATAAATATGTGTTTCTTCTTCAAATTTGAGCTCTATCTGTAATTTGCACTTTTCATGGTATATGGGATTTTTCCTAACATATGCAAGTTATGCCCTGGGCCAACTCCAAAGGGATAGATCAGGTCCCAAAAACTCATGTTTTTTTGGGTTTCCGAGATCCGGGGGAACATGAATATGTCTTTGTTTTTCAAATTTGACCACTATCTGCAATTTGCACTATTGATGATATAAGTGATTTTTCCTAAGAAATGTGAGATATGTCCTTGGCCAACTGCACAGGGACAGATCAGATATGGCGAATTCATGTTTTTTTGCGCTTCCCTGAACCGGGGGAATATGAATATGTGTTTGTTTTTTGAATTTGAGCTCTATCTCCTATTTGCACTTTTCAAGGTATAATGGACTTTTACTAACAAATGCAAGATATGAGTTGGGCCAACTCCAAAGGGACAGATCAGATCCTAAATATTCATGTTTTTTTGGGCTTCCCTGACCCAGGGGAATATGAATATGTGTTTTTTTTAGAATTTGAACTCTATCTCCTATGTTCACTTTTTATGGTATAATGGATTTTTCCTAAAAAATGCGAGATATTCATGTTCCTCCAAGTCAGGGAAACCCAAAAAAACATGAGTTTGATCTGATCTGTCCCTGAGGAGTTGGCCCTGGGCATAACTCGCATTTGTTTGGAAAAATCCCTTATACCATCAATCCTGGAAATTGGAGATAGAGCTCAAATTCGAAAAAGAAAGACATATTCATGTTCTCCCGGGTCAGGCAAACCCAAAAAACCATGAGTTTTTGGGACCTGATCTTTCCCTGTGGAGTTTGCCACGGGCATATCTCGCATTTCTTAGGAAAAATCCCATATACCATGAAAAGTGCAAATTGCAAATAGAGCTCAAATTTGAAGAACAAAGACATATTTAAGCTCCCCGGTTTCAGGGAAGCCAACCAAAAAAAGAGTTTTCTGGATCTGGTCTTTCCCTGTGGAGTAGGCCCAGGGCATAACACGCATTTGTTAGGAAAAATCCCTTATACCATGAGAAGTGCAAATTGCAGATAGAGCTCCGATTTGAAAAACAAGCACATATTCATGTTGCCCTTGGTTACGGAAACTGAAAAATCCAGGAGTTCCCTGGATCAGATCTTTCCCTGTGGAGTTGGACTAGGGCATATCTAACATTTCCTAGGAAAAATCACTTATACCATCAATAGTGCAAATTGCAGATAAAGCTCAAATTCCAAAAAGAAAGACATATTCATATTCCCCCAAGTCAGTGAAAACCAAAAAAACATGAGTTTTCAGGATCTCATCTGTCCCTGTGGTGTTGGCCCAGGGCAAATCATGCATTTGTTAGGAAAAATCCCTTATACCATCAATATTGCAAATTGCAGATAGAGGTCAAATTCAAAAAACAAAGACATATTCATGTTCCCCCGGGTCAGGGAAAGCGAAAAAAACATGAGTTTTTGTGATGTGATCTGTCCCTTTGGAGTTGGCAAAGGGCATAACTTGCATATGTTAGGAGTTTTCTGGATCTTATCTGTCCCTGTGCAGTTGGCCCAGGACATATCTCGCATTTGTTAGGAAAAATTCCATATACCATGAAAAGTGCAAATAGGAGATTGAGCTCAAATTTGAAAAACAAAGACATATTCATGTTCCCCCGGGTCACAGAAACCCAAAAAAACATGAGTTTTTGGGATGGGATGTGATCTGTCCCTTTTGAGTTGGCCCAGGGCATAACTTGCGTATGTTAGGAAAAATCCCATATACCATGAAAAGTGCAAATTACAGATAGAGCTCAAATTTGAAGAAGAAACACATATTTATGTTCCCCCAGGTCAGGGGGAACGCTCTGGTCTTTCCCTTTCGACTTGGCCCAACTGATATCTCGCATTTGTGAGGAAAAATCCGTTATACCATCAATCGTGCAAATTGCAGATAGAGCTCAAATTAGAAAAACAAAGATATATTCATATTCCCACGGTTCAGGGAAGCCCAAAAAAACATGAATTTTCCAGATCTCATCTGTCCTTGTGGAGTTGGCCTAGGACATATCTCGCATTTGTTAAGAAAAATACCTTATACCATCAATAGTGCAAATTGCAGATAGAGCTCGAATGTGAGCTCTATCCCGAATTTGCACGATTCATGGTATAAGGGATTTTTCCTAACAAATGCGAGATATGTCCTGGGCCAACTGCACAGGGACACATCAGATCACAAAAACCCATGTTTTTTTGGGTTTCCCTGACTTGGAGGAACATGAATATGTTTTTGTTTTTTGAATTTGACCTGTATCTGCAATTCGGAATATTGATGGTATAAGGGATTTTTCCTAACAAATGCATGATATACCCTGGGCCAACTCCACAGGGACAGATGAGAGCCCGAAAACTCATGTTTTTTTGGTTTTCCCTGACGGGGGAATATGAATATGTCTTTTTTTTTAAATTTGACCTCTATCTCCAACTTTCACTTTTCATCATATATGAGATTTTTCCTAACAAAAGCGAGTTATACCCCGGGCCATCTCCAAAGGGACAGATGAGATCCTAAATATTCATGTTTTTTGGGCTTCCCTGACCCAGGGGAATATGAATATGTGTTTGTTTTTCGAATTTGAGCTCTATCTCCTATGTGCACTTTTCAAGGTATAATGGATTTTTCCTAACAAATGCGAGATATGAGTTGGGCCTACTCCAAAGGGAGAGACCAGATCCAGAAAACTCTATTTTGGAGGGTTTCCATGACCTGCGGGAACATAAATATGGGTTTCTTCTTCAAATTTGAGCTCTATCTGTAATTTGCACTTTTCATGGTATATGGGATTTTTCCTAACATATGCAAGTTATGCCCTGGACCAACTCCAAAGGGAAAGATCAGGTCCCGTGACCCGGGGGAACATGAATATGTCTTTGTTTTTCGAATTTGACCACTATCTGCAATTTGCACTATTGATGGTATAAGTGATTTTTCCTAAGAAATGTGAGATATGCCCTGGGCCAACTCCACAGGGAAATTTCTGATGCAGGAAACTCATGTTTTTTCGGTTTCCCTAACCCAGGGGAACATGAATATGTCTTTGTTTTTCGAATTTGAGCTCTATCTCCAATTTCCACTTTTCATGGTATATGGGATTTTTCCTAACATATGCGAGATATGCTCTGGGCCAACTCCACAGGGACATATCCGAACCAAAAAAATCATGTTTTTTGGGCTTCCCTGAACCGGGGAATGTGAATATGTCTTTCTTTTTTGAATTTGAGCTCTATCTCTAATTTCCACTTTTCATGGATTTTTCCTAACAAATGTGAGTTATGCCCTGTGCCAACTCCACAGGGACAGATCAGAACCCAGAAACTCATGCTTTTTTGGTTTCCCTGACCAGGGGGCACATGAATATGTCTTTGTTTTTCAAATTTGACGTCTATCTGCAATTTGCAATATTGATGGTACAAAGGGATTTTTCCTAACAAATGCGAGATATGCCCTTGGCCAACTCCACAGGGACAGATCAGATCCAGGAAACTCATGTTCTTTGGGCTTCCCTGACCAGGGGGATTTTGCACTTTTCATGGTATATGGGATTTTTCCAAACAAATGCGAGTTATGCCGAGGGCCAACTCCACAGGGAAAGATCAGATCCCAAAAACTCATGTTTTTTGGGGTTTCCCTAACCCGGGGGAACATGAATTTGTCTTTGTTTTTCGAATTTTATCTCTGTCTCCTATTTTTATGATATAATTGATTTTTCCTAACAAATGCGTGGTATCAGTTGGGCCAACTCCAAAGGGAGAGACCAGACCCAGAAAACTCTTTATTTGGAGGGTTTCCCTGACCTGGGGGAACATAAATATGTGTTTCTTCTTCAAATTTGAGCTCTATCTGTAATTTCCACTTTTCATGTTATATGGGATTTTTCCACAGGGAGAGACCAGATCCAGAAAACTCTTTTTGGAGGGCTTCCCAGACCTGGGTAAACATAAATATGTGTTTGTTCTTTAAATTTGAGTTCAATCTGCAATTTGCACTTTTGATTGTATAAGGAATTTTTCCTAACAAATGCGAGATATGCCCTTGGCCAACTCCACAGGGACAGATCAGATCCAGGAAACTCATGATTTTTGGGCTTCCCTGACCCAGGGGAATATGAATATGTATTTTTTTTTTTAAATTTGAGCTCTATCTCCAATTTTCACTATATATGGGATTTTTCCTAACAAAAGCGAGTTATACCCCGGGCCATGTCCAAAGGGAGAGACCAGATCCAGAAAACTCATTTTTTGGAGGGTTTCCGTGACCTGGGGGAACATAAATATGTGTTTCTTCTTCAAATTTGAGCTCTATCTGTAATTTGCACTTTTCATGGTATATGGGATTTTTCCTAACATATGCAAGTTATGCCCTGGGCCAACTCCAAAGGGAAAGATCAGGTCCCAAAAACTCATGTTTCTTTCGGTTTCCGTGACCCGGGTGAAAATGAATATGCCTTTGTTTTTCGAATTTGACCTCTATCTGCAATTTGCACTTTTCATGGTATATGGGATTTTTCCAAACAAATGCGAGTTATGCCGAGGGCCAACTCCACAGGGACAGATCAGATCCCAAAAACTCACGTTTTTTTCAGTTTCCCTGACCCAGGGGAGCATGAATACTTCTTTGTTTTTCGAATTTCACCTCTATCTGCAATTTGCAATATTGAGGGTATAAGGCATTTTTCCTAAGAAATGTGAGATATGCCCCGGGCCAACTCCACAGGGACAGATCAGATCAAGGAAACTAATGTTTTTTTTGGTTTTCCCTGACTTGGGGGAATATGAATATATCTTTCTTTTTCGAATTTGAGCTCTATCAGCAATTTGCACTATTGATGGAATTAGTGATTTTTAAGTGATATGCCCTGGGCCAACTCCAAAAAGACAGATCAGATCCCAAAAACTCAACTTTTTTGGGCTTCCCTGACCTAGGGGAACATGAATATGTGCTTGTTTTTCGAATTTGAGCTCTATTTGCAATTTGCACTTTTCATGGTATATGGGATTTTTCCTAACAAATGCAAGATATGCCATGCGCCAACTGCACAGGGAAAGATCAGGTCCCGAACATGAATATGTCTTTCACTTTTCATGGTATAATGGAGTTTTCCAAACAAATGCGAGACATGTCCTGGGCCAACTGCACAGGGACAGATAAGATCAAGAAAACCCATGTATTTTTGGGTTTCCCTATCCGGGGGGAACATGAATATGTCTTTGTTTTTCGAATTTGAGTTCGATCTGCAATTTGCACTTTTGATTGTATAAGGAATTTTTCCTAACAAATGCGAGATATGCTCTGGGCCAACTCCACAGGGACAGATCAGATGCTGGGTTTTTTGGGTTTCCCTGACCCAGGGGAATATGAATATGTCTTTCTTTTTCGAATTTGAGCTCTATCAGCAATTTGCACTATTGATGGAATAAGTGATTTTTCCTAACAAATGCGAGATATGCCCTGGGCCAACTCCAAAAAGACAGATTAGATCCAGGAAACTCATTTTTTTGGGTTTCCCTTACCCAGGGGAATATGAATATGTCTTTTTTTTTTTATTTGAGCTCTATCTCCAATTTTCACTTTACATCATATATGGGATTTTTCCTAACAAAAAAAAGATATACCCCGGGCCATCTCCAAAGGGACAGATCAGATCCTAAATATTCAAGTTTTTTGGGCTTCCCTGACCCAGGGGAATATGAATATGTGTTTGTTTTTCGAATTTGAGCTCTATCTCCTATGTGCACTTTTCAAGCTATAATGGATTTTTCCTAACAAATGCGAGATATGAGTTGGGCCAACTCCAAAGGGAGAGACCAGATCCAGAAAACTCTATTTTGGAGGGGTTCCGTGACCTGCGGGAACATAAATATGTGTTTCTTCTTCAAATTTGAGCTCTATCTGTAATTTGCACTTTTCATGGTGTATGGGATTTTTCCTAACATATGCAAGTTATGCCCTGGGCCAACTCCAAAGGGAAAGATCAGGTCCCAAAAACTCATGTTTTTTTGGGTTTCCGAGATCCGGGGGAACATGAATATGTCTTTGTTTTTCGAATTTGACCACTATCTGCAATTTGCACTATTGATGATATAAGTGATTTTTCCTAAGAAATGTGAGATATGCTCTGGGCCAACTCCACAGGGAAATTTCTGATGCAGGAAACTCATGTTTTTTTTCGGTTTCCCTAACCCAGGGGAACATGAATATGTCTTTGTTTTTCGAATTTGAGCTCTATCTCCAATTTCCACTTTTCATGGTATATGGGATTTTATCTAACATATGCGAGATATGCTCTGGGCCAACTCCACAGGGACATTTCCGAACCAAAAAACTCATCTTTTTTTGGGCTTCCCTGAACCACGGAACGTGAATGTGTCTTTCTTTTTCGAATTTGAGCTCTATCTCCAATTTCCACTTTTCATGGATTTTTCCTAACAAATGTGTTATGCCCTGTGCCAGCTCCACAGGGAAAGATCAGATCCCAGAAACTCATGTTTTTTTTGGTTTCCCTGACCAGGGGGCACATGAATATGTCTTTGTTTTTCAAATTTGACCTCTATCTGCAATTTGAAATATTGATGGTACAAAGGGATTTTTCCTAACAAATGCGAGATATGCTCCGGGCCAACTCCACAGGGATAGATCAGATGCCGAAAACTCATGTTTTTTGGGTTTCCCTGACACAGGGGAATATGAATATGTCTTTCTTTTTTGAATTTTAGCTCTTTCTGCAATTTGCACTATTGATGGTATAAGTGATTTTTCCTAAAAAATGTGAGATACGCCCTGGGCCAACTCCACAGGGACAGATCAGATCCAGGAAACTCATGTTTTTTGGGCTTTCCCTGACCCAGGGGAATATGAATATATCTTTTTTTTTAATTTGAGCTCTATCTCCAATTTTCACTTTTCATCATATATGGGATTTTTCCTAACAAAAGCGAGTTATACCCCAGGCCATGTCCAAAGGGACAGATCAGATCCTAAATATTCATGTTTTTTTGCTCTTCCCTGACCCAGGGGAATATGAATATGTGTTTGTTTTTCGAATTTGAGCTCTATCTCCTATGTGCACTTTTCAAGCTATAATGGATTTTTCCTAACAAATGCGAGATATGAGCTGGGCCAACTCCAAAGGGTGAGACCAGATCCAGGAAACTCTTTTTTTGCAGTTTTTCCCTGACCCGGGGGAATAGGAATATGTCTTTCTTTTTCGAATTTGAGCTCTATCAGCAATTTGCACTATTGAAGGAATAAGTGATTTTTCCTAACAAATGCGAGATATGGCCAACTCCAAAAAGACAGATTAGATCCAGGAAACTCATTTTTTTGGGTTTCCCTTACCCAGGGGAATATGAATATGTCTTTTTTTTTGAATTTGAGCTCTATCTCCAATTTTCACTTTACATCATATATGGGATTTTTCCTAACAAAATAAAGTTATACCCCGGGCCATCTCCAAAGGGACAGATCAGATCCTAAATATTCAAGTTTTTTGGGCTTCCCTGACCCAGGGGAATATGAATATGTGTTTGTTTTTCGCATTTGAGCTCTATCTCCTATGTGCACTTTTCAAGGTATAATGGATTTTTCCTAACAAATGCGAGATATGAGTTGGCCCAACTCCAAAGGGAGAGACCAGATCCAGAAAACTCTATTTTGGAGGGTTTCCGTGACCTGCGGGAACATAAATATGTGTTTCTTCTTCAAATTTGAGCTCTATCTGTAATTAGCACTTTTCATGGTATATGGGATTTTTCCTAACATATGCAAGTTATGCCCTGGGCCAACTCCAAAGGGATAGATCAGGTCCCAAAAACTCATGTTTTTTTGGGTTTCCGAGATCCGGGTGAACATGAATATGTCTTTGTTTTTCAAATTTGACCACTATCTGCAATTTGCACTATTGATGATATAAGTGATTTTTCCTAAGAAATGTGAGATATGTCCTTGGCCAACTGCACAGGGACAGATCAGATCTGGCGAATTCATGTTTTTTTGCGCTTCCCTGAACCGGGGGAATATGAATATGTGTTTGTTTTTTGAATTTGAGCTCTATCTCCTATTTGCACTTTTCAAGGTATAATGGACTTTTACTAACAAATGCAAGATATGAGTTGGGCCAACTCCAAAGGGACAGATCAGATCCTAAATATTCATGTTTTTTTGGGCTTCCCTGACCCAGGGGAATATGAATATGTGTTTTTTTTAGAATTTGAACTCTATCTCCTATGTTCACTTTTTATGGTATAATGGATTTTTCCTAAAAAATGCGAGATATTCATGTTCCTCCAAGTCAGGGAAACCCAAAAAAACATGAGTTTGATCTGATCTGTCCCTGAGGAGTTGGCCCTGGGCATAACTCGCATTTGTTAGGAAAAATTCCATATACCATGAAAAGTGCAAATAGGAGATTGAGCTCAAATTTGAAAAACAAAGACATATTCATGTTCCCCCGGGTCACAGAAACCCAAAAAAACATGAGTTTTTGGGATGGGATGTGATCTGTCCCTTTTGAGTTGGCCCAGGGCATAACTTGCGTATGTTAGGAAAAATCCCATATACCATGAAAAGTGCAAATTACAGATAGAGCTCAAATTTGAAGAAGAAACACATATTTATGTTCCCCCAGGTCAGGGGGAACGCTCTGGTCTTTCCCTTTCGACTTGGCCCAACTGATATCTCGCATTTGTGAGGAAAAATCCGTTATACCATCAATCGTGCAAATTGCAGATAGAGCTCAAATTAGAAAAACAAAGATATATTCATATTCCCACGGTTCAGGGAAGCCCAAAAAAACATGAATTTTCCAGATCTCATCTGTCCTTGTGGAGTTGGCCTAGGACATATCTCGCATTTGTTAAGAAAAATACCTTATACCATCAATAGTGCAAATTGCAGATAGAGCTCGAATGTGAGCTCTATCCCAAATTTGCACGATTCATGGTATAAGGGATTTTTCCTAACAAATGCGAGATATGTCCTGGGCCAACTGCACAGGGACACATCAGATCACAAAAACCCATGTTTTTTTGGGTTTCCCTGACTTGGAGGAACATGAATATGTTTTTGTTTTTTGAATTTGACCTCTATCTGCAATTCGGAATATTGATGGTATAAGGGATTTTTCCTAACAAATGCATGATATACCCTGGGCCAACTCCACAGGGACAGATGAGAGCCCGAAAACTCATGTTTTTTTGGTTTTCCCTGACGGGGGAATATGAATATGTCTTTTTTTTTTAATTTGAGCTCTATCTCCAACTTTCACTTTTCATCATATATGAGATTTTTCCTAACAAAAGCGAGTTATACCCCGGGCCATCTCCAAAGGGACAGATGAGATCCTAAATATTCATGTTTTTTGGGCTTCCCTGACCCAGGGGAATATGAATATGTGTTTGTTTTTCGAATTTGAGCTCTATCTCCTATGTGCACTTTTCAAGGTATAATGGATTTTTCCTAACAAATGCGAGATATGAGTTGGGCCTACTCCAAAGGGAGAGACCAGATCCAGAAAACTCTATTTTGGAGGGCTTCCATGACCTGCGAGAACATAAATATGTGTTTCTTCTTCAAATTTGAGCTCTATCTGTAATTTGCACTTTTCATGGTATATGGGATTTTTCCTAACATATGCAAGTTATGCCCTGGACCAACTCCAAAGGGAAAGATCAGGTCCCGTGACCCGGGGGAACATGAATATGTCTTTGTTTTTCGAATTTGACCACTATCTGCAATTTGCACTATTGATGGTATAAGTGATTTTTCCTAAGAAATGTGAGATATGCCCTGGGCCAACTCCACAGGGAAATTTCTGATGCAGGAAACTCATGTTTTTTCGGTTTCCCTAACCCAGGGGAACATGAATATGTCTTTGTTTTTCGAATTTGAGCTCTATCTCCAATTTCCACTTTTCATGGTATATGGGATTTTTCCTAACATATGCGAGATATGCTCTGGGCCAACTCCACAGGGACATATCCGAACCAAAAAAATCATGTTTTTTGGGCTTCCCTGAACCGGGGAATGTGAATATGTCTTTCTTTTTTGAATTTGAGCTCTATCTCTAAATTCCACTTTTCATGGATTTTTCCTAACAAATGTGAGTTATGCCCTGTGCCAACTCCACAGGGACAGATCAGATCACAGAAACTCATGTTTTTTTGGTTTCCCTGACCAGGGGGCACATGAATATGTCTTTGTTTTTCAAATTTGACGTCTATCTGCAATTTGCAATATTGATGGTACAAAGGGATTTTTCCTAACAAATGCGAGATATGCCCTTGGCCAACTCCACAGGGACAGATCAGATCCAGGAAACTCATGTTCTTTGGGCTTCCCTGACCAGGGGGATTTTGCACTTTTCATGGTATATGGGATTTTTCCAAACAAATGCGAGTTATGCCGAGGGCCAACTCCACAGGGAAAGATCAGATCCCAAAAACTCATGTTTTTGGGGGTTTCCCTAACCCGGGGGAACATGAATTTGTCTTTGTTTTTCGAATTTTATCTCTGTCTCCTATTTTTATGATATAATGGATTTTTCCTAACAAATGCGAGGTATCAGTTGGGCCAACTCCAAAGGGAGAGACCAGACCCAGAAAACTCTTTATTTGGAGGGTTTCCCTGACCTGGGGGAACATAAATATGTGTTTCTTCTTCAAATTTGAGCTCTATCTGTAATTTCCACTTTTCATGTTATATGGGATTTTTCCACAGGGAGAGACCAGATCCAGAAAACTCTTTTTGGAGGGCTTCCCAGACCTGGGGAAACATAAATATGTGTTTGTTCTTTCAATTTGAGTTCAATCTGCAATTTGCACTTTTGATTGTATGAGGAATTTTTCCTAACAAATGCGAGATATGCCCTTGGCCAACTCCACAGGGACAGATTAGATCCAGGAAACTCATGATTTTTGGGGTTCTCTGACCCAGGGGAATATGAATATGTTTTTTTTTTTTAAATTTGAGCTCTATCTCTAATTTTCACTATATATGGGATTTTTCCTAACAAAAGCGAGTTATACCCCGGGCCATGTCCAAAGGGAGAGACCAGATCCAGAAAACTCATTTTTTGGAGGGTTTCCGTGACCTGGGGGAACATAAATATGTGTTTCTTCTTCAAATTTGAGCTCTATCTGTAATTTGCACTTTTCATGGTATATGGGATTTTTCCTAACATACGCAAGTTATGCCCTGGGCCAACTCCAAAGGGAAAGATCAGGTCCCAAAAACTCATGTTTCTTTCGGTTTCCGTGACCCGGGTGAAAATGAATATGCCTTTGTTTTTCGAATTTGACCTCTATCTGCAATTTGCACTTTTCATGGTATATGGGATTTTTCCAAACAAATGCGAGTTATGCCGAGGGCCAACTCCACAGGGACCGATCAGATCCCAAAAACTCACGTTTTTTTCAGTTTCCCTGACCCAGGGAAGCATGAATACTTCTTTGTTTTTCGAATTTCACCTCTATCTGCAATTTGCAATATTGAGGGTATAAGGCATTTTTCCTAAGAAATGTGAGATATGCCCCGGGCCAACTCCACAGGGACAGATCAGATCAAGGAAACTAATGTTTTTTTTGGTTTTCCCTGACTTGGGGGAATATGAATATATCTTTCTTTTTCGAATTTGAGCTCTATCAGCAATTTGCACTATTGATGGAATAAGTGATTTTTAAGTGATATGCCCTGGGCCAACTCCAAAAAGACAGATCAGATCCCAAAAACTCAACTTTTTTGGGCTTCCCTGACCTAGGGGAACATGAATATGTGCTTGTTTTTCGAATTTGAGCTCTATTTGCAATTTGCACTTTTCATGGTATATGGGATTTTTCCTAACAAATGCAAGATATGCCATGCGCCAACTGCACAGGGAAAGATCAGGTCCCGAAGATGAATATGTCTTTGTTTTTTGAATTTGACCTCTATCTGCAATTTTCAATATTGATGGTATAATGGATTTTTCCTAACAAATGCGAGTTATACCCTGGGCAAAGTCGAAAGGGACAGATCAGATCCTAAATATTCATGTTTTTTGGGATTCCCTGACGTAGGGGAATATGAATATGTGTTTGTTTTTCGAATTTCGAATTCGAACTATGTTCACTTTTCATGGTATAATGGAGTTTTCCAAACAAATGCGAGATATGTCCTGGGCCAACTGCACAGGGACAGATAAGATCCAGAAAACTCATGTATTTTTGGGTTTCCCTAACCCGGGGGAACATGAATATGTCTTTGTTTTTAGAATTTGAGTTCAATCTGCAATTTGCACTTTTGATTGTATAAGGAATTTTTCCTAACAAATGCGACATATGCTCTTGGCCAACTCCACAGGGACAGATCAGATGCTGGGTTTTTTGGGTTTCCCTGACCCAGGGGAATATGAATATGTCTTTCTTTTTCGAATTTGAGCTTGAGGGTTTCCGTGACCTGCGGGAACATAAATATGTGTTTCTTCTTCAAATTTGAGCTCTATCTGTAATTTGCACTTTTCATGGTATATGGGATTTTTCCTAACATATGCAAGTTATGCCCTGGGCCAACTCCAAAGGGAAAGATCAGGTCCCAAAAACTCATGTTTTTTTGGGTTTCCGAGACCCGGGGGCACATGAATATGTCTTTGTTTTTCAAATTTGACCTCTATCTGCAATTTGAAATATTGATGGTACAAAGGGATTTTTCCTAACAAATGCGAGATATGCTCCGGGCCAACTCCACAGGGATAGATCAGATGCCGAAAACTCATGTTTTTTGGGTTTCCCTGACCCAGGGGAATATGAATATGTCTTTCTTTTTTGAATTTTAGCTCTTTCTGCAATTTGCACTATTGATGGTATAAGTGATTTTTCCTAAGAAATGTGAGATATGCCCTGGGCCAACTCCACAGGGACAGATCAGATCCAGGAAACTCATGTTTTTTGGGCTTTCCCTGACCCAGGGGAATATGAATATATCTTTTTTTTTAATTTGAGCTCTATCTCCAATTTTCACTTTTCATCATATATGGGATTTTTCCTAACAAAAGTGAGTTATACCCCGGGCCATCTCCAAAGGGACAGATCAGATCCTAAATATTCATGTTTTTTTGCTCTTCCCTGACACAGGGGAACATAAATATGTGTTTGTTCTTCAAATTTGAGCTCTATCTGCAATTTGCACTTTTCATGGTATATGGGATTTTTCCAAACAAATGCGAGTTATGCCCAGGACCAACTCCACAGGGACAGATCAGATCCCAAAAACTCATGTTTTTTTGGGTTTCCCTGACCCGGGGGAACATGAATTTGTCTTTGTTTTTCGAATTTCAACTCTGTCTCCTATTTTTATGGTATAATGGATTTTTCCTAACAAATGCGAGGTATGAGTTGGGCCAACTCCAAAGGGAGAGACCAGATCCAGAAAACTCATTTTTTGGAGGGTTTCCGGGACCTGGGGGAACATAAATATGTGTTTCTTCATCAAATTTGAGCTCTATCTGTAATTTGCACTTTTCATGGTATATGGGATTTTTCCTAACATATGCAAGTTATGCCCTGGGCCAACTCCAAAGGGAAAGATCAGGTCCCAAAAACTCATGTTTTTTTGGGTTTCCGAGATCCGGGGGAACATGAATATGCCTTTGTTTTTCGAATTTGACCTCTGTCTGCAATTTGCACTATTGATGGTATAAGTGATTTTTCCTAGAAAATGTGAGATATGCTCTGGGCCAACTCCACAGGGAAATTTCTGATGCAGGAAACTCATGTTTTTTTCGGTTTCCCTAACCCAGGGGAACATGAATATGTCTTTGTTTTTCGAATTTGAGCTCTATCTCCAATTTCCACTTTTCATGGTATATGGGATTTTATCTAACATATGCGAGATATGCTCTGGGCCAACTCCACAGGGACATATCCGAACCAAAAAACTCATCTTTTTTTGGGCTTCCCTGAACCACGGAACGTGAATGTGTCTTTCTTTTTCGAATTTGAGCTCTATCTCCAATTTCCACTTTTCATGGATTTTTCCTAACAAATGTGTTATGCCCTGTGCCAGCTCCACAGGGAAAGATCAGATCCCAGAAACTCATGTTTTTTTTGGTTTCCCTGACCAGGGGGCACATGAATATGTCTTTGTTTTTCAAATTTGACCTCTATCTGCAATTTGAAATATTGATGGTACAAAGGGATTTTTCCTAACAAATGCGAGATATGCTCCGGGCCAACTCCACAGGGATAGATCAGATGCCGAAAACTCATGTTTTTTGGGTTTCCCTGACACAGGGGAATATGAATATGTCTTTCTTTTTTGAATTTTAGCTCTTTCTGCAATTTGCACTATTGATGGTATAAGTGATTTTTCCTAAAAAATGTGAGATACGCCCTGGGCCAACTCCACAGGGACAGATCAGATCCAGGAAACTCATGTTTTTTGGGCTTTCCCTGACCCAGGGGAATATGAATATATCTTTTTTTTTAATTTGAGCTCTATCTCCAATTTTCACTTTTCATCATATATGGGATTTTTCCTAACAAAAGCGAGTTATACCCCAGGCCATGTCCAAAGGGACAGATCAGATCCTAAATATTCAAGTTTTTTGGGCTTCCCTGACCCAGGGGAATATGAATATGTGTTTGTTTTTCGCATTTGAGCTCTATCTCCTATGTGCACTTTTCAAGCTATAATGGATTTTTCCTAACAAATGCGAGATATGAGCTGGGCCAACTCCAAAGGGTGAGACCAGATCCAGAAAACTCTATTTTGGAGGGTTTCCGTGACCTGCGGGAACATAAATATGTGTTTCTTCTTCAAATTTGAGCTCTATCTGTAATTTGCACTTTTCATGGTGTATGGGATTTTTCCTAACATATGCAAGTTATGCCCTGGGCCAACTCCAAAGGGAAAGATCAGGTCCCAAAAACTCATGTTTTTTTGGGTTTCCGAGATCCGGGGGAACATGAATATGTCTTTGTTTTTCGAATTTGACCACTATCTGCAATTTGCACTATTGATGATATAAGTGATTTTTCCTAAGAAATGTGAGATATGCTCTGGGCCAACTCCACAGGGAAATTTCTGATGCAGGAAACTCATGTTTTTTTCGGTTTCCCTAACCCAGGGGAACATGAATATGTCTTTGTTTTTCGAATTTGAGCTCTATCTCCAATTTCCACTTTTCATGGTATATGGGATTTTATCTAACATATGCGAGATATGCTCTGGGCCAACTCCACAGGGACATATCCGAACCAAAAAACTCATCTTTTTTTGGGCTTCCCTGAACCACGGAACGTGAATGTGTCTTTCTTTTTCGAATTTGAGCTCTATCTCCAATTTCCACTTTTCATGGATTTTTCCTAACAAATGTGTTATGCCCTGTGCCAGCTCCACAGGGAAAGATCAGATCCCAGAAACTCATGTTTTTTTTGGTTTCCCTGACCAGGGGGCACATGAATATGTCTTTGTTTTTCAAATTTGACCTCTATCTGCAATTTGAAATATTGATGATATAAGTGATTTTTCCTAAGAAATGTGAGATATGTCCTTGGCCAACTGCACAGGGACAGATCAGATCTGGCGAATTCATGTTTTTTTGCGCTTCCCTGAACCGGGGGAATATGAATATGTGTTTGTTTTTTGAATTTGAGCTCTATCTCCTATTTGCACTTTTCAAGGTATAATGGACTTTTACTAACAAATGCAAGATATGAGTTGGGCCAACTCCAAAGGGACAGATCAGATCCTAAATATTCATGTTTTTTTGGGCTTCCCTGACCCAGGGGAATATGAATATGTGTTTTTTTTAGAATTTGAACTCTATCTCCTATGTTCACTTTTTATGGTATAATGGATTTTTCCTAAAAAATGCGAGATATTCATGTTCCTCCAAGTCAGGGAAACCCAAAAAAACATGAGTTTGATCTGATCTGTCCCTGAGGAGTTGGCCCTGGGCATAACTCGCATTTGTTTGGAAAAATCCCTTATACCATCAATCCTGGAAATTGGAGATAGAGCTCAAATTCGAAAAAGAAAGACATATTCATGTTCTCCCGGGTCAGGCAAACCCAAAAAACCATGAGTTTTTGGGACCTGATCTTTCCCTGTGGAGTTTGCCACGGGCATATCTCGCATTTCTTAGGAAAAATCCCATATACCATGAAAAGTGCAAATTGCAAATAGAGCTCAAATTTGAAGAACAAAGACATATTTAAGCTCCCCGGTTTCAGGGAAGCCAACCAAAAAAAGAGTTTTCTGGATCTGGTCTTTCCCTGTGGAGTAGGCCCAGGGCATAACACGCATTTGTTAGGAAAAATCCCTTATACCATGAGAAGTGCAAATTGCAGATAGAGCTCCGATTTGAAAAACAAGCACATATTCATGTTGCCCTTGGTTACGGAAACTGAAAAATCCAGGAGTTCCCTGGATCAGATCTTTCCCTGTGGAGTTGGACTAGGGCATATCTAACATTTCCTAGGAAAAATCACTTATACCATCAATAGTGCAAATTGCAGATAAAGCTCAAATTCCAAAAAGAAAGACATATTCATATTCCCCCAAGTCAGTGAAAACCAAAAAAACATGAGTTTTCAGGATCTCATCTGTCCCTGTGGTGTTGGCCCAGGGCAAATCGTGCATTTGTTAGGAAAAATCCCTTATACCATCAATATTGCAAATTGCAGATAGAGGTCAAATTCAAAAAACAAAGACATATTCATGTTCCCCCGGGTCAGGGAAAGCGAAAAAAACATGAGTTTTTGTGATGTGATCTGTCCCTTTGGAGTTGGCAAAGGGCATAACTTGCATATGTTAGGAATTTTCTGGATCTTATCTGTCCCTGTGCAGTTGGCCCAGGACATATCTCGCATTTGTTAGGAAAAATTCCATATACCATGAAAAGTGCAAATAGGAGATTGAGCTCAAATTTGAAAAACAAAGACATATTCATGTTCCCCCGGGTCACAGAAACCCAAAAAAACATGAGTTTTTGGGATGGGATGTGATCTGTCCCTTTTGAGTTGGCCCAGGGCATAACTTGCGTATGTTAGGAAAAATCCCATATACCATGAAAAGTGCAAATTACAGATAGAGCTCAAATTTGAAGAAGAAACACATATTTATGTTCCCCCAGGTCAGGGGGAACGCTCTGGTCTTTCCCTTTCGACTTGGCCCAACTGATATCTCGCATTTGTGAGGAAAAATCCGTTATACCATCAATCGTGCAAATTGCAGATAGAGCTCAAATTAGAAAAACAAAGATATATTCATATTCCCACGGTTCAGGGAAGCCCAAAAAAACATGAATTTTCCAGATCTCATCTGTCCTTGTGGAGTTGGCCTAGGACATATCTCGCATTTGTTAAGAAAAATACCTTATACCATCAATAGTGCAAATTGCAGATAGAGCTCGAATGTGAGCTCTATCCCGAATTTGCACGATTCATGGTATAAGGGATTTTTCCTAACAAATGCGAGATATGTCCTGGGCCAACTGCACAGGGACACATCAGATCACAAAAACCCATGTTTTTTTGGGTTTCCCTGACTTGGAGGAACATGAATATGTTTTTGTTTTTTGAATTTGACCTGTATCTGCAATTCGGAATATTGATGGTATAAGGGATTTTTCCTAACAAATGCATGATATACCCTGGGCCAACTCCACAGGGACAGATGAGAGCCCGAAAACTCATGTTTTTTTGGTTTTCCCTGACGGGGGAATATGAATATGTCTTTTTTTTTTAATTTGACCTCTATCTCCAACTTTCACTTTTCATCATATATGAGATTTTTCCTAACAAAAGCGAGTTATACCCCGGGCCATCTCCAAAGGGACAGATGAGATCCTAAATATTCATGTTTTTTGGGCTTCCCTGACCCAGGGGAATATGAATATGTGTTTGTTTTTCGAATTTGAGCTCTATCTCCTATGTGCACTTTTCAAGGTATAATGGATTTTTCCTAACAAATGCGAGATATGAGTTGGGCCTACTCCAAAGGGAGAGACCAGATCCAGAAAACTCTATTTTGGAGGGTTTCCATGACCTGCGGGAACATAAATATGTGTTTCTTCTTCAAATTTGAGCTCTATCTGTAATTTGCACTTTTCATGGTATATGGGATTTTTCCTAACATATGCAAGTTATGCCCTGGACCAACTCCAAAGGGAAAGATCAGGTCCCGTGACCCGGGGGAACATGAATATGTCTTTGTTTTTCGAATTTGACCACTATCTGCAATTTGCACTATTGATGGTATAAGTGATTTTTCCTAAGAAATGTGAGATATGCCCTGGGCCAACTCCACAGGGAAATTTCTGATGCAGGAAACTCATGTTTTTTCGGTTTCCCTAACCCAGGGGAACATGAATATGTCTTTGTTTTTCGAATTTGAGCTCTATCTCCAATTTCCACTTTTCATGGTATATGGGATTTTTCCTAACATATGCGAGATATGCTCTGGGCCAACTCCACAGGGACATATCCGAACCAAAAAAATCATGTTTTTTGGGCTTCCCTGAACCGGGGAATGTGAATATGTCTTTCTTTTTTGAATTTGAGCTCTATCTCTAATTTCCACTTTTCATGGATTTTTCCTAAGAAATGTGAGTTATGCCCTGTGCCAACTCCACAGGGACAGATCAGATCCCAGAAACTCATGTTTTTTTGGTTTCCCTGACCAGGGGGCACATGAATATGTCTTTGTTTTTCAAATTTGACGTCTATCTGCAATTTGCAATATTGATGGTACAAAGGGATTTTTCCTAACAAATGCGAGATATGCCCTTGGCCAACTCCACAGGGACAGATCAGATCCAGGAAACTCATGTTCTTTGGGCTTCCCTGACCAGGGGGATTTTGCACTTTTCATGGTATATGGGATTTTTCCAAACAAATGCGAGTTATGCCGAGGGCCAACTCCACAGGGAAAGATCAGATCCCAAAAACTCATGTTTTTTGGGGTTTCCCTAACCCGGGGGAACATGAATTTGTCTTTGTTTTTCGAATTTTATCTCTGTCTCCTATTTTTATGATATAATGGATTTTTCCTAACAAATGCGAGGTATCAGTTGGGCCAACTCCAAAGGGAGAGACCAGACCCAGAAAACTCTTTATTTGGAGGGTTTCCCTGACCTGGGGGAACATAAATATGTGTTTCTTCTTCAAATTTGAGCTCTATCTGTAATTTCCACTTTTCATGTTATATGGGATTTTTCCACAGGGAGAGACCAGATCCAGAAAACTCTTTTTGGAGGGCTTCCCAGACCTGGGTAAACATAAATATGTGTTTGTTCTTTAAATTTGAGTTCAATCTGCAATTTGCACTTTTGAATGTATAAGGAATTTTTCCTAACAAATGCGAGATATGCCCTTGGCCAACTCCACAGGGACAGATCAGATCCAGGAAACTCATGATTTTTGGGCTTCCCTGACCCAGGGGAATATGAATATGTATTTTTTTTTTTTTAAATTTGAGCTCTATCTCCAATTTTCACTATATATGGGATTTTTCCTAACAAAAGCGAGTTATACCCCGGGCCATGTCCAAAGGGAGAGACCAGATCCAGAAAACTCATTTTTTGGAGGGTTTCCGTGACCTGGGGGAACATAAATATGTGTTTCTTCTTCAAATTTGAGCTCTATCTGTAATTTGCACTTTTCATGGTATATGGGATTTTTCCTAAAATATGCAAGTTATGCCCTGGGCCAACTCCAAAGGGAAAGATCAGGTCCCAAAAACTCATGTTTCTTTCGGTTTCCGTGACCCGGGTGAAAATGAATATGCCTTTGTTTTTCGAATTTGACCTCTATCTGCAATTTGCACTTTTCATGGTATATGGGATTTTTCCAAACAAATGCGAGTTATGCCGAGGGCCAACTCCACAGGGACAGATCAGATCCCAAAAACTCACGTTTTTTTCAGTTTCCCTGACCCAGGGGAGCATGAATACTTCTTTGTTTTTCGAATTTCACCTCTATCTGCAATTTGCAATATTGAGGGTATAAGGCATTTTTCCTAAGAAATGTGAGATATGCCCCGGGCCAACTCCACAGGGACAGATCAGATCAAGGAAACTAATGTTTTTTTTGGTTTTCCCTGACTTGGGGGAATATGAATATATCTTTCTTTTTCGAATTTGAGCTCTATCAGCAATTTGCACTACTGATGGAATAAGTGATTTTTAAGTGATATGCCCTGGGCCAACCCCAAAAAGACAGGTCAGATCCCAAAAACTCAACTTTTTTGGGCTTCCCTGACCTAGGGGAACATGAATATGTGCTTGTTTTTCGAATTTGAGCTCTATTTGCAATTTGCACTTTTCATGGTATATGGGATTTTTCCTAACAAATGCAAGATATGCCATGCGCCAACTGCACAGGGAAAGATCAGGTCCCGAACATGAATATGTCTTTCACTTTTCATGGTATAATGGAGTTTTCCAAACAAATGCGAGACATGTCCTGGGCCAACTGCACAGGGACAGATAAGATCAAGAAAACCCATGTATTTTTGGGTTTCCCTATCCGGGGGGAACATGAATATGTCTTTGTTTTTTGAATTTGAGTTCGATCTGCAATTTGCACTTTTGATTGTATAAGGAATTTTTCCTAACAAATGCGACATATGTTCTTGGCCAACTCCACAGGGACAGATCAGATGCTGGGTTTTTTGGGTTTCCCTGACCCAGGGGAATATGAATATGTCTTTCTTTTTCGAATTTGAGCTCTATCAGCAATTTGCACTATTGATGGAATAAGTGATTTTTCCTAACAAATGCGAGATATGCCCTGGGCCAACTCCAAAAAGACAGATTAGATCCAGGAAACTCATTTTTTTGGGTTTCCCTTACCCAGGGGAATATGAATATGTCTTTTTTTTTTATTTGAGCTCTATCTCCAATTTTCACTTTACATCATATATGGGATTTTTCCTAACAAAAAAAAAGATATACCCCGGGCCATCTCCAAAGGGACAGATCAGATCCTAAATATTCAAGTTTTTTGGGCTTCCCTGACCCAGGGGAATATGAATATGTGTTTGTTTTTCGAATTTGAGCTCTATCTCCTATGTGCACTTTTCAAGCTATAATGGATTTTTCCTAACAAATGCGAGATATGAGTTGGGCCAACTCCAAAGGGAGAGACCAGATCCAGAAAACTCTATTTTGGAGGGGTTCCGTGACCTGCGGGAACATAAATATGTGTTTCTTCTTCAAATTTGAGCTCTATCTGTAATTTGCACTTTTCATGGTGTATGGGATTTTTCCTAACATATGCAAGTTATGCCCTGGGCCAACTCCAAAGGGAAAGATCAGGTCCCAAAAACTCATGTTTTTTTGGGTTTCCGAGATCCGGGGGAACATGAATATGTCTTTGTTTTTCGAATTTGACCACTATCTGCAATTTGCACTATTGATGATATAAGTGATTTTTCCTAAGAAATGTGAGATATGCTCTGGGCCAACTCCACAGGGAAATTTCTGATGCAGGAAACTCATGTTTTTTTCGGTTTCCCTAACCCAGGGGAACATGAATATGTCTTTGTTTTTCGAATTTGAGCTCTATCTCCAATTTCCACTTTTCATGGTATATGGGATTTTATCTAACATATGCGAGATATGCTCTGGGCCAACTCCACAGGGACATATCCGAACCAAAAAACTCATCTTTTTTTGGGCTTCCCTGAACCACGGAACGTGAATGTGTCTTTCTTTTTCGAATTTGAGCTCTATCTCCAATTTCCACTTTTCATGGATTTTTCCTAACAAATGTGTTATGCCCTGTGCCAGCTCCACAGGGAAAGATCAGATCCCAGAAACTCATGTTTTTTTTGGTTTCCCTGACCAGGGGGCACATGAATATGTCTTTGTTTTTCAAATTTGACCTCTATCTGCAATTTGAAATATTGATGGTACAAAGGGATTTTTCCTAACAAATGCGAGATATGCTCCGGGCCAACTCCACAGGGATAGATCAGATGCCGAAAACTCATGTTTTTTGGGTTTCCCTGACACAGGGGAATATGAATATGTCTTTCTTTTTTGAATTTTAGCTCTTTCTGCAATTTGCACTATTGATGGTATAAGTGATTTTTCCTAAAAAATGTGAGATATGCCCTGGGCCAACTCCACAGGGACAGATCAGATCCAGGAAACTCATGTTTTTTGGGCTTTCCCTGACCCAGGGGAATATGAATATATCTTTTTTTTTAATTTGAGCTCTATCTCCAATTTTCACTTTTCATCATATATGGGATTTTTCCTAACAAAAGCGAGTTATACCCCAGGCCATGTCCAAAGGGACAGATCAGATCCTAAATATTCATGTTTTTTTGCTCTTCCCTGACCCAGGGGAATATGAATATGTGTTTGTTTTTCGAATTTGAGCTCTATCTCCTATGTGCACTTTTCAAGCTATAATGGATTTTTCCTAACAAATGCAAGATATGAGCTGGGCCAACTCCAAAGGGTGAGACCAGATCCAGGAAACTTTTTTTGCAGTTTTTCCCTGACCCGGGGGAATAGGAATATGTCTTTCTTTTTCGAATTTGAGCTCTATCAGCAATTTGCACTATTGAAGGAATAAGTGATTTTTCCTAACAAATGCGAGATATGGCCAACTCCAAAAAGACAGATTAGATCCAGGAAACTCATTTTTTTGGGTTTCCCTTACCCAGGGGAATATGAATATGTCTTTTTTTTTGAATTTGAGCTCTATCTCCAATTTTCACTTTACATCATATATGGGATTTTTCCTAACAAAATACAGTTATACCCCGGGCCATCTCCAAAGGGACAGATCAGATCCTAAATATTCAAGTTTTTTGGGCTTCCCTGACCCAGGGGAATATGAATATGTGTTTGTTTTTCGCATTTGAGCTCTATCTCCTATGTGCACTTTTCAAGCTATAATGGATTTTTCCTAACAAATGCGAGATATGAGCTGGGCCAACTCCAAAGGGTGAGACCAGATCCAGAAAACTCTATTTTGGAGGGTTTCCGTGACCTGCGGGAACATAAATATGTGTTTCTTCTTCAAATTTGAGCTCTATCTGTAATTTGCACTTTTCATGGTATATGGGATTTTCCCTAACATATGCAAGTTATGCCCTGGGCCAACTCCAAAGGGATAGATCAGGTCCCAAAAACTCATGTTTTTTTGGGTTTCCGAGATCCGGGGGAACATGAATATGTCTTTGTTTTTCAAATTTGACCACTATCTGCAATTTGCACTATTGATGATATAAGTGATTTTTCCTAAGAAATGTGAGATATGTCCTTGGCCAACTGCACAGGGACAGATCAGATCTGGCGAATTCATGTTTTTTTGCGCTTCCCTGAACCGGGGGAATATGAATATGTGTTTGTTTTTTGAATTTGAGCTCTATCTCCTATTTGCACTTTTCAAGGTATAATGGACTTTTACTAACAAATGCAAGATATGAGTTGGGCCAACTCCAAAGGGACAGATCAGATCCTAAATATTCATGTTTTTTTGGGCTTCCCTGACCCAGGGGAATATGAATATGTGTTTTTTTTAGAATTTGAACTCTATCTCCTATGTTCACTTTTTATGGTATAATGGATTTTTCCTAAAAAATGCGAGATATTCATGTTCCTCCAAGTCAGGGAAACCCAAAAAAACATGAGTTTGATCTGATCTGTCCCTGAGGAGTTGGCCCTGGGCATAACTCGCATTTGTTTGGAAAAATCCCTTATACCATCAATCCTGGAAATTGGAGATAGAGCTCAAATTCGAAAAAGAAAGACATATTCATGTTCTCCCGGGTCAGGCAAACCCAAAAAACCATGAGTTTTTGGGACCTGATCTTTCCCTGTGGAGTTTGCCACGGGCATATCTCGCATTTCTTAGGAAAAATCCCATATACCATGAAAAGTGCAAATTGCAAATAGAGCTCAAATTTGAAGAACAAAGACATATTTAAGCTCCCCGGTTTCAGGGAAGCCAACCAAAAAAAGAGTTTTCTGGATCTGGTCTTTCCCTGTGGAGTAGGCCCAGGGCATAACACGCATTTGTTAGGAAAAATCCCTTATACCATGAGAAGTGCAAATTGCAGATAGAGCTCCGATTTGAAAAACAAGCACATATTCATGTTGCCCTTGGTTACGGAAACTGAAAAATCCAGGAGTTCCCTGGATCAGATCTTTCCCTGTGGAGTTGGACTAGGGCATATCTAACATTTCCTAGGAAAAATCACTTATACCATCAATAGTGCAAATTGCAGATAAAGCTCAAATTCCAAAAAGAAAGACATATTCATATTCCCCCAAGTCAGTGAAAACCAAAAAAACATGAGTTTTCAGGATCTCATCTGTCCCTGTGGTGTTGGCCCAGGGCAAATCGTGCATTTGTTAGGAAAAATCCCTTATACCATCAATATTGCAAATTGCAGATAGAGGTCAAATTCAAAAAACAAAGACATATTCATGTTCCCCCGGGTCAGGGAAAGCGAAAAAAACATGAGTTTTTGTGATGTGATCTGTCCCTTTGGAGTTGGCAAAGGGCATAACTTGCATATGTTAGGAGTTTTCTGGATCTTATCTGTCCCTGTGCAGTTGGCCCAGGACATATCTCGCATTTGTTAGGAAAAATTCCATATACCATGAAAAGTGCAAATAGGAGATTGAGCTCAAATTTGAAAAACAAAGACATATTCATGTTCCCCCGGGTCACAGAAACCCAAAAAAACATGAGTTTTTGGGATGGGATGTGATCTGTCCCTTTTGAGTTGGCCCAGGGCATAACTTGCGTATGTTAGGAAAAATCCCATATACCATGAAAAGTGCAAATTACAGATAGAGCTCAAATTTGAAGAAGAAACACATATTTATGTTCCCCCAGGTCAGGGGGAACGCTCTGGTCTTTCCCTTTCGAGTTGGCCCAACTGATATCTCGCATTTGTGAGGAAAAATCCGTTATACCATCAATCGTGCAAATTGCAGATAGAGCTCAAATTAGAAAAACAAAGATATATTCATATTCCCACGGTTCAGGGAAGCCCAAAAAAACATGAATTTTCCAGATCTCATCTGTCCTTGTGGAGTTGGCCTAGGACATATCTCGCATTTGTTAAGAAAAATACCTTATACCATCAATAGTGCAAATTGCAGATAGAGCTCGAATGTGAGCTCTATCCCGAATTTGCACGATTCATGGTATAAGGGATTTTTCCTAACAAATGCGAGATATGTCCTGGGCCAACTGCACAGGGACACATCAGATCACAAAAACCCATGTTTTTTTGGGTTTCCCTGACTTGGAGGAACATGAATATGTTTTTGTTTTTTGAATTTGACCTCTATCTGCAATTCGGAATATTGATGGTATAAGGGATTTTTCCTAACAAATGCATGATATACCCTGGGCCAACTCCACAGGGACAGATGAGAGCCCGAAAACTCATGTTTTTTTGGTTTTCCCTGACGGGGGAATATGAATATGTCTTTTTTTTTTAATTTGAGCTCTATCTCCAACTTTCACTTTTCATCATATATGAGATTTTTCCTAACAAAAGCGAGTTATACCCCGGGCCATCTCCAAAGGGACAGATGAGATCCTAAATATTCATGTTTTTTGGGCTTCCCTGACCCAGGGGAATATGAATATGTGTTTGTTTTTCGAATTTGAGCTCTATCTCCTATGTGCACTTTTCAAGGTATAATGGATTTTTCCTAACAAATGCGAGATATGAGTTGGGCCAACTCCAAAGGGTGAGACCAGATCCAAAAAACTCTATTTTGGAGGGTTTCCGTGACCTGCGGGAACATAAATATGTGTTTCTTCTTCAAATTTGAGCTCTATCTGTAATTTGCACTTTTCATGGTATATGGGATTTTTCCTAACATATGCAAGTTATGCCCTGGACCAACTCCAAAGGGAAAGATCAGGTCCCGTGACCCGGGGGAACATGAATATGTCTTTGTTTTTTGAATTTGACCACTATCTGCAATTTGCACTATTGATGGTATAAGTGATTTTTCCTAAGAAATGTGAGATATGCCCTGGGCCAACTCCACAGGGAAATTTCTGATGCAGGAAACTCATGTTTTTTCGGTTTCCCTAACCCAGGGGAACATGAATATGTCTTTGTTTTTCGAATTTGAGCTCTATCTCCAATTTCCACTTTTCATGGTATATGGGATTTTTCCTAACATATGCGAGATATGCTCTGGGCCAACTCCACAGGGACATATCCGAACCAAAAAAATCATGTTTTTTGGGCTTCCCTGAACCGGGGAATGTGAATATGTCTTTCTTTTTTGAATTTGAGCTCTATCTCTAATTTCCACTTTTCATGGATTTTTCCTAACAAATGTGAGTTATGCCCTGTGCCAACTCCACAGGGACAGATCAGATCACAGAAACTCATGTTTTTTTGGTTTCCCTGACCAGGGGGCACATGAATATGTCTTTGTTTTTCAAATTTGACGTCTATCTGCAATTTGCAATATTGATGGTACAAAGGGATTTTTCCTAACAAATGCGAGATATGCCCTTGGCCAACTCCACAGGGACAGATCAGATCCAGGAAACTCATGTTCTTTGGGCTTCCCTGACCAGGGGGATTTTGCACTTTTCATGGTATATGGGATTTTTCCAAACAAATGCGAGTTATGCCGAGGGCCAACTCCACAGGGAAAGATCAGATCCCAAAAACTCATGTTTTTTGGGGTTTCCCTAACCCGGGGGAACATGAATTTGTCTTTGTTTTTCGAATTTTATCTCTGTCTCCTATTTTTATGATATAATGGATTTTTCCTAACAAATGCGAGGTATCAGTTGGGCCAACTCCAAAGGGAGAGACCAGACCCAGAAAACTCTTTATTTGGAGGGTTTCCCTGACCTGGGGGAACATAAATATGTGTTTCTTCTTCAAATTTGAGCTCTATCTGTAATTTCCACTTTTCATGTTATATGGGATTTTTCCACAGGGAGAGACCAGATCCAGAAAACTCTTTTTGGAGGGCTTCCCAGACCTGGGTAAACATAAATATGTGTTTGTTCTTTAAATTTGAGTTCAATCTGCAATTTGCACTTTTGATTGTATAAGGAATTTTTCCTAACAAATGCGAGATATGCCCTTGGCCAACTCCACAGGGACAGATTAGATCCAGGAAACTCATGATTTTTGGGGTTCCCTGACCCAGGGGAATATGAATATGTATTTTTTTTTTTAAATTTGAGCTCTATCTCCAATTTTCACTATATATGGGATTTTTCCTAACAAAAGCGAGTTATACCCCGGGCCATGTCCAAAGGGAGAGACCAGATCCAGAAAACTCATTTTTTGGAGAGTTTCCGTGACCTGGGGGAACATAAATATGTGTTTCTTCTTCAAATTTGAGCTCTATCTGTAATTTGCACTTTTCATGGTATATGGGATTTTTCCTAACATACGCAAGTTATGCCCTGGGCCAACTCCAAAGGGAAAGATCAGGTCCCAAAAACTCATGTTTCTTTCGGTTTCCGTGACCCGGGTGAAAATGAATATGCCTTTGTTTTTCGAATTTGACCTCTATCTGCAATTTGCACTTTTCATGGTATATGGGATTTTTCCAAACAAATGCGAGTTATGCCGAGGGCCAACTCCACAGGGACAGATCAGATCCCAAAAACTCACGTTTTTTTCAGTTTCCCTGACCCAGGGGAGCATGAATACTTCTTTGTTTTTCGAATTTCACCTCTATCTGCAATTTGCAATATTGAGGGTATAAGGCATTTTTCCTAAGAAATGTGAGATATGCCCCGGGCCAACTCCACAGGGACAGATCAGATCAAGGAAACTAATGTTTTTTTTGGTTTTCCCTGACTTGGGGGAATATGAATATATCTTTCTTTTTCGAATTTGAGCTCTATCAGCAATTTGCACTATTGATGGAATAAGTGATTTTTAAGTGATATGCCCTGGGCCAACTCCAAAAAGACAGATCAGATCCCAAAAACTCAACTTTTTTGGGCTTCCCTGACCTAGGGGAACATGAATATGTGCTTGTTTTTCGAATTTGAGCTCTATTTGCAATTTGCACTTTTCATGGTATATGGGATTTTTCCTAACAAATGCAAGATATGCCATGCGCCAACTGCACAGGGAAAGATCAGGTCCCGAACATGAATATGTCTTTCACTTTTCATGGTATAATGGAGTTTTCCAAACAAATGCGAGACATGTCCTGGGCCAACTGCACAGGGACAGATAAGATCAAGAAAACCCATGTATTTTTGGGTTTCTCTATCCGGGGGGAACATGAATATGTCTTTGTTTTTCGAATTTGAGTTCGATCTGCAATTTGCACTTTTGATTGTATAAGGAATTTTTCCTAACAAATGCGAGATATGCTCTGGGCCAACTCCACAGGGACAGATCAGATGCTGGGTTTTTTGGGTTTCCCTGACCCAGGGGAATATGAATATGTCTTTCTTTTTCGAATTTGAGCTCTATCAGCAATTTGCACTATTGATGGAATAAGTGATTTTTCCTAACAAATGCGAGATATGCCCTGGGCCAACTCCAAAAAGACAGATTAGATCCAGGAAACTCATTTTTTTGGGTTTCCTTTACCCAGGGGAATATGAATATGTCTTTTTTTTTGAATTTGAGCTCTATCTCCAATTTTCACTTTACATCATATATGGGATTTTTCCTAACAAAAAAAAGATATACCCCGGGCCATCTCCATAGGGACAGACCAGATCCTAAATATTCATGTTTTTTGGGCTTCCCTGACCCAGGGGAATATGAATATGTGTTTGTTTTTCGAATATGAGCTCTATCTCCTATGTGCACTTTTCAAGGTATAATTGATTTTTCCTAACAAATGCGAGATATGAGTTGGGCCTACTCCAAAGGGAGAGACCAGATCCAGAAAACTCTATTTTGGAGGGTTTCCGTGACCTGCCGGAACATAAATATGTGTTTCTTCATCAAATTTGAGCTCTATCTCTAATTTGCACTTTTCATGGTATGTGGGATTTTTCCTAACATATGCGAGATATGCTCTGGGCCAACTCCACAGGGACATATCCGAACCAAAAAAATCATGTTTTTTTGGGCTTCCCAGAACCGGGGAACGTGAATATGTCTTTCTTTTTCCAATTTGAGCTCTATCTCCAATTTCCACTTTTCATGGATTTTTCCTAACAAATGTGAGTTATGCCATGTGCCAACTCCACAGGGACAGATCAGATCCCAGAAACTCACGTTTTTTGGGCTTCCCTGACCCAGGGGAATATGAATATATCATTTTTTTTAATTTGAGCTCTATCTCCAATTTTCACTTTTCATTATATATGGGATTTTTCCTAACAAAAGCGAGTTATACCCCGGGCCATGTCCAAAGGGACAGATCAGATCCTAAATATTCATGTTTTTTTCCTCTTCCCTGACCCAAGGGAATATGAATATGTGTTTGTTTTTCGAATTTGAGCTCTATCTCCTATGTGCACTTTTCAAGCTATAATGGATTTTTCCTAACAAATGCGAGATATGAGCTGGGCCAACTCCAAAGGGAGAGACCAGATCCAGGAAACTCTTTTTTTCCAGTTTTTCCCTGACCCGGGGGAACATAAATATGTGATTGTTATACAAATTTGAGCTCTATCTGCAATTTGCACTTTTCATGGTTTTATGGGATTTTTCCAAACAAATGCAAGTTATGCCGAGGGCCAACTCCACAGGGACAGATCAGATCCCAAAAACTCATGTTTTTTGGGTTTCCCTGACCCAGGGGAATATGAATATGTCTTTCTTTTTTGAATTTTAGCTCTATCTGCAATTTGCACTATTGATGGTATACGTGATTTTTCCTAAGAAATGTGAGATATGCCCTGGGCACAACTCCACAGGGACACATCAGATCCAGGAAACCCATGTTTTTTGGGCTTCCCTGAACCGGGGAATGTGAATATGTCTTTCTTTTTCGAATTTGAGCTCTATCTCCAAATTCCACTTTTCATGGTATATGGGATTTTTCCTAACATATGCGAGATATGCTCTGGGCCAACTCCACAGGGACATATCCGAACTATAAAACTCATGTTTTTGGGCTTCCCTGAACCGAGGAACGTGAATATGTCTTTCTTTTTCGAATTTGAGCTCTATCTGCAATTTGCACTATTGATGGTATAAGTGATTTTTCCTAAGAAATGTGAGATATGCCCTTGGCCAACTCCACAGGGACAGATCAGATCCAGGAAACTCATGTTCTTTGGGCTTCCCTGACCCGGGGGAATTTGCACTTTTCATGGTATATGGGATTTTTCCAAACAAATGCGAGATATGCCGAGGGCCAACTCCACAGGGACAGATCAGATCCCAAAAACTCATGTTTTTTGGGGTTTCCCTAACCCGGGGGAACATGAATTTGTCTTTGTTTTTCGAATTTGATCTCTGTCTCCTATTTTTATGGTATAATGGATTTTTCCTAACAAATGCGAGGTATCAGTTGGGCCAACTCCAAAGGGAGAGACCAGATCCAGAAAACTCTTTTTTTGGAGGGTTTCCCTGACCTGAGGGAACATAAATATGTGTTTCTTCTTCAAATTTGAGCTCTATCTGTAATTTGCACTTTTCATGTTATATGGGATTTTTCCACAGGGACAGACCAGATCCAGAAAACTCTTTTTGGCGGGCTTCCCAGACCCGGGGGAACATAAATATGTGTTTGTTCTTCAAATTTGAGTTCAATCTGCAATTTGCACTTTTGATTGTATAAGGAATTTTTCCTAACAAATGCGAGATATGCTCTGGGCCAACTCCACAGGGACAGATCAGATGCTGGGTTTTTTGGGTTTCCCTGACCCAGGGGAATATGAATATGTCTTTCTTTTTCGAATTTGAGCTGTATCAGCAATTTGCACTATTGATGGAATAAGTGATTTTTCCTAACAAATGCGAGATATGCCCTGGGCCAACTCCAAAAAGACAGGTCAGATCCCGGAAACTCATTTTTTTGGGGTTTCCCTTACCCAGGGGAATATGAATATGTTTTGTTTTGTTTTTGTTTTTTTGAATTTGAGCTCTATCTCCAATTTTCACTTTACATCATATAAGGGAATTTTTCCTAACAAAATAAAGTTATACCCCGGGCCATCTCCAAAGGGACAGATCAGATCCTAAATATTCATGTTTTTTGGGCTTCCCTGACCCAGGGGAATATGAATATGTGTTTGTTTTTCGAATTTGAGCTCTATCTCCTATGTGCACTTTTCAAGCTATAATGGATTTTTCCTAACAAATGCGAGATATGAGTTGGGCCAACTCCAAAGGGAGAGACCAGATCGAGGAAACTCATGTATTTTTGGGTTTCCCTAACTCGGGGGAACATGAATATGTCTTTGTTTTTCGAATTTTAGCTCTATTTGCAATTTGCACTTTTCATGGTATAAGGGATTTTTCCTAACAAATGCGAGATATGCCCTGGGCCAACTCCACAGGGACAGACCAGATCCAGAAAACTCTTTTTGGAGGGCTTCCCAGACCTGGGGGAACATAAATATGTGTTTGTTCTTCAAATTTGAGTTCAATCTGCAATTTGCACTTTTCATTGTATAAGGAATTTTTCCTAACAAATGCGAGATATGCTCTGGGCCAACTCCACAGGGACAGATCAGATGCTGAAAACTCATGTTTTTTGGGTTTCCCTGACCCAGGGGAATATGAATATGTCTTTCTTTTTCGAATTTGAGCTCTATCTGCAATTTGCACTATTGATGGTATACGTGATTTTTCCTAAGAAATGTGAGATATGCCCTGGGCCAACTCCACAGGGACACATCAGATCCAGGAAACCCATGTTTTTTGGGCTTCCCTGACCCGGGGGAATTTGCACTTTTCATGGTATATGGGATTATTCCAAACAAATGCGAGATATGCCGAGGGCCAACTCCACAGGGACAGATCAGATCCCAAAAACTCATGTTTTTTGGGGTTTCCCTAACCCGGGGGAACATGAATTTGTCTTTGTTTTTCGAATTTGATCTCTGTCTCCTATTTTTATGGTATAATGGATTTTTCCTAACAAATGCGAGGTATCAGTTGGGCCAACTCCAAAGGGAGAGACCAGATCCAGAAAACTCTTTTTGGAGGGCTTCCCAGACCCGGGGGAAGATAAGTATGTGTTTGTTCTTCAAATTTGAGTTCAATCTGCAATTTGCACTTTTGATTGTATAAGGAATTTTTCCTAACAAATGCGAGATATGCTCTGGGCCAACTCCACAGGGACAGATCAGATGCTGGGTTTTTTGGGTTTCCCTGACCCAGGGGAATATGAATATGTCTTTCTTTTTCGAATTTGAGCTCTATCAGCAATTTGCACTATTGATGGAATAAGTGATTTTTCCTAACAAATGCGAGATATGCCCTGGGCCAACTCCAAAAAGACAGGTCAGATCCCGGAAACTCATTTTTTGGGGGTTTCCCTTACCCAGGGGAATATGAATATGTTTTTTTTTTTTAATTTGAGCTCTATCTCCAATTTTCACTTTACATCAGATAAGGGAATTTTTCCTAACAAAATAAAGTTATACCCCGGGCCATCTCCAAAGGGACAGATCAGATCCTAAATATTCATGTTTTTTGGGCTTCCCAGACCTGGGGGAACATAAATATGTGTTTGTTCTTCAAATTTGAGTTCAATCTGCAATTTGCACTTTTCATTGTATAAGGAATTTTTCCTAACAAATGCGAGATATGCTCTGGGCCAACTCCACAGGGACAGATCAGATGCTGAAAACTCATGTTTTTTGGGTTTCCCTGACCCAGGGGAATATGAATATGTCTTTCTTTTTCGAATTTGAGCTCTATCTGCAATTTGCACTATTGATGGTATACGTGATTTTTCCTAAGAAATGTGAGATATGCCCTGGGCCAACTCCACAGGGACACATCAGATCCAGGAAACCCATGTTTTTTGGGCTTCCCTGACCCGGGGGAATTTGCACTTTTCATGGTATATGGGATTATTCCAAACAAATGCGAGATATGCCGAGGGCCAACTCCACAGGGACAGATCAGATCCCAAAAACTCATGTTTTTGGGGGTTTCCCTAACCCGGGGGAACATGAATTTGTCTTTGTTTTTCGAATTTGATCTCTGTCTCCTATTTTTATGGTATAATGGATTTTTCCTAACAAATGCGAGGTATCAGTTGGGCCAACTCCAAAGGGAGAGACCCGATCCAGAAAACTCTTTTTTTGGAGGGTTTCCCTGACCTGGGGGAACATAAATATGTGTTTCTTCTTCAAATTTGTGCTCTATCTGTAATTTGCACTTTTCATGGTATATGGGATTTTTCCTAACAAATGCAAGATATGCCATGCGCCAACTGCACAGGGAAAGATCAGGTCCCGAACATGAATATGTCTTTGTTTTTCGAATTTGACCTCTATCTGCAATTTTCAATATTGATGGTATAATGGATTTTTCCTAACAAATGCGAGTTATACCCTGGGCCAAGTCGAAAGGGACAGATCAGATCCTAAATATTCATGTTTTTTGGGCTTCCCTGACGTAGGGGAATATGAATATGTGTTTGATTTTCGAATTTCGAATTCGAACTACCTAACTATGTTCACTTTTCATGGTATATTGGAGTTTTCCAAACAAATGCGAGATATGTCCTGGGCCAACTCCACAGGGACAGACCAGATCCAGGAAACTCTTTTTTTGCAGGATTTCCCTGACCCGGGGGAACATAAATATGTGATTGTTATACAAATTTGAGCTCTATCTGCAATTTGCACTTTTCATGGTATATGGGATTTTTCCTAACAAATGCAAGATATGCCATGCACCAACTGCACAGGGAAAGATCAGGTCCCGAACATGAATATGTCTTTCACTTTTCATGGTATAATGGAGTTTTCCAAACAAATGCAAGACATGTCCTGGGCCAACTGCACAGGGACAGATAAGATCCAGAAAACTCATGTATTTTTGGGTTTCCCTAACCGGGGGGAACATGAATATGTCTATGTTTTTCGAATTTGAGTTCAATCTGCAATTTGCACTTTTGATTGTATAAGGAATTTTTCCTAACAAATGCGACATATGCTCTGGGCCAACTCCACAGGGACAGATCAGATGCTGGGTTTTTTGGGTTTCCCTGACCCAGGGGAATATGAATATGTCTTTCTTTTTCGAATTTGAGCTCTATCAGCAATTTGCACTATTGATGGAATAAGTGATTTTTCCTAACAAATGGGAGATATGCCCTGGGCCAACTCCAAAAAGACAGATTAGATCCAGGAAACTCATTTTTTGGGGTTTCCCTTACCCAGGGGAATATGAATATGTCTTTTTTTTTTAATTTGAGCTCTATCTCCAATTTTCACTTTACATCATATATGGGATTTTTCCTAACATATGCAAGTTATGCCCTGGGCCAACTCCAAAGGGAAAGATCAGGTCCCAAAAACTCATGTTTTTTTGGGTTTCCGAGACCCGGGGGCACATGAATATGTCTTTGTTTTTCAAATTTGACCTCTATCTGCAATTTGAAATATTGATGGTACAAAGGGATTTTTCCTAACAAATGCGAGATATGCTCTTGGCCAACTCCACAGGGACAGATCAGATGCTGGGTTTTTTGGGTTTCCCTGACCCAGGGGAATATGAATATGTCTTTCTTTTTCGAATTTGAGCTTGAGGGTTTCCGTGACCTGCGGGAACATAAATATGTGTTTCTTCTTCAAATTTGAGCTCTATCTGTAATTTGCACTTTTCATGGTATATGGGATTTTTCCTAACAAATGCAAGATATGCCATGCGCCAACTGCACAGGGAAAGATCAGGTCCCGAACATGAATATGTCTTTGTTTTTCGAATTTGACCTCTATCTGCAATTTTCAATATTGATGGTATAATGGATTTTTCCTAACAAATGCGAGTTATACCCTGGGCCAAGTCGAAAGGGACAGATCAGATCCTAAATATTCATGTTTTTTGGGCTTCCCTGACGTAGGGGAATATGAATTTGTGTTTGTTTTTCGAATTTCGAATTCGAACTACCTAACTATGTTCACTTTTCATGGTATAATGGAGTTTTCCAAACAAATGCGAGATATGTCCTGGGCCAACTCCACAGGGACAGACCAGATCCAGGAAACTCTTTTTTTGCAGGATTTCCCTGACCCGGGGGAACATAAATATGTGATTGTTATACAAATTTGAGCTCTATCTGCAATTTGCACTTTTCATGGTATATGGGATTTTTCCTAACAAATGCAAGATATGCCATGCACCAACTGCACAGGGAAAGATCAGGTCCCGAACATGAATATGTCTTTCACTTTTCATGGTATAATGGAGTTTTCCAAACAAATGCAAGACATGTCCTGGGCCAACTGCACAGGGACAGATAAGATCCAGAAAACTCATGTATTTTTGGGTTTCCCTAACCGGGGGGAACATGAATATGTCTATGTTTTTCGAATTTGAGTTCAATCTGCAATTTGCACTTTTGATTGTATAAGGAATTTTTCCTAACAAATGCGACATATGCTCTGGGCCAACTCCACAGGGACAGATCAGATGCTGGGTTTTTTGGGTTTCCCTGACCCAGGGGAATATGAATATGTCTTTCTTTTTCGAATTTGAGCTCTATCAGCAATTTGCACTATTGATGGAATAAGTGATTTTTCCTAACAAATGGGAGATATGCCCTGGGCCAACTCCAAAAAGACAGATTAGATCCAGGAAACTCATTTTTTGGGGTTTCCCTTACCCAGGGGAATATGAATATGTCTTTTTTTTTAATTTGAGCTCTATCTCCAATTTTCACTTTACATCATATATGGGAGTTTTCCTAAGAAAAAAAAGATATACCCCGGGCCATCTCCAAAGGGACAGATCAGATCCTAAATATTCAAGTTTTTTGAGCTTCCCTGACCCAGGGGAATATGAATATGTGTTTGTTTTTCGAATTTGAGCTCTATCTCCTATGTGCACTTTTCAAGGTATAATGGATTTTTCCTAACAAATGCGAGATATGAGTTGGGCCTACTCCAAAGGGAGAGACCAGATGCAGAAAACTCTATTTTGGAGGGTTTCCGTGACCTGCGGGAACATAAATATGTGTTTCTTCTTCAAATTTGAGCTCTGTCTGTAATTTGCACTTTTCATGGTATATGGGATTTTTCCTAACATATGCAAGTTATGCCCTGGGCCAACTCCAAAGGGAAAGATCAGGTCCCAAAAACTCATGTTTTTTTGGGTTTCCGAGATCCGGGGGAACATGAATATATCTTTGTTTTTCGAATTTGACCAATATCTGCAATTTGCACTATTGATGGTATAAGTGATTTTTCCTAAGAAATGTGAGATATGCCCTGGTCCAACTCCACAGGGAAAGATCTGATGCAGGAAACTCATGTTTTTTTCCGTTTCCCTAACCCAGGGGAACATGAATATGTCTTTGTTTTTCGAATTTGAGCTCTATCTCCAATTTCCACTTTTCATGGTATATGGGATTTTTCCTAACATATGCGAGATATGCTCTGGGCCAACTCCACAGGGACATATCCGAGCCAAAAAAATCATGTTTTTTTGGGCTTCCCTGAACCGGGGAACGTGAGTATGTCTTTCTTTTTCCAATTTGAGCTCTATCTCCAATTTCCACTTTTCATGGATTTTTCCTAACAAATGTGAGTTATGCCCTGTGCCAACTAAACAGGGACAGATCAGATCCCAGAATCTCATGTTTTTTTGGTTTCCCTGACCAGGGGGCACATGAATATGTCTTTGTTTTTCAAATTTGACATCTATCTGCAATTTGCAATATTGATGGTACAAAGGGATTTTTCCTAACAAATGCGAGATATGCTCTGGGCCAACTCCACAGGGATAGATCAGATGCCGAAAACTCATGTTTTTTGGGTTTCCCTGACCCAGGGGAATATGAATATGTCTTTCTTTTTTGAATTTTAGCTCTATCTGCAATTTGCACTATTGATGGTATAAGTGATTTTTCCTAAGAAATGTGAGATATGCCCTGGGCCAACTCCACAGGGACAGATCAGATCCAGGAAACTCATGTTTTTTTTGGGTTTCCCTGACCCGGGGGAACATGAATTTGTCTTTGTTTTTCGAATTTCAACTCTGTCTCCTATTTTTATGGTATAATGGATTTTTCCTAACAAATGCGAGTTATACCCTGGGCAAAGTCGAAAGGGACAGATCAGATCCTAAATATTCATGTTTTTTGGGCTTCCCTGACGTAGGGGAATATGAATATGTCTTTCTTTTTCGAATTTGAGCTCTTTCTGCAATTTGCACTATTGATGGTATAAGTGATTTTTCCTAAGAAATGTGAGATATGCCCTTGGCCAACTCCACAGGGACAGATAAGATCCAGGAAACTCATGTTTTTTGGGCTTCCCTGACCCAGGGGAATAGGAATATGTCTTTTTTTTAATTTGAGCTCTATCTCCAATTTTCACTTTTCATCATATATGGGATTTTTCCTAACAAAAGTGAGTTATACCCCGGGCCATCTCCAAAGGGACAGATCAGATCCTAAATATTCATGTTTTTTTGCTCTTCCCTGACCCAGGGGAACATAAATATGTGTTTGTTCTTCAAATTTGAGCTCTATCTGCAATTTGCACTTTTCATGGTATATGGGATTTTTCCAAACAAATGCGAGTTATGCCCAGGACCAACTCCACAGGGACAGATCAGATCCCAAAAACTCATGTTTTTTTGGGTTTCCCTGACCCGGGGGAACATGAATTTGTCTTTGTTTTTCGAATTTCAACTCTGTCTCCTATTTTTATGGTATAATGGATTTTTCCTAACAAATGCGAGGTATGAGTTGGGCCAACTCCAAAGGGAGAGACCAGATCCAGAAAACTCATTTTTTGGAGGGTTTCCGGGACCTGGGGGAACATAAATATGTGTTTCTTCATCAAATTTGAGCTCTATCTGTAATTTGCACTTTTCATGGTATATGGGATTTTTCCTAACATATGCAAGTTATGCCCTGGGCCAACTCCAAAGGGAAAGATCAGGTCCCAAAAATTCATGTTTCTTTGGGTTTCCGTGACCCGGGTGAAAATGAATATGCCTTTGTTTTTCGAATTTGACCTCTGTCTGCAATTTGCAATATTGATGGTATAAGTGATTTTTCCTAGAAAATGTGAGATATGCCCTGGGCCAACTCCAAAGGGACAGATCAGATCCCAAAAACTCACGTTTTTTTCAGTTTCCCTGACCCAGGGGAGCATGAATACTTCTTTTTTTTCGAATTTCACCTCTATCTGCAATTTGCAATATTGAGGGTATAAGGCATTTTTCCTAAGAAATGTGAGATATGCCCCGGGCCAACTCCACAGGGACAGATCAGATCAAGGAAACTAATGTTTTTTTGGTTTTCCCTGACTTGGGGGAATATGAATATATCTTTCTTTTTCGAATTTGAGCTCTATCAGCAATTTGCATTATTGATGGAATAAGTGATTTTTAAGTGATATGCCCTGGGCCAACTCCAAAAAGACAGATCAGATCCCAAAAACTCAACTTTTTTGGGCTTCCCTGACCTAGGGGAACATGAATATGTGCTTGTTTTTCGAATTTGAGCTCTATTTGCAATTTGAAATATTGATGGTACAAAGGGATTTTTCCTAACAAATGCGAGATATGCTCCGGGCCAACTCCACAGGGATAGATCAGATGCCGAAAACTCATGTTTTTTGGGTTTCCCTGACACAGGGGAATATGAATATGTCTTTCTTTTTTGAATTTTAGCTCTTTCTGCAATTTGCACTATTGATGGTATAAGTGATTTTTCCTAAGAAATGTGAGATATGCCCTGGGCCAACTCCACAGGGACAGATCAGATCCAGGAAACTCATGTTTTTTGGGCTTTCCCTGACCCAGGGGAATATGAATATATCTCTTTTTTTAATTTGAGCTCTATCTCCAATTTTCACTTTTCATCATATATGGGATTTTTCCTAACAAAAGCGAGTTATACCCCAGGCCATGTCCAAAGTGACAGATCAGATCCTAAATATTCATGTTTTTTTGCTCTTCCCTGACCCAGGGGAATATGAATATGTGTTTGTTTTTCGAATTTGAGCTCTATCTCCTATGTGCACTTTTCAAGCTATAATGGATTTTTCCTAACAAATGCGAGATATGAGCTGGGCCAACTCCAAAGGGTGAGACCAGATCCAGGAAACTCTTTTTTTGCAGTTTTTCCCTGACCCGGGGGAATAGGAATATGTCTTTCTTTTTCGAATTTGAGCTCTATCAGCAATTTGCACTATTGAAGGAATAAGTGATTTTTCCTAACAAATGCGAGATATGGCCAACTCCAAAAAGACAGATTAGATCCAGGAAACTCATTTTTTGGGGTTTCCCTTACCCAGGGGAATATGAATATGTCTTTTTTTTTGAATTTGAGCTCTATCTCCAATTTTCACTTTACATCATATATGGGATTTTTCCTAACAAAATAAAGTTATACCCCGGGCCATCTCCAAAGGGACAGATCAGATCCTAAATATTCAAGTTTTTTGGGTTTCCCTGACACAGGGGAATATGAATATGTCTTTCTTTTTTGAATTTTAGCTCTTTCTGCAATTTGCACTATTGATGGTATAAGTGATTTTTCCTAAGAAATGTGAGATATGCCCTGGGCCAACTCCACAGGGACAGATCAGATCCAGGAAACTCATGTTTTTTGGGCTTTCCCTGACCCAGGGGAATATGAATATATCTCTTTTTTTAATTTGAGCTCTATCTCCAATTTTCACTTTTCATCATATATGGGATTTTTCCTAACAAAAGCGAGTTATACCCCAGGCCATGTCCAAAGGGACAGATCAGATCCTAAATATTCATGTTTTTTTGCTCTTCCCTGACCCAGGGGAATATGAATATGTGTTTGTTTTTCGAATTTGAGCTCTATCTCCTATGTGCACTTTTCAAGCAATAATGGATTTTTCCTAACAAATGCGAGATATGAGCTGGGCCAACTCCAAAGGGTGAGACCAGATCCAGGAAACTCTTTTTTTGCAGTTTTTCCCTGACCCGGGGGAATAGGAATATGTCTTTCTTTTTCGAATTTGAGCTCTATCAGCAATTTGCACTATTGAAGGAATAAGTGATTTTTCCTAACAAATGCGAGATATGGCCAACTCCAAAAAGACAGATTAGATCCAGGAAACTCATTTTTTTTGGTTTCCCTTACCCAGGGGAATATGAATATGTCTTTTTTTTTGAATTTGAGCTCTATCTCCAATTTTCACTTTACATCATATATGGGATTTTTCCTAACAAAATAAAGTTATACCCCGGGCCATCTCCAAAGGGACAGATCAGATCCTAAATATTCAAGTTTTTTGGGCTTCCCTGACCCAGGGGAATATGAATATGTGTTTGTTTTTCGCATTTGAGCTCTATCTCCTATGTGCACTTTTCAAGCTATAATGGATTTTTCCTAACAAATGCGAGATATGAGCTGGGCCAACTCCAAAGGGTGAGACCAGATCCAGGAAACTCTTTTTTTGCAGTTTTTCCCTGACCCGGGGGAATAGGAATATGTCTTTCTTTTTCGAATTTGAGCTCTATCAGCAATTTGCACTATTGAAGGAATAAGTGATTTTTCCTAACAAATGCGAGATATGGCCAACTCCAAAAAGACAGATTAGATCCAGGAAACTCATTTTTTTGGGTTTCCCTTACCCAGGGGAATATGAATATGTTTTTTTTTATGGGCTTCCCTGACCCAGGGGAATATGAATATGTGTTTGTTTTTCGCATTTGAGCTCTATCTCCTATGTGCACTTTTCAAGGTATAATGGATTTTTCCTAACAAATGCGAGATATGAGTTGGCCCAACTCCAAAGGGAGAGACCAGATCCAGAAAACTCTATTTTGGAGGGTTTCCGTGACCTGCGGGAACATAAATATGTGTTTCTTCTTCAAATTTGAGCTCTATCTGTAATTTGCACTTTTCATGGTATATGGGATTTTTCCTAACATATGCAAGTTATGCCCTGGGCCAACTCCAAAGGGATAGATCAGGTCCCAAAAACTCATGTTTTTTTGGGTTTCCGAGATCCGGGGGAACATGAATATGTCTTTGTTTTTCAAATTTGACCACTATCTGCAATTTGCACTATTGATGATATAAGTGATTTTTCCTAAGAAATGTGAGATATGTCCTTGGCCAACTGCACAGGGACAGATCAGATCTGGCGAATTCATGTTTTTTTGCGCTTCCCTGAACCGGGGGAATATGAATATGTGTTTGTTTTTTGAATTTGAGCTCTATCTCCTATTTGCACTTTTCAAGGTATAATGGACTTTTACTAACAAATGCAAGATATGAGTTGGGCCAACTCCAAAGGGACAGATCAGATCCTAAATATTCATGTTTTTTTGGGCTTCCCTGACCCAGGGGAATATGAATATGTGTTTTTTTTAGAATTTGAACTCTATCTCCTATGTTCACTTTTTATGGTATAATGGATTTTTCCTAAAAAATGCGAGATATTCATGTTCCTCCAAGTCAGGGAAACCCAAAAAAACATGAGTTTGATCTGATCTGTCCCTGAGGAGTTGGCCCTGGGCATAACTCGCATTTGTTTGGAAAAATCCCTTATACCATCAATCCTGGAAATTGGAGATAGAGCTCAAATTCGAAAAAGAAAGACATATTCATGTTCTCCCGGGTCAGGCAAACCCAAAAAACCATGAGTTTTTGGGACCTGATCTTTCCCTGTGGAGTTTGCCACGGGCATATCTCGCATTTCTTAGGAAAAATCCCATATACCATGAAAAGTGCAAATTGCAAATAGAGCTCAAATTTGAAGAACAAAGACATATTTAAGCTCCCCGGTTTCAGGGAAGCCAACCAAAAAAAGAGTTTTCTGGATCTGGTCTTTCCCTGTGGAGTAGGCCCAGGGCATAACACGCATTTGTTAGGAAAAATCCCTTATACCATGAGAAGTGCAAATTGCAGATAGAGCTCCGATTTGAAAAACAAGCACATATTCATGTTGCCCTTGGTTACGGAAACTGAAAAATCCAGGAGTTCCCTGGATCAGACCTTTCCCTGTGGAGTTGGACTAGGGCATATCTAACATTTCCTAGGAAAAATCACTTATACCATCAATAGTGCAAATTGCAGATAAAGCTCAAATTCCAAAAAGAAAGACATATTCATATTCCCCCAAGTCAGTGAAAACCAAAAAAACATGAGTTTTCAGGATCTCATCTGTCCCTGTGGTGTTGGCCCAGGGCAAATCGTGCATTTGTTAGGAAAAATCCCTTATACCATCAATATTGCAAATTGCAGATAGAGGTCAAATTCAAAAAACAAAGACATATTCATGTTCCCCCGGGTCAGGGAAAGCGAAAAAAACATGAGTTTTTGTGATGTGATCTGTCCCTTTGGAGTTGGCAAAGGGCATAACTTGCATATGTTAGGAGTTTTCTGGATCTTATCTGTCCCTGTGCAGTTGGCCCAGGACATATCTCGCATTTGTTAGGAAAAATTCCATATACCATGAAAAGTGCAAATAGGAGATTGAGCTCAAATTTGAAAAACAAAGACATATTCATGTTCCCCCGGGTCACAGAAACCCAAAAAAACATGAGTTTTTGGGATGGGATGTGATCTGTCCCTTTTGAGTTGGCCCAGGGCATAACTTGCGTATGTTAGGAAAAATCCCATATACCATGAAAAGTGCAAATTACAGATAGAGCTCAAATTTGAAGAAGAAACACATATTTATGTTCCCCCAGGTCAGGGGGAACGCTCTGGTCTTTCCCTTTCGACTTGGCCCAACTGATATCTCGCATTTGTGAGGAAAAATCCGTTATACCATCAATCGTGCAAATTGCAGATAGAGCTCAAATTAGAAAAACAAAGATATATTCATATTCCCACGGTTCAGGGAAGCCCAAAAAAACATGAATTTTCCAGATCTCATCTGTCCTTGTGGAGTTGGCCTAGGACATATCTCGCATTTGTTAAGAAAAATACCTTATACCATCAATAGTGCAAATTGCAGATAGAGCTCGAATGTGAGCTCTATCCCGAATTTGCACGATTCATGGTATAAGGGATTTTTCCTAACAAATGCGAGATATGTCCTGGGCCAACTGCACAGGGACACATCAGATCACAAAAACCCATGTTTTTTTGGGTTTCCCTGACTTGGAGGAACATGAATATGTTTTTGTTTTTTGAATTTGACCTGTATCTGCAATTCGGAATATTGATGGTATAAGGGATTTTTCCTAACAAATGCATGATATACCCTGGGCCAACTCCACAGGGACAGATGAGAGCCCGAAAACTCATGTTTTTTTGGTTTTCCCTGACGGGGGAATATGAATATGTCTTTTTTTTTAATTTGACCTCTATCTCCAACTTTCACTTTTCATCATATATGAGATTTTTCCTAACAAAAGCGAGTTATACCCCGGGCCATCTCCAAAGGGACAGATGAGATCCTAAATATTCATGTTTTTTGGGCTTCCCTGACCCAGGGGAATATGAATATGTGTTTGTTTTTCGAATTTGAGCTCTATCTCCTATGTGCACTTTTCAAGGTATAATGGATTTTTCCTAACAAATGCGAGATATGAGTTGGGCCTACTCCAAAGGGAGAGACCAGATCCAGAAAACTCTATTTTGGAGGGTTTCCATGACCTGCGGGAACATAAATATGGGTTTCTTCTTCAAATTTGAGCTCTATCTGTAATTTGCACTTTTCATGGTATATGGGATTTTTCCTAACATATGCAAGTTATGCCCTGGACCAACTCCAAAGGGAAAGATCAGGTCCCGTGACCCGGGGGAACATGAATATGTCTTTGTTTTTCGAATTTGACCACTATCTGCAATTTGCACTATTGATGGTATAAGTGATTTTTCCTAAGAAATGTGAGATATGCCCTGGGCCAACTCCACAGGGAAATTTCTGATGCAGGAAACTCATGTTTTTTCGGTTTCCCTAACCCAGGGGAACATGAATATGTCTTTGTTTTTCGAATTTGAGCTCTATCTCCAATTTCCACTTTTCATGGTATATGGGATTTTTCCTAACATATGCGAGATATGCTCTGGGCCAACTCCACAGGGACATATCCGAACCAAAAAAATCATGTTTTTTGGGCTTCCCTGAACCGGGGAATGTGAATATGTCTTTCTTTTTTGAATTTGAGCTCTATCTCTAATTTCCACTTTTCATGGATTTTTCCTAACAAATGTGAGTTATGCCCTGTGCCAACTCCACAGGGACAGATCAGATCCCAGAAACTCATGCTTTTTTTGTTTCCCTGACCAGGGGGCACATGAATATGTCTTTGTTTTTCAAATTTGACCTCTATCTGCAATTTGCAATATTGATGGTACAAAGGGATTTTTCCTAACAAATGCGAGATATGCCCTTGGCCAACTCCACAGGGACAGATCAGATCCAGGAAACTCATGTTCTTTGGGCTTCCCTGACCAGGGGGATTTTGCACTTTTCATGGTATATGGGATTTTTCCAAACAAATGCGAGTTATGCCGAGGGCCAACTCCACAGGGAAAGATCAGATCCCAAAAACTCATGTTTTTTGGGGTTTCCCTAACCCGGGGGAACATGAATTTGTCTTTGTTTTTCGAATTTTATCTCTGTCTCCTATTTTTATGATATAATTGATTTTTCCTAACAAATGCGTGGTATCAGTTGGGCCAACTCCAAAGGGAGAGACCAGACCCAGAAAACTCTTTATTTGGAGGGTTTCCCTGACCTGGGGGAACATAAATATGTGTTTCTTCTTCAAATTTGAGCTCTATCTGTAATTTCCACTTTTCATGTTATATGGGATTTTTCCACAGGGAGAGACCAGATCCAGAAAACTCTTTTTGGAGGGCTTCCCAGACCTGGGTAAACATAAATATGTGTTTGTTCTTTAAATTTGAGTTCAATCTGCAATTTGCACTTTTGATTGTATAAGGAATTTTTCCTAACAAATGCGAGATATGCCCTTGGCCAACTCCACAGGGACAGATCAGATCCAGGAAACTCATGATTTTTGGGCTTCCCTGACCCAGGGGAATATGAATATGTATTTTTTTTTTTAAATTTGAGCTCTATCTCCAATTTTCACTATATATGGGATTTTTCCTAACAAAAGCGAGTTATACCCCGGGCCATGTCCAAAGGGAGAGACCAGATCCAGAAAACTCATTTTTTGGAGGGTTTCCGTGACCTGGGGGAACATAAATATGTGTTTCTTCTTCAAATTTGAGCTCTATCTGTAATTTGCACTTTTCATGGTATATGGGATTTTTCCTAACATATGCAAGTTATGCCCTGGGCCAATTCCAAAGGGAAAGATCAGGTCCCAAAAACTCATGTTTCTTTCGGTTTCCGTGACCCGGGTGAAAATGAATATGCCATTGTTTTTCGAATTTGACCTCTATCTGCAATTTGCACTTTTCATGGTATATGGGATTTTTCCAAACAAATGCGAGTTATGCCGAGGGCCAACTCCACAGGGACAGATCAGATCCCAAAAACTCACGTTTTTTTCAGTTTCCCTGACCCAGGGGAGCATGAATACTACTTTGTTTTTCGAATTTCACCTCTATCTGCAATTTGCAATATTGAGGGTATAAGGCATTTTTCCTAAGAAATGTGAGATATGCCCCGGGCCAACTCCACAGGGACAGATCAGATCAAGGAAACTAATGTTTTTTTTGGTTTTCCCTGACTTGGGGGAATATGAATATATCTTTCTTTTTCGAATTTGAGCTCTATCAGCAATTTGCACTATTGATGGAATTAGTGATTTTTAAGTGATATGCCCTGGGCCAACTCCAAAAAGACAGATCAGATCCCCAAAACTCAACTTTTTTGGGCTTCCCTGACCTAGGGGAACATGAATATGTGCTTGTTTTTCGAATTTGAGCTCTATTTGCAATTTGCACTTTTCATGGTATATGGGATTTTTCCTAACAAATGCAAGATATGCCATGTGCCAACTGCACAGGGAAAGATCAGGTCCCGAACATGAATATGTCTTTCACTTTTCATGGTATAATGGAGTTTTCCAAACAAATGCGAGACATGTCCTGGGCCAACTGCACAGGGACAGATAAGATCAAGAAAACCCATGTATTTTTGGGTTTCCCTATCCGGGGGGGAACATGAATATGTCTTTGTTTTTCGAATTTGAGTTCGATCTGCAATTTGCACTTTTGATTGTATAAGGAATTTTTCCTAACAAATGCGAGATATGCTCTGGGCCAACTCCACAGGGACAGATCAGATGCTGGGTTTTTTCGGTTTCCCTGACCCAGGGGAATATGAATATGTCTTTCTTTTTCGAATTTGAGCTCTATCAGCAATTTGCACTATTGATGGAATAAGTGATTTTTCCTAACAAATGCGAGATATGCTCTGGGCCAACTCCACAGGGACAGATCAGATGCTGGGTTTTTTCGGTTTCCCTGACCCAGGGGAATATGAATATGTCTTTCTTTTTCGAATTTGAGCTCTATCAGCAATTTGCACTATTGATGGAATAAGTGATTTTTCCTAACAAATGCGAGATATGCCCTGGGCCAACTCCAAAAAGACAGATTAGATCCAGGAAACTCATTTTTTTGGGTTTCCCTTACCCAGGGGAATATGAATATGTCTTTTTTTTTTTTATTTGAGCTCTATCTCCAATTTTCACTTTACATCATATATGGGATTTTTCCTAACAAAAAAAAGATATACCCCGGGCCATCTCCAAAGGGACAGATCAGATCCTAAATATTCAAGTTTTTTGGGCTTCCCTGACCCAGGGGAATATGAATATGTGTTTGTTTTTCGAATTTGAGCTCTATCTCCTATGTGCACTTTTCAAGCTATAATGGATTTTTCCTAACAAATGCGAGATATGAGTTGGGCCAACTCCAAAGGGAGAGACCAGATCCAGAAAACTCTATTTTGGAGGGGTTCCGTGACCTGCGGGAACATAAATATGTGTTTCTTCTTCAAATTTGAGCTCTATCTGTAATTTGCACTTTTCATGGTGTATGGGATTTTTCCTAACATATGCAAGTTATGCCCTGGGCCAACTCCAAAGGGAAAGATCAGGTCCCAAAAACTCATGTTTTTTTGGGTTTCCGAGATCCGGGGGAACATGAATATGTCTTTGTTTTTCGAATTTGACCACTATCTGCAATTTGCACTATTGATGATATAAGTGATTTTTCCTAAGAAATGTGAGATATGCTCTGGGCCAACTCCACAGGGAAATTTCTGATGCAGGAAACTCATGTTTTTTTTCGGTTTCCCTAACCCAGGGGAACATGAATATGTCTTTGTTTTTCGAATTTGAGCTCTATCTCCAATTTCCACTTTTCATGGTATATGGGATTTTATCTAACATATGCGAGATATGCTCTGGGCCAACTCCACAGGGACATTTCCGAACCAAAAAACTCATCTTTTTTTGGGCTTCCCTGAACCACGGAACGTGAATGTGTCTTTCTTTTTCGAATTTGAGCTCTATCTCCAATTTCCACTTTTCATGGATTTTTCCTAACAAATGTGTTATGCCCTGTGCCAGCTCCACAGGGAAAGATCAGATCCCAGAAACTCATGTTTTTTTTGGTTTCCCTGACCAGGGGGCACATGAATATGTCTTTGTTTTTCAAATTTGACCTCTATCTGCAATTTGAAATATTGATGGTACAAAGGGATTTTTCCTAACAAATGCGAGATATGCTACGGGCCAACTCCACAGGGATAGATCAGATGCCGAAAACTCATGTTTTTTGGGTTTCCCTGACACAGGGGAATATGAATATGTCTTTCTTTTTTGAATTTTAGCTCTTTCTGCAATTTGCACTATTGATGGTATAAGTGATTTTTCCTAAGAAATGTGAGATATGCCCTGGGCCAACTCCACAGGGACAGATCAGATCCAGGAAACTCATGTTTTTTGGGCTTTCCCTGACCCAGGGGAATATGAATATATCTTTTTTTTTAATTTGAGCTCTATCTCCAATTTTCACTTTTCATCATATATGGGATTTTTCCTAACAAAAGCGAGTTATTCCCCAGGCCATGTCCAAAGGGACAGATCAGATCCTAAATATTCATGTTTTTTTGCTCTTCCCTGACCCAGGGGAATATGAATATGTGTTTGTTTTTCGAATTTGAGCTCTATCTCCTATGTGCACTTTTCAAGCTATAATGGATTTTTCCTAACAAATGCGAGATATGAGCTGGGCCAACTCCAAAGGGTGAGACCAGATCCAGGAAACTCTTTTTTTGCAGTTTTTCCCTGACCCGGGGGAATAGGAATATGTCTTTCTTTTTCGAATTTGAGCTCTATCAGCAATTTGCACTATTGAAGGAATAAATGATTTTTCCTAACAAATGCGAGATATGGCCAACTCCAAAAAGACAGATTAGATCCAGGAAACTCATTTTTTTGGGTTTCCCTTACCCAGGGGAATATGAATATGTCTTTTTTTTTTTAATTTGAGCTCTATCTCCAATTTTCACTTTACATCATATATGGGATTTTTCCTAACAAAATAAAGTTATAACCCGGGCCATCTCCAAAGGGACAGATCAGATCCTAAATATTCAAGTTTTTTGGGCTTCCCTGACCCAGGGGAATATGAATATGTGTTTGTTTTTCGCATTTGAGCTCTATCTCCTATGTGCACTTTTCAAGGTATAATGGATTTTTCCTAACAAATGCGAGATATGAGTTGGCCCAACTCCAAAGGGAGAGACCAGATCCAGAAAACTCTATTTTGGAGGGTTTCCGTGACCTGCGGGAACATAAATATGTGTTTCTTCTTCAAATTTGAGCTCTATCTGTAATTTGCACTTTTCATGGTATATGGGATTTTTCCTAACATATGCAAGTTATGCCCTGGGCCAACTCCAAAGGGATAGATCAGGTCCCAAAAACTCATGTTTTTTTGGGTTTCCGAGATCCGGGGGAACATGAATATGTCTTTGTTTTTCAAATTTGACCACTATCTGCAATTTGCACTATTGATGATATAAGTGATTTTTCCTAAGAAATGTGAGATATGTCCTTGGCCAACTGCACAGGGACAGATCAGATCTGGCGAATTCATGTTTTTTTGCGCTTCCCTGAACCGGGGGAATATGAATATGTGTTTGTTTTTTGAATTTGAGCTCTATCTCCTATTTGCACTTTTCAAGGTATAATGGACTTTTACTAACAAATGCAAGATATGAGTTGGGCCAACTCCAAAGGGACAGATCAGATCCTAAATATTCATGTTTTTTTGGGCTTCCCTGACCCAGGGGAATATGAATATGTGTTTTTTTTAGAATTTGAACTCTATCTCCTATGTTCACTTTTTATGGTATAATGGATTTTTCCTAAAAAATGCGAGATATTCATGTTCCTCCAAGTCAGGGAAACCCAAAAAAACATGAGTTTGATCTGATCTGTCCCTGAGGAGTTGGCCCTGGGCATAACTCGCATTTGTTTGGAAAAATCCCTTATACCATCAATCCTGGAAATTGGAGATAGAGCTCAAATTCGAAAAAGAAAGACATATTCATGTTCTCCCGGGTCAGGCAAACCCAAAAAACCATGAGTTTTTGGGACCTGATCTTTCCCTGTGGAGTTTGCCACGGGCATATCTCGCATTTCTTAGGAAAAATCCCATATACCATGAAAAGTGCAAATTGCAAATAGAGCTCAAATTTGAAGAACAAAGACATATTTAAGCTCCCCGGTTTCAGGGAAGCCAACCAAAAAAAGAGTTTTCTGGATCTGGTCTTTCCCTGTGGAGTAGGCCCAGGGCATAACACGCATTTGTTAGGAAAAATCCCTTATACCATGAGAAGTGCAAATTGCAGATAGAGCTCCGATTTGAAAAACAAGCACATATTCATGTTGCCCTTGGTTACGGAAACTGAAAAATCCAGGAGTTCCCTGGATCAGATCTTTCCCTGTGGAGTTGGACTAGGGCATATCTAACATTTCCTAGGAAAAATCACTTATACCATCAATAGTGCAAATTGCAGATAAAGCTCAAATTCCAAAAAGAAAGACATATTCATATTCCCCCAAGTCAGTGAAAACCAAAAAAACATGAGTTTTCAGGATCTCATCTGTCCCTGTGGTGTTGGCCCAGGGCAAATCGTGCATTTGTTAGGAAAAATCCCTTATACCATCAATATTGCAAATTGCAGATAGAGGTCAAATTCAAAAAACAAAGACATATTCATGTTCCCCCGGGTCAGGGAAAGCGAAAAAAACATGAGTTTTTGTGATGTGATCTGTCCCTTTGGAGTTGGCAAAGGGCATAACTTGCATATGTTAGGAGTTTTCTGGATCTTATCTGTCCCTGTGCAGTTGGCCCAGGACATATCTCGCATTTGTTAGGAAAAATTCCATATACCATGAAAAGTGCAAATAGGAGATTGAGCTCAAATTTGAAAAACAAAGACATATTCATGTTCCCCCGGGTCACAGAAACCCAAAAAAACATGAGTTTTTGGGATGGGATGTGATCTGTCCCTTTTGAGTTGGCCCAGGGCATAACTTGCGTATGTTAGGAAAAATCCCATATACCATGAAAAGTGCAAATTACAGATAGAGCTCAAATTTGAAGAAGAAACACATATTTATGTTCCCCCAGGTCAGGGGGAACGCTCTGGTCTTTCCCTTTCGACTTGGCCCAACTGATATCTCGCATTTGTGAGGAAAAATCCGTTATACCATCAATCGTGCAAATTGCAGATAGAGCTCAAATTAGAAAAACAAAGATATATTCATATTCCCACGGTTCAGGGAAGCCCAAAAAAACATGAATTTTCCAGATCTCATCTGTCCTTGTGGAGTTGGCCTAGGACATATCTCGCATTTGTTAAGAAAAATACCTTATACCATCAATAGTGCAAATTGCAGATAGAGCTCGAATGTGAGCTCTATCCCGAATTTGCACGATTCATGGTATAAGGGATTTTTCCTAACAAATGCATGATATACCCTGGGCCAACTCCACAGGGACAGATGAGAGCCCGAAAACTCATGTTTTTTTGGTTTTCCCTGACGGGGGAATATGAATATGTCTTTTTTTTTAAATTTGACCTCTATCTCCAACTTTCACTTTTCATCATATATGAGATTTTTCCTAACAAAAGCGAGTTATACCCCGGGCCATCTCCAAAGGGACAGATGAGATCCTAAATATTCATGTTTTTTGGGCTTCCCTGACCCAGGGGAATATGAATATGTGTTTGTTTTTCGAATTTGAGCTCTATCTCCTATGTGCACTTTTCAAGGTATAATGGATTTTTCCTAACAAATGCGAGATATGAGTTGGGCCTACTCCAAAGGGAGAGACCAGATCCAGAAAACTCTATTTTGGAGGGTTTCCATGACCTGCGGGAACATAAATATGGGTTTCTTCTTCAAATTTGAGCTCTATCTGTAATTTGCACTTTTCATGGTATATGGGATTTTTCCTAACATATGCAAGTTATGCCCTGGACCAACTCCAAAGGGAAAGATCAGGTCCCGTGACCCGGGGGAACATGAATATGTCTTTGTTTTTCGAATTTGACCACTATCTGCAATTTGCACTATTGATGGTATAAGTGATTTTTCCTAAGAAATGTGAGATATGCCCTGGGCCAACTCCACAGGGAAATTTCTGATGCAGGAAACTCATGTTTTTTCGGTTTCCCTAACCCAGGGGAACATGAATATGTCTTTGTTTTTTGAATTTGAGCTCTATCTCCAATTTCCACTTTTCATGGTATATGGGATTTTTCCTAACATATGCGAGATATGCTCTGGGCCAACTCCACAGGGACATATCCGAACCAAAAAAATCATGTTTTTTGGGCTTCCCTGAACCGGGGAATGTGAATATGTCTTTCTTTTTTGAATTTGAGCTCTATCTCTAATTTCCACTTTTCATGGATTTTTCCTAACAAATGTGAGTTATGCCCTGTGCCAACTCCACAGGGACAGATCAGAACCCAGAAACTCATGCTTTTTTGGTTTCCCTGACCAGGGGGCACATGAATATGTCTTTGTTTTTCAAATTTGACGTCTATCTGCAATTTGCAATATTGATGGTACAAAGGGATTTTTCCTAACAAATGCGAGATATGCCCTTGGCCAACTCCACAGGGACAGATCAGATCCAGGAAACTCATGTTCTTTGGGCTTCCCTGACCAGGGGGATTTTGCACTTTTCATGGTATATGGGATTTTTCCAAACAAATGCGAGTTATGCCGAGGGCCAACTCCCCAGGGAAAGATCAGATCCCAAAAACTCATGTTTTTTGGGGTTTCCCTAACCCGGGGGAACATGAATTTGTCTTTGTTTTTCGAATTTTATCTCTGTCTCCTATTTTTATGATATAATGGATTTTTCCTAACAAATGCGAGGTATCAGTTGGGCCAACTCCAAAGGGAGAGACCAGACCCAGAAAACTCTTTATTTGGAGGGTTTCCCTGACCTGGGGGAACATAAATATGTGTTTCTTCTTCAAATTTGAGCTCTATCTGTAATTTCCACTTTTCATGTTATATGGGATTTTTCCACAGGGAGAGACCAGATCCAGAAAACTCTTTTTGGAGGGCTTCCCAGACCTGGGTAAACATAAATATGTGTTTGTTCTTTAAATTTGAGTTCAATCTGCAATTTGCACTTTTGAATGTATAAGGAATTTTTCCTAACAAATGCGAGATATGCCCTTGGCCAACTCCACAGGGACAGATCAGATCCAGGAAACTCATGATTTTTGGGCTTCCCTGACCCAGGGGAATATGAATATGTATTTTTTTTTTTAAATTTGAGCTCTATCTCCAATTTTCACTATATATGGGATTTTTCCTAACAAAAGCGAGTTATACCCCGGGCCATGTCCAAAGGGAGAGACCAGATCCAGAAAACTCATTTTTTGGAGGGTTTCCGTGACCTGGGGGAACATAAATATGTGTTTCTTCTTCAAACTTGAGCTCTATCTGTAATTTGCACTTTTCATGGTATATGGGATTTTTCCTAACATATGCAAGTTATGCCCTGGGCCAACTCCAAAGGGAAAGATCAGGTCCCAAAAACTCATGTTTCTTTCGGTTTCCGTGACCCGGGTGAAAATGAATATGCCTTTGTTTTTCGAATTTGACCTCTATCTGCAATTTGCACTTTTCATGGTATATGGGATTTTTCCAAACAAATGCGAGTTATGCCGAGGGCCAACTCCACAGGGACAGATCAGATCCCAAAAACTCACGTTTTTTTCAGTTTCCCTGACCCAGGGGAGCATGAATACTTCTTTGTTTTTCGAATTTCACCTCTATCTGCAATTTGCAATATTGAGGGTATAAGGCATTTTTCCTAAGAAATGTGAGATATGCCCCGGGCCAACTCCACAGGGACAGATCAGATCAAGGAAACTAATGTTTTTTTTTGGTTTTCCCTGACTTGGGGGAATATGAATATATCTTTCTTTTTCGAATTTGAGCTCTATCAGCAATTTGCACTACTGATGGAATAAGTGATTTTTAAGTGATATGCCCTGGGCCAACCCCAAAAAGACAGGTCAGATCCCAAAAACTCAACTTTTTTGGGCTTCCCTGACCTAGGGGAACATGAATATGTGCTTGTTTTTCGAATTTGAGCTCTATTTGCAATTTGCACTTTTCATGGTATATGGGATTTTTCCTAACAAATGCAAGATATGCCATGCGCCAACTGCACAGGGAAAGATCAGGTCCCGAACACGAATATGTCTTTCACTTTTCATGGTATAATGGAGTTTTCCAAACAAATGCGAGACATGTCCTGGGCCAACTGCACAGGGACAGATAAGATCAAGAAAACCCATGTATTTTTGGGTTTCCCTATCCGGGGGGAACATGAATATGTCTTTGTTTTTTGAATTTGAGTTCGATCTGCAATTTGCACTTTTGATTGTATAAGGAATTTTTCCTAACAAATGCGACATATGTTCTTGGCCAACTCCACAGGGACAGATCAGATGCTGGGTTTTTTGGGTTTCCCTGACCCAGGGGAATATGAATATGTCTTTCTTTTTCGAATTTGAGCTCTATCAGCAATTTGCACTATTGATGGAATAAGTGATTTTTCCTAACAAATGCGAGATACGCCCTGGGCCAACTCCAAAAAGACAGATTAGATCCAGGAAACTCATTTTTTTGGGTTTCCCTTACCCAGGGGAATATGAATATGTCTTTTTTTTTTATTTGAGCTCTATCTCCAATTTTCACTTTACATCATATATGGGATTTTTCCTAACAAAAAAAAAGATATACCCCGGGCCATCTCCAAAGGGACAGATCAGATCCTAAATATTCAAGTTTTTTGGGCTTCCCTGACCCAGGGGAATATGAATATGTGTTTGTTTTTCGAATTTGAGCTCTATCTCCTATGTGCACTTTTCAAGCTATAATGGATTTTTCCTAACAAATGCGAGATATGAGTTGGGCCAACTCCAAAGGGAGAGACCAGATCCAGAAAACTCTATTTTGGAGGGGTTCCGTGACCTGCGGGAACATAAATATGTGTTTCTTCTTCAAATTTGAGCTCTATCTGTAATTTGCACTTTTCATGGTGTATGGGATTTTTCCTAACATATGCAAGTTATGCCCTGGGCCAACTCCAAAGGGAAAGATCAGGTCCCAAAAACTCATGTTTTTTTGGGTTTCCGAGATCCGGGGGAACATGAATATGTCTTTGTTTTTCGAATTTGACCACTATCTGCAATTTGCACTATTGATGATATAAGTGATTTTTCCTAAGAAATGTGAGATATGCTCTGGGCCAACTCCACAGGGAAATTTCTGATGCAGGAAACTCATGTTTTTTTCGGTTTCCCTAACCCAGGGGAACATGAATATGTCTTTGTTTTTCGAATTTGAGCTCTATCTCCAATTTCCACTTTTCATGGTATATGGGATTTTATCTAACATATGCGAGATATGCTCTGGGCCAACTCCACAGGGACATATCCGAACCAAAAAACTCATCTTTTTTTGGGCTTCCCTGAACCACGGAACGTGAATGTGTCTTTCTTTTTCGAATTTGAGCTCTATCTCCAATTTCCACTTTTCATGGATTTTTCCTAACAAATGTGTTATGCCCTGTGCCAGCTCCACAGGGAAAGATCAGATCCCAGAAACTCATGTTTTTTTTGGTTTCCCTGACCAGGGGGCACATGAATATGTCTTTGTTTTTCAAATTTGACCTCTATCTGCAATTTGAAATATTGATGGTACAAAGGGATTTTTCCTAACAAATGCGAGATATGCTCCGGGCCAACTCCACAGGGATAGATCAGATGCCGAAAACTCATGTTTTTTGGGTTTCCCTGACACAGGGGAATATGAATATGTCTTTCTTTTTTGAATTTTAGCTCTTTCTGCAATTTGCACTATTGATGGTATAAGTGATTTTTCCTAAAAAATGTGAGATACGCCCTGGGCCAACTCCACAGGGACAGATCAGATCCAGGAAACTCATGTTTTTTGGGCTTTCCCTGACCCAGGGGAATATGAATATATCTTTTTTTTTAATTTGAGCTCTATCTCCAATTTTCACTTTTCATCATATATGGGATTTTTCCTAACAAAAGCGAGTTATACCCCAGGCCATGTCCAAAGGGACAGATCAGATCCTAAATATTCATGTTTTTTTGCTCTTCCCTGACCCAGGGGAATATGAATATGTGTTTGTTTTTCGAATTTGAGCTCTATCTCCTATGTGCACTTTTCAAGCTATAATGGATTTTTCCTAACAAATGCGAGATATGAGCTGGGCCAACTCCAAAGGGTGAGACCAGATCCAGGAAACTTTTTTTGCAGTTTTTCCCTGACCCGGGGGAATAGGAATATGTCTTTCTTTTTCGAATTTGAGCTCTATCAGCAATTTGCACTATTGAAGGAATAAGTGATTTTTCCTAACAAATGCGAGATATGGCCAACTCCAAAAAGACAGATTAGATCCAGGAAACTCATTTTTTTGGGTTTCCCTTACCCAGGGGAATATGAATATGTCTTTTTTTTTGAATTTGAGCTCTATCTCCAATTTTCACTTTACATCATATATGGGATTTTTCCTAACAAAATAAAGTTATACCCCGGGCCATCTCCAAAGGGACAGATCAGATCCTAAATATTCAAGTTTTTTGGGCTTCCCTGACCCAGGGGAATATGAATATGTGTTTGTTTTTCGCATTTGAGCTCTATCTCCTATGTGCACTTTTCAAGCTATAATGGATTTTTCCTAACAAATGCGAGATATGAGCTGGGCCAACTCCAAAGGGTGAGACCAGATCCAGAAAACTCTATTTTGGAGGGTTTCCGTGACCTGCGGGAACATAAATATGTGTTTCTTCTTCAAATTTGAGCTCTATCTGTAATTTGCACTTTTCATGGTGTATGGGATTTTTCCTAACATATGCAAGTTATGCCCTGGGCCAACTCCAAAGGGAAAGATCAGGTCCCAAAAACTCATGTTTTTTTGGGTTTCCGAGATCCGGGGGAACATGAATATGTCTTTGTTTTTCGAATTTGACCACTATCTGCAATTTGCACTATTGATGATATAAGTGATTTTTCCTAAGAAATGTGAGATATGCTCTGGGCCAACTCCACAGGGAAATTTCTGATGCAGGAAACTCATGTTTTTTTCGGTTTCCCTAACCCAGGGGAACATGAATATGTCTTTGTTTTTCGAATTTGAGCTCTATCTCCAATTTCCACTTTTCATGGTATATGGGATTTTATCTAACATATGCGAGATATGCTCTGGGCCAACTCCACAGGGACATATCCGAACCAAAAAACTCATCTTTTTTTGGGCTTCCCTGAACCACGGAACGTGAATGTGTCTTTCTTTTTCGAATTTGAGCTCTATCTCCAATTTCCACTTTTCATGGATTTTTCCTAACAAATGTGTTATGCCCTGTGCCAGCTCCACAGGGAAAGATCAGATCCCAGAAACTCATGTTTTTTTTGGTTTCCCTGACCAGGGGGCACATGAATATGTCTTTGTTTTTCAAATTTGACCTCTATCTGCAATTTGAAATATTGATGATATAAGTGATTTTTCCTAAGAAATGTGAGATATGTCCTTGGCCAACTGCACAGGGACAGATCAGATCTGGCGAATTCATGTTTTTTTGCGCTTCCCTGAACCGGGGGAATATGAATATGTGTTTGTTTTTTGAATTTGAGCTCTATCTCCTATTTGCACTTTTCAAGGTATAATGGACTTTTACTAACAAATGCAAGATATGAGTTGGGCCAACTCCAAAGGGACAGATCAGATCCTAAATATTCATGTTTTTTTGGGCTTCCCTGACCCAGGGGAATATGAATATGTGTTTTTTTTAGAATTTGAACTCTATCTCCTATGTTCACTTTTTATGGTATAATGGATTTTTCCTAAAAAATGCGAGATATTCATGTTCCTCCAAGTCAGGGAAACCCAAAAAAACATGAGTTTGATCTGATCTGTCCCTGAGGAGTTGGCCCTGGGCATAACTCGCATTTGTTTGGAAAAATCCCTTATACCATCAATCCTGGAAATTGGAGATAGAGCTCAAATTCGAAAAAGAAAGACATATTCATGTTCTCCCGGGTCAGGCAAACACAAAAAACCATGAGTTTTTGGGACCTGATCTTTCCCTGTGGAGTTTGCCACGGGCATATCTCGCATTTCTTAGGAAAAATCCCATATACCATGAAAAGTGCAAATTGCAAATAGAGCTCAAATTTGAAGAACAAAGACATATTTAAGCTCCCCGGTTTCAGGGAAGCCAACCAAAAAAAGAGTTTTCTGGATCTGGTCTTTCCCTGTGGAGTAGGCCCAGGGCATAACACGCATTTGTTAGGAAAAATCCCTTATACCATGAGAAGTGCAAATTGCAGATAGAGCTCCGATTTGAAAAACAAGCACATATTCATGTTGCCCTTGGTTACGGAAACTGAAAAATCCAGGAGTTCCCTGGATCAGATCTTTCCCTGTGGAGTTGGACTAGGGCATATCTAACATTTCCTAGGAAAAATCACTTATACCATCAATAGTGCAAATTGCAGATAAAGCTCAAATTCCAAAAAGAAAGACATATTCATATTCCCCCAAGTCAGTGAAAACCAAAAAAACATGAGTTTTCAGGATCTCATCTGTCCCTGTGGTGTTGGCCCAGGGCAAATCGTGCATTTGTTAGGAAAAATCCCTTATACCATCAATATTGCAAATTGCAGATAGAGGTCAAATTCAAAAAACAAAGACATATTCATGTTCCCCCGGGTCAGGGAAAGCGAAAAAAACATGAGTTTTTGTGATGTGATCTGTCCCTTTGGAGTTGGCAAAGGGCATAACTTGCATATGTTAGGAATTTTCTGGATCTTATCTGTCCCTGTGCAGTTGGCCCAGGACATATCTCGCATTTGTTAGGAAAAATTCCATATACCATGAAAAGTGCAAATAGGAGATTGAGCTCAAATTTGAAAAACAAAGACATATTCATGTTCCCCCGGGTCACAGAAACCCAAAAAAACATGAGTTTTTGGGATGGGATGTGATCTGTCCCTTTTGAGTTGGCCCAGGGCATAACTTGCGTATGTTAGGAAAAATCCCATATACCATGAAAAGTGCAAATTACAGATAGAGCTCAAATTTGAAGAAGAAACACATATTTATGTTCCCCCAGGTCAGGGGGAACGCTCTGGTCTTTCCCTTTCGACTTGGCCCAACTGATATCTCGCATTTGTGAGGAAAAATCCGTTATACCATCAATCGTGCAAATTGCAGATAGAGCTCAAATTAGAAAAACAAAGATATATTCATATTCCCACGGTTCAGGGAAGCCCAAAAAAACATGAATTTTCCAGATCTCATCTGTCCTTGTGGAGTTGGCCTAGGACATATCTCGCATTTGTTAAGAAAAATACCTTATACCATCAATAGTGCAAATTGCAGATAGAGCTCGAATGTGAGCTCTATCCCGAATTTGCACGATTCATGGTATAAGGGATTTTTCCTAACAAATGCGAGATATGTCCTGGGCCAACTGCACAGGGACACATCAGATCACAAAAACCCATGTTTTTTTGGGTTTCCCTGACTTGGAGGAACATGAATATGTTTTTGTTTTTTGAATTTGACCTGTATCTGCAATTCGGAATATTGATGGTATAAGGGATTTTTCCTAACAAATGCATGATATACCCTGGGCCAACTCCACAGGGACAGATGAGAGCCCGAAAACTCATGTTTTTTTGGTTTTCCCTGACGGGGGAATATGAATATGTCTTTTTTTTTTAATTTGACCTCTATCTCCAACTTTCACTTTTCATCATATATGAGATTTTTCCTAACAAAAGCGAGTTATACCCCGGGCCATCTCCAAAGGGACAGATGAGATCCTAAATATTCATGTTTTTTGGGCTTCCCTGACCCAGGGGAATATGAATATGTGTTTGTTTTTCGAATTTGAGCTCTATCTCCTATGTGCACTTTTCAAGGTATAATGGATTTTTCCTAACAAATGCGAGATATGAGTTGGGCCTACTCCAAAGGGAGAGACCAGATCCAGAAAACTCTATTTTGGAGGGTTTCCATGACCTGCGGGAACATAAATATGTGTTTCTTCTTCAAATTTGAGCTCTGTCTGTAATTTGCACTTTTCATGGTATATGGGATTTTTCCTAACATATGCAAGTTATGCCCTGGGCCAACTCCAAAGGGAAAGATCAGGTCCCAAAAACTCATGTTTTTTTGGGTTTCCGAGATCCGGGGGAACATGAATATATCTTTGTTTTTCGAATTTGACCAATATCTGCAATTTGCACTATTGATGGTATAAGTGATTTTTCCTAAGAAATGTGAGATATGCCCTGGTCCAACTCCACAGGGAAAGATCTGATGCAGGAAACTCATGTTTTTTTCCGTTTCCCTAACCCAGGGGAACATGAATATGTCTTTGTTTTTCGAATTTGAGCTCTATCTCCAATTTCCACTTTTCATGGTATATGGGATTTTTCCTAACATATGCGAGATATGCTCTGGGCCAACTCCACAGGGACATATCCGAGCCAAAAAAATCATGTTTTTTTGGGCTTCCCTGAACCGGGGAACGTGAGTATGTCTTTCTTTTTCCAATTTGAGCTCTATCTCCAATTTCCACTTTTCATGGATTTTTCCTAACAAATGTGAGTTATGCCCTGTGCCAACTAAACAGGGACAGATCAGATCCCAGAATCTCATGTTTTTTTGGTTTCCCTGACCAGGGGGCACATGAATATGTCTTTGTTTTTCAAATTTGACATCTATCTGCAATTTGCAATATTGATGGTACAAAGGGATTTTTCCTAACAAATGCGAGATATGCTCTGGGCCAACTCCACAGGGATAGATCAGATGCCGAAAACTCATGTTTTTTGGGTTTCCCTGACCCAGGGGAATATGAATATGTCTTTCTTTTTTGAATTTTAGCTCTATCTGCAATTTGCACTATTGATGGTATAAGTGATTTTTCCTAAGAAATGTGAGATATGCCCTGGGCCAACTCCACAGGGACAGATCAGATCCAGGAAACTCATGTTTTTTTTGGGTTTCCCTGACCCGGGGGAACATGAATTTGTCTTTGTTTTTCGAATTTCAACTCTGTCTCCTATTTTTATGGTATAATGGATTTTTCCTAACAAATGCGAGTTATACCCTGGGCAAAGTCGAAAGGGACAGATCAGATCCTAAATATTCATGTTTTTTGGGCTTCCCTGACGTAGGGGAATATGAATATGTCTTTCTTTTTCGAATTTGAGCTCTTTCTGCAATTTGCACTATTGATGGTATAAGTGATTTTTCCTAAGAAATGTGAGATATGCCCTTGGCCAACTCCACAGGGACAGATAAGATCCAGGAAACTCATGTTTTTTGGGCTTCCCTGACCCAGGGGAATAGGAATATGTCTTTTTTTTAATTTGAGCTCTATCTCCAATTTTCACTTTTCATCATATATGGGATTTTTCCTAACAAAAGTGAGTTATACCCCGGGCCATCTCCAAAGGGACAGATCAGATCCTAAATATTCATGTTTTTTTGCTCTTCCCTGACCCAGGGGAACATAAATATGTGTTTGTTCTTCAAATTTGAGCTCTATCTGCAATTTGCACTTTTCATGGTATATGGGATTTTTCCAAACAAATGCGAGTTATGCCCAGGACCAACTCCACAGGGACAGATCAGATCCCAAAAACTCATGTTTTTTTGGGTTTCCCTGACCCGGGGGAACATGAATTTGTCTTTGTTTTTCGAATTTCAACTCTGTCTCCTATTTTTATGGTATAATGGATTTTTCCTAACAAATGCGAGGTATGAGTTGGGCCAACTCCAAAGGGAGAGACCAGATCCAGAAAACTCATTTTTTGGAGGGTTTCCGGGACCTGGGGGAACATAAATATGTGTTTCTTCATCAAATTTGAGCTCTATCTGTAATTTGCACTTTTCATGGTATATGGGATTTTTCCTAACATATGCAAGTTATGCCCTGGGCCAACTCCAAAGGGAAAGATCAGGTCCCAAAAATTCATGTTTCTTTGGGTTTCCGTGACCCGGGTGAAAATGAATATGCCTTTGTTTTTCGAATTTGACCTCTGTCTGCAATTTGCAATATTGATGGTATAAGTGATTTTTCCTAGAAAATGTGAGATATGCCCTGGGCCAACTCCAAAGGGACAGATCAGATCCCAAAAACTCACGTTTTTTTCAGTTTCCCTGACCCAGGGGAGCATGAATACTTCTTTTTTTTCGAATTTCACCTCTATCTGCAATTTGCAATATTGAGGGTATAAGGCATTTTTCCTAAGAAATGTGAGATATGCCCCGGGCCAACTCCACAGGGACAGATCAGATCAAGGAAACTAATGTTTTTTTGGTTTTCCCTGACTTGGGGGAATATGAATATATCTTTCTTTTTCGAATTTGAGCTCTATCAGCAATTTGCATTATTGATGGAATAAGTGATTTTTAAGTGATATGCCCTGGGCCAACTCCAAAAAGACAGATCAGATCCCAAAAACTCAACTTTTTTGGGCTTCCCTGACCTAGGGGAACATGAATATGTGCTTGTTTTTCGAATTTGAGCTCTATTTGCAATTTGAAATATTGATGGTACAAAGGGATTTTTCCTAACAAATGCGAGATATGCTCCGGGCCAACTCCACAGGGATAGATCAGATGCCGAAAACTCATGTTTTTTGGGTTTCCCTGACACAGGGGAATATGAATATGTCTTTCTTTTTTGAATTTTAGCTCTTTCTGCAATTTGCACTATTGATGGTATAAGTGATTTTTCCTAAGAAATGTGAGATATGCCCTGGGCCAACTCCACAGGGACAGATCAGATCCAGGAAACTCATGTTTTTTGGGCTTTCCCTGACCCAGGGGAATATGAATATATCTCTTTTTTTAATTTGAGCTCTATCTCCAATTTTCACTTTTCATCATATATGGGATTTTTCCTAACAAAAGCGAGTTATACCCCAGGCCATGTCCAAAGTGACAGATCAGATCCTAAATATTCATGTTTTTTTGCTCTTCCCTGACCCAGGGGAATATGAATATGTGTTTGTTTTTCGAATTTGAGCTCTATCTCCTATGTGCACTTTTCAAGCTATAATGGATTTTTCCTAACAAATGCGAGATATGAGCTGGGCCAACTCCAAAGGGTGAGACCAGATCCAGGAAACTCTTTTTTTGCAGTTTTTCCCTGACCCGGGGGAATAGGAATATGTCTTTCTTTTTCGAATTTGAGCTCTATCAGCAATTTGCACTATTGAAGGAATAAGTGATTTTTCCTAACAAATGCGAGATATGGCCAACTCCAAAAAGACAGATTAGATCCAGGAAACTCATTTTTTGGGGTTTCCCTTACCCAGGGGAATATGAATATGTCTTTTTTTTTGAATTTGAGCTCTATCTCCAATTTTCACTTTACATCATATATGGGATTTTTCCTAACAAAATAAAGTTATACCCCGGGCCATCTCCAAAGGGACAGATCAGATCCTAAATATTCAAGTTTTTTGGGTTTCCCTGACACAGGGGAATATGAATATGTCTTTCTTTTTTGAATTTTAGCTCTTTCTGCAATTTGCACTATTGATGGTATAAGTGATTTTTCCTAAGAAATGTGAGATATGCCCTGGGCCAACTCCACAGGGACAGATCAGATCCAGGAAACTCATGTTTTTTGGGCTTTCCCTGACCCAGGGGAATATGAATATATCTCTTTTTTTAATTTGAGCTCTATCTCCAATTTTCACTTTTCATCATATATGGGATTTTTCCTAACAAAAGCGAGTTATACCCCAGGCCATGTCCAAAGGGACAGATCAGATCCTAAATATTCATGTTTTTTTGCTCTTCCCTGACCCAGGGGAATATGAATATGTGTTTGTTTTTCGAATTTGAGCTCTATCTCCTATGTGCACTTTTCAAGCAATAATGGATTTTTCCTAACAAATGCGAGATATGAGCTGGGCCAACTCCAAAGGGTGAGACCAGATCCAGGAAACTCTTTTTTTGCAGTTTTTCCCTGACCCGGGGGAATAGGAATATGTCTTTCTTTTTCGAATTTGAGCTCTATCAGCAATTTGCACTATTGAAGGAATAAGTGATTTTTCCTAACAAATGCGAGATATGGCCAACTCCAAAAAGACAGATTAGATCCAGGAAACTCATTTTTTTTGGTTTCCCTTACCCAGGGGAATATGAATATGTCTTTTTTTTTGAATTTGAGCTCTATCTCCAATTTTCACTTTACATCATATATGGGATTTTTCCTAACAAAATAAAGTTATACCCCGGGCCATCTCCAAAGGGACAGATCAGATCCTAAATATTCAAGTTTTTTGGGCTTCCCTGACCCAGGGGAATATGAATATGTGTTTGTTTTTCGCATTTGAGCTCTATCTCCTATGTGCACTTTTCAAGCTATAATGGATTTTTCCTAACAAATGCGAGATATGAGCTGGGCCAACTCCAAAGGGTGAGACCAGATCCAGGAAACTCTTTTTTTGCAGTTTTTCCCTGACCCGGGGGAATAGGAATATGTCTTTCTTTTTCGAATTTGAGCTCTATCAGCAATTTGCACTATTGAAGGAATAAGTGATTTTTCCTAACAAATGCGAGATATGGCCAACTCCAAAAAGACAGATTAGATCCAGGAAACTCATTTTTTTGGGTTTCCCTTACCCAGGGGAATATGAATATGTTTTTTTTTATGGGCTTCCCTGACCCAGGGGAATATGAATATGTGTTTGTTTTTCGCATTTGAGCTCTATCTCCTATGTGCACTTTTCAAGGTATAATGGATTTTTCCTAACAAATGCGAGATATGAGTTGGCCCAACTCCAAAGGGAGAGACCAGATCCAGAAAACTCTATTTTGGAGGGTTTCCGTGACCTGCGGGAACATAAATATGTGTTTCTTCTTCAAATTTGAGCTCTATCTGTAATTTGCACTTTTCATGGTATATGGGATTTTTCCTAACATATGCAAGTTATGCCCTGGGCCAACTCCAAAGGGATAGATCAGGTCCCAAAAACTCATGTTTTTTTGGGTTTCCGAGATCCGGGGGAACATGAATATGTCTTTGTTTTTCAAATTTGACCACTATCTGCAATTTGCACTATTGATGATATAAGTGATTTTTCCTAAGAAATGTGAGATATGTCCTTGGCCAACTGCACAGGGACAGATCAGATCTGGCGAATTCATGTTTTTTTGCGCTTCCCTGAACCGGGGGAATATGAATATGTGTTTGTTTTTTGAATTTGAGCTCTATCTCCTATTTGCACTTTTCAAGGTATAATGGACTTTTACTAACAAATGCAAGATATGAGTTGGGCCAACTCCAAAGGGACAGATCAGATCCTAAATATTCATGTTTTTTTGGGCTTCCCTGACCCAGGGGAATATGAATATGTGTTTTTTTTAGAATTTGAACTCTATCTCCTATGTTCACTTTTTATGGTATAATGGATTTTTCCTAAAAAATGCGAGATATTCATGTTCCTCCAAGTCAGGGAAACCCAAAAAAACATGAGTTTGATCTGATCTGTCCCTGAGGAGTTGGCCCTGGGCATAACTCGCATTTGTTTGGAAAAATCCCTTATACCATCAATCCTGGAAATTGGAGATAGAGCTCAAATTCGAAAAAGAAAGACATATTCATGTTCTCCCGGGTCAGGCAAACCCAAAAAACCATGAGTTTTTGGGACCTGATCTTTCCCTGTGGAGTTTGCCACGGGCATATCTCGCATTTCTTAGGAAAAATCCCATATACCATGAAAAGTGCAAATTGCAAATAGAGCTCAAATTTGAAGAACAAAGACATATTTAAGCTCCCCGGTTTCAGGGAAGCCAACCAAAAAAAGAGTTTTCTGGATCTGGTCTTTCCCTGTGGAGTAGGCCCAGGGCATAACACGCATTTGTTAGGAAAAATCCCTTATACCATGAGAAGTGCAAATTGCAGATAGAGCTCCGATTTGAAAAACAAGCACATATTCATGTTGCCCTTGGTTACGGAAACTGAAAAATCCAGGAGTTCCCTGGATCAGACCTTTCCCTGTGGAGTTGGACTAGGGCATATCTAACATTTCCTAGGAAAAATCACTTATACCATCAATAGTGCAAATTGCAGATAAAGCTCAAATTCCAAAAAGAAAGACATATTCATATTCCCCCAAGTCAGTGAAAACCAAAAAAACATGAGTTTTCAGGATCTCATCTGTCCCTGTGGTGTTGGCCCAGGGCAAATCGTGCATTTGTTAGGAAAAATCCCTTATACCATCAATATTGCAAATTGCAGATAGAGGTCAAATTCAAAAAACAAAGACATATTCATGTTCCCCCGGGTCAGGGAAAGCGAAAAAAACATGAGTTTTTGTGATGTGATCTGTCCCTTTGGAGTTGGCAAAGGGCATAACTTGCATATGTTAGGAGTTTTCTGGATCTTATCTGTCCCTGTGCAGTTGGCCCAGGACATATCTCGCATTTGTTAGGAAAAATTCCATATACCATGAAAAGTGCAAATAGGAGATTGAGCTCAAATTTGAAAAACAAAGACATATTCATGTTCCCCCGGGTCACAGAAACCCAAAAAAACATGAGTTTTTGGGATGGGATGTGATCTGTCCCTTTTGAGTTGGCCCAGGGCATAACTTGCGTATGTTAGGAAAAATCCCATATACCATGAAAAGTGCAAATTACAGATAGAGCTCAAATTTGAAGAAGAAACACATATTTATGTTCCCCCAGGTCAGGGGGAACGCTCTGGTCTTTCCCTTTCGACTTGGCCCAACTGATATCTCGCATTTGTGAGGAAAAATCCGTTATACCATCAATCGTGCAAATTGCAGATAGAGCTCAAATTAGAAAAACAAAGATATATTCATATTCCCACGGTTCAGGGAAGCCCAAAAAAACATGAATTTTCCAGATCTCATCTGTCCTTGTGGAGTTGGCCTAGGACATATCTCGCATTTGTTAAGAAAAATACCTTATACCATCAATAGTGCAAATTGCAGATAGAGCTCGAATGTGAGCTCTATCCCGAATTTGCACGATTCATGGTATAAGGGATTTTTCCTAACAAATGCGAGATATGTCCTGGGCCAACTGCACAGGGACACATCAGATCACAAAAACCCATGTTTTTTTGGGTTTCCCTGACTTGGAGGAACATGAATATGTTTTTGTTTTTTGAATTTGACCTGTATCTGCAATTCGGAATATTGATGGTATAAGGGATTTTTCCTAACAAATGCATGATATACCCTGGGCCAACTCCACAGGGACAGATGAGAGCCCGAAAACTCATGTTTTTTTGGTTTTCCCTGACGGGGGAATATGAATATGTCTTTTTTTTTAATTTGACCTCTATCTCCAACTTTCACTTTTCATCATATATGAGATTTTTCCTAACAAAAGCGAGTTATACCCCGGGCCATCTCCAAAGGGACAGATGAGATCCTAAATATTCATGTTTTTTGGGCTTCCCTGACCCAGGGGAATATGAATATGTGTTTGTTTTTCGAATTTGAGCTCTATCTCCTATGTGCACTTTTCAAGGTATAATGGATTTTTCCTAACAAATGCGAGATATGAGTTGGGCCTACTCCAAAGGGAGAGACCAGATCCAGAAAACTCTATTTTGGAGGGTTTCCATGACCTGCGGGAACATAAATATGGGTTTCTTCTTCAAATTTGAGCTCTATCTGTAATTTGCACTTTTCATGGTATATGGGATTTTTCCTAACATATGCAAGTTATGCCCTGGACCAACTCCAAAGGGAAAGATCAGGTCCCGTGACCCGGGGGAACATGAATATGTCTTTGTTTTTCGAATTTGACCACTATCTGCAATTTGCACTATTGATGGTATAAGTGATTTTTCCTAAGAAATGTGAGATATGCCCTGGGCCAACTCCACAGGGAAATTTCTGATGCAGGAAACTCATGTTTTTTCGGTTTCCCTAACCCAGGGGAACATGAATATGTCTTTGTTTTTCGAATTTGAGCTCTATCTCCAATTTCCACTTTTCATGGTATATGGGATTTTTCCTAACATATGCGAGATATGCTCTGGGCCAACTCCACAGGGACATATCCGAACCAAAAAAATCATGTTTTTTGGGCTTCCCTGAACCGGGGAATGTGAATATGTCTTTCTTTTTTGAATTTGAGCTCTATCTCTAATTTCCACTTTTCATGGATTTTTCCTAACAAATGTGAGTTATGCCCTGTGCCAACTCCACAGGGACAGATCAGATCCCAGAAACTCATGCTTTTTTTGTTTCCCTGACCAGGGGGCACATGAATATGTCTTTGTTTTTCAAATTTGACCTCTATCTGCAATTTGCAATATTGATGGTACAAAGGGATTTTTCCTAACAAATGCGAGATATGCCCTTGGCCAACTCCACAGGGACAGATCAGATCCAGGAAACTCATGTTCTTTGGGCTTCCCTGACCAGGGGGATTTTGCACTTTTCATGGTATATGGGATTTTTCCAAACAAATGCGAGTTATGCCGAGGGCCAACTCCACAGGGAAAGATCAGATCCCAAAAACTCATGTTTTTTGGGGTTTCCCTAACCCGGGGGAACATGAATTTGTCTTTGTTTTTCGAATTTTATCTCTGTCTCCTATTTTTATGATATAATTGATTTTTCCTAACAAATGCGTGGTATCAGTTGGGCCAACTCCAAAGGGAGAGACCAGACCCAGAAAACTCTTTATTTGGAGGGTTTCCCTGACCTGGGGGAACATAAATATGTGTTTCTTCTTCAAATTTGAGCTCTATCTGTAATTTCCACTTTTCATGTTATATGGGATTTTTCCACAGGGAGAGACCAGATCCAGAAAACTCTTTTTGGAGGGCTTCCCAGACCTGGGTAAACATAAATATGTGTTTGTTCTTTAAATTTGAGTTCAATCTGCAATTTGCACTTTTGATTGTATAAGGAATTTTTCCTAACAAATGCGAGATATGCCCTTGGCCAACTCCACAGGGACAGATCAGATCCAGGAAACTCATGATTTTTGGGCTTCCCTGACCCAGGGGAATATGAATATGTATTTTTTTTTTTAAATTTGAGCTCTATCTCCAATTTTCACTATATATGGGATTTTTCCTAACAAAAGCGAGTTATACCCCGGGCCATGTCCAAAGGGAGAGACCAGATCCAGAAAACTCATTTTTTGGAGGGTTTCCGTGACCTGGGGGAACATAAATATGTGTTTCTTCTTCAAATTTGACCTCTATCTGCAATTTGCACTTTTCATGGTATATGGGATTTTTCCAAACAAATGCGAGTTATGCCGAGGGCCAACTCCACAGGGACAGATCAGATCCCAAAAACTCACGTTTTTTTCAGTTTCCCTGACCCAGGGGAGCATGAGTACTACTTTGTTTTTCGAATTTCACCTCTATCTGCAATTTGCAATATTGAGGGTATAAGGCATTTTTCCTAAGAAATGTGAGATATGCCCCGGGCCAACTCCACAGGGACAGATCAGATCAAGGAAACTAATGTTTTTTTTGGTTTTCCCTGACTTGGGGGAATATGAATATATCTTTCTTTTTCGAATTTGAGCTCTATCAGCAATTTGCACTATTGATGGAATTAGTGATTTTTAAGTGATATGCCCTGGGCCAACTCCAAAAAGACAGATCAGATCCCCAAAACTCAACTTTTTTGGGCTTCCCTGACCTAGGGGAACATGAATATGTGCTTGTTTTTCGAATTTGAGCTCTATTTGCAATTTGCACTTTTCATGGTATATGGGATTTTTCCTAACAAATGCAAGATATGCCATGTGCCAACTGCACAGGGAAAGATCAGGTCCCGAACATGAATATGTCTTTCACTTTTCATGGTATAATGGAGTTTTCCAAACAAATGCGAGACATGTCCTGGGCCAACTGCACAGGGACAGATAAGATCAAGAAAACCCATGTATTTTTGGGTTTCCCTATCCGGGGGGGAACATGAATATGTCTTTGTTTTTCGAATTTGAGTTCGATCTGCAATTTGCACTTTTGATTGTATAAGGAATTTTTCCTAACAAATGCGAGATATGCTCTGGGCCAACTCCACAGGGACAGATCAGATGCTGGGTTTTTTCGGTTTCCCTGACCCAGGGGAATATGAATATGTCTTTCTTTTTCGAATTTGAGCTCTATCAGCAATTTGCACTATTGATGGAATAAGTGATTTTTCCTAACAAATGCGAGATATGCTCTGGGCCAACTCCACAGGGACAGATCAGATGCTGGGTTTTTTCGGTTTCCCTGACCCAGGGGAATATGAATATGTCTTTCTTTTTCGAATTTGAGCTCTATCAGCAATTTGCACTATTGATGGAATAAGTGATTTTTCCTAACAAATGCGAGATATGCCCTGGGCCAACTCCAAAAAGACAGATTAGATCCAGGAAACTCATTTTTTTGGGTTTCCCTTACCCAGGGGAATATGAATATGTCTTTTTTTTTTTTATTTGAGCTCTATCTCCAATTTTCACTTTACATCATATATGGGATTTTTCCTAACAAAAAAAAGATATACCCCGGGCCATCTCCAAAGGGACAGATCAGATCCTAAATATTCAAGTTTTTTGGGCTTCCCTGACCCAGGGGAATATGAATATGTGTTTGTTTTTCGAATTTGAGCTCTATCTCCTATGTGCACTTTTCAAGCTATAATGGATTTTTCCTAACAAATGCGAGATATGAGTTGGGCCAACTCCAAAGGGAGAGACCAGATCCAGAAAACTCTATTTTGGAGGGGTTCCGTGACCTGCGGGAACATAAATATGTGTTTCTTCTTCAAATTTGAGCTCTATCTGTAATTTGCACTTTTCATGGTGTATGGGATTTTTCCTAACATATGCAAGTTATGCCCTGGGCCAACTCCAAAGGGAAAGATCAGGTCCCAAAAACTCATGTTTTTTTGGGTTTCCGAGATCCGGGGGAACATGAATATGTCTTTGTTTTTCGAATTTGACCACTATCTGCAATTTGCACTATTGATGATATAAGTGATTTTTCCTAAGAAATGTGAGATATGCTCTGGGCCAACTCCACAGGGAAATTTCTGATGCAGGAAACTCATGTTTTTTTTCGGTTTCCCTAACCCAGGGGAACATGAATATGTCTTTGTTTTTCGAATTTGAGCTCTATCTCCAATTTCCACTTTTCATGGTATATGGGATTTTATCTAACATATGCGAGATATGCTCTGGGCCAACTCCACAGGGACATTTCCGAACCAAAAAACTCATCTTTTTTTGGGCTTCCCTGAACCACGGAACGTGAATGTGTCTTTCTTTTTCGAATTTGAGCTCTATCTCCAATTTCCACTTTTCATGGATTTTTCCTAACAAATGTGTTATGCCCTGTGCCAGCTCCACAGGGAAAGATCAGATCCCAGAAACTCATGTTTTTTTTGGTTTCCCTGACCAGGGGGCACATGAATATGTCTTTGTTTTTCAAATTTGACCTCTATCTGCAATTTGAAATATTGATGGTACAAAGGGATTTTTCCTAACAAATGCGAGATATGCTACGGGCCAACTCCACAGGGATAGATCAGATGCCGAAAACTCATGTTTTTTGGGTTTCCCTGACACAGGGGAATATGAATATGTCTTTCTTTTTTGAATTTTAGCTCTTTCTGCAATTTGCACTATTGATGGTATAAGTGATTTTTCCTAAGAAATGTGAGATATGCCCTGGGCCAACTCCACAGGGACAGATCAGATCCAGGAAACTCATGTTTTTTGGGCTTTCCCTGACCCAGGGGAATATGAATATATCTTTTTTTTTAATTTGAGCTCTATCTCCAATTTTCACTTTTCATCATATATGGGATTTTTCCTAACAAAAGCGAGTTATTCCCCAGGCCATGTCCAAAGGGACAGATCAGATCCTAAATATTCATGTTTTTTTGCTCTTCCCTGACCCAGGGGAATATGAATATGTGTTTGTTTTTCGAATTTGAGCTCTATCTCCTATGTGCACTTTTCAAGCTATAATGGATTTTTCCTAACAAATGCGAGATATGAGCTGGGCCAACTCCAAAGGGTGAGACCAGATCCAGGAAACTCTTTTTTTGCAGTTTTTCCCTGACCCGGGGGAATAGGAATATGTCTTTCTTTTTCGAATTTGAGCTCTATCAGCAATTTGCACTATTGAAGGAATAAATGATTTTTCCTAACAAATGCGAGATATGGCCAACTCCAAAAAGACAGATTAGATCCAGGAAACTCATTTTTTTGGGTTTCCCTTACCCAGGGGAATATGAATATGTCTTTTTTTTTTTAATTTGAGCTCTATCTCCAATTTTCACTTTACATCATATATGGGATTTTTCCTAACAAAATAAAGTTATAACCCGGGCCATCTCCAAAGGGACAGATCAGATCCTAAATATTCAAGTTTTTTGGGCTTCCCTGACCCAGGGGAATATGAATATGTGTTTGTTTTTCGCATTTGAGCTCTATCTCCTATGTGCACTTTTCAAGGTATAATGGATTTTTCCTAACAAATGCGAGATATGAGTTGGCCCAACTCCAAAGGGAGAGACCAGATCCAGAAAACTCTATTTTGGAGGGTTTCCGTGACCTGCGGGAACATAAATATGTGTTTCTTCTTCAAATTTGAGCTCTATCTGTAATTTGCACTTTTCATGGTATATGGGATTTTTCCTAACATATGCAAGTTATGCCCTGGGCCAACTCCAAAGGGATAGATCAGGTCCCAAAAACTCATGTTTTTTTGGGTTTCCGAGATCCGGGGGAACATGAATATGTCTTTGTTTTTCAAATTTGACCACTATCTGCAATTTGCACTATTGATGATATAAGTGATTTTTCCTAAGAAATGTGAGATATGTCCTTGGCCAACTGCACAGGGACAGATCAGATCTGGCGAATTCATGTTTTTTTGCGCTTCCCTGAACCGGGGGAATATGAATATGTGTTTGTTTTTTGAATTTGAGCTCTATCTCCTATTTGCACTTTTCAAGGTATAATGGACTTTTACTAACAAATGCAAGATATGAGTTGGGCCAACTCCAAAGGGACAGATCAGATCCTAAATATTCATGTTTTTTTGGGCTTCCCTGACCCAGGGGAATATGAATATGTGTTTTTTTTAGAATTTGAACTCTATCTCCTATGTTCACTTTTTATGGTATAATGGATTTTTCCTAAAAAATGCGAGATATTCATGTTCCTCCAAGTCAGGGAAACCCAAAAAAACATGAGTTTGATCTGATCTGTCCCTGAGGAGTTGGCCCTGGGCATAACTCGCATTTGTTTGGAAAAATCCCTTATACCATCAATCCTGGAAATTGGAGATAGAGCTCAAATTCGAAAAAGAAAGACATATTCATGTTCTCCCGGGTCAGGCAAACCCAAAAAACCATGAGTTTTTGGGACCTGATCTTTCCCTGTGGAGTTTGCCACGGGCATATCTCGCATTTCTTAGGAAAAATCCCATATACCATGAAAAGTGCAAATTGCAAATAGAGCTCAAATTTGAAGAACAAAGACATATTTAAGCTCCCCGGTTTCAGGGAAGCCAACCAAAAAAAGAGTTTTCTGGATCTGGTCTTTCCCTGTGGAGTAGGCCCAGGGCATAACACGCATTTGTTAGGAAAAATCCCTTATACCATGAGAAGTGCAAATTGCAGATAGAGCTCCGATTTGAAAAACAAGCACATATTCATGTTGCCCTTGGTTACGGAAACTGAAAAATCCAGGAGTTCCCTGGATCAGATCTTTCCCTGTGGAGTTGGACTAGGGCATATCTAACATTTCCTAGGAAAAATCACTTATACCATCAATAGTGCAAATTGCAGATAAAGCTCAAATTCCAAAAAGAAAGACATATTCATATTCCCCCAAGTCAGTGAAAACCAAAAAAACATGAGTTTTCAGGATCTCATCTGTCCCTGTGGTGTTGGCCCAGGGCAAATCGTGCATTTGTTAGGAAAAATCCCTTATACCATCAATATTGCAAATTGCAGATAGAGGTCAAATTCAAAAAACAAAGACATATTCATGTTCCCCCGGGTCAGGGAAAGCGAAAAAAACATGAGTTTTTGTGATGTGATCTGTCCCTTTGGAGTTGGCAAAGGGCATAACTTGCATATGTTAGGAGTTTTCTGGATCTTATCTGTCCCTGTGCAGTTGGCCCAGGACATATCTCGCATTTGTTAGGAAAAATTCCATATACCATGAAAAGTGCAAATAGGAGATTGAGCTCAAATTTGAAAAACAAAGACATATTCATGTTCCCCCGGGTCACAGAAACCCAAAAAAACATGAGTTTTTGGGATGGGATGTGATCTGTCCCTTTTGAGTTGGCCCAGGGCATAACTTGCGTATGTTAGGAAAAATCCCATATACCATGAAAAGTGCAAATTACAGATAGAGCTCAAATTTGAAGAAGAAACACATATTTATGTTCCCCCAGGTCAGGGGGAACGCTCTGGTCTTTCCCTTTCGACTTGGCCCAACTGATATCTCGCATTTGTGAGGAAAAATCCGTTATACCATCAATCGTGCAAATTGCAGATAGAGCTCAAATTAGAAAAACAAAGATATATTCATATTCCCACGGTTCAGGGAAGCCCAAAAAAACATGAATTTTCCAGATCTCATCTGTCCTTGTGGAGTTGGCCTAGGACATATCTCGCATTTGTTAAGAAAAATACCTTATACCATCAATAGTGCAAATTGCAGATAGAGCTCGAATGTGAGCTCTATCCCGAATTTGCACGATTCATGGTATAAGGGATTTTTCCTAACAAATGCATGATATACCCTGGGCCAACTCCACAGGGACAGATGAGAGCCCGAAAACTCATGTTTTTTTGGTTTTCCCTGACGGGGGAATATGAATATGTCTTTTTTTTTAAATTTGACCTCTATCTCCAACTTTCACTTTTCATCATATATGAGATTTTTCCTAACAAAAGCGAGTTATACCCCGGGCCATCTCCAAAGGGACAGATGAGATCCTAAATATTCATGTTTTTTGGGCTTCCCTGACCCAGGGGAATATGAATATGTGTTTGTTTTTCGAATTTGAGCTCTATCTCCTATGTGCACTTTTCAAGGTATAATGGATTTTTCCTAACAAATGCGAGATATGAGTTGGGCCTACTCCAAAGGGAGAGACCAGATCCAGAAAACTCTATTTTGGAGGGTTTCCATGACCTGCGGGAACATAAATATGGGTTTCTTCTTCAAATTTGAGCTCTATCTGTAATTTGCACTTTTCATGGTATATGGGATTTTTCCTAACATATGCAAGTTATGCCCTGGACCAACTCCAAAGGGAAAGATCAGGTCCCGTGACCCGGGGGAACATGAATATGTCTTTGTTTTTCGAATTTGACCACTATCTGCAATTTGCACTATTGATGGTATAAGTGATTTTTCCTAAGAAATGTGAGATATGCCCTGGGCCAACTCCACAGGGAAATTTCTGATGCAGGAAACTCATGTTTTTTCGGTTTCCCTAACCCAGGGGAACATGAATATGTCTTTGTTTTTTGAATTTGAGCTCTATCTCCAATTTCCACTTTTCATGGTATATGGGATTTTTCCTAACATATGCGAGATATGCTCTGGGCCAACTCCACAGGGACATATCCGAACCAAAAAAATCATGTTTTTTGGGCTTCCCTGAACCGGGGAATGTGAATATGTCTTTCTTTTTTGAATTTGAGCTCTATCTCTAATTTCCACTTTTCATGGATTTTTCCTAACAAATGTGAGTTATGCCCTGTGCCAACTCCACAGGGACAGATCAGAACCCAGAAACTCATGCTTTTTTGGTTTCCCTGACCAGGGGGCACATGAATATGTCTTTGTTTTTCAAATTTGACGTCTATCTGCAATTTGCAATATTGATGGTACAAAGGGATTTTTCCTAACAAATGCGAGATATGCCCTTGGCCAACTCCACAGGGACAGATCAGATCCAGGAAACTCATGTTCTTTGGGCTTCCCTGACCAGGGGGATTTTGCACTTTTCATGGTATATGGGATTTTTCCAAACAAATGCGAGTTATGCCGAGGGCCAACTCCCCAGGGAAAGATCAGATCCCAAAAACTCATGTTTTTTGGGGTTTCCCTAACCCGGGGGAACATGAATTTGTCTTTGTTTTTCGAATTTTATCTCTGTCTCCTATTTTTATGATATAATGGATTTTTCCTAACAAATGCGAGGTATCAGTTGGGCCAACTCCAAAGGGAGAGACCAGACCCAGAAAACTCTTTATTTGGAGGGTTTCCCTGACCTGGGGGAACATAAATATGTGTTTCTTCTTCAAATTTGAGCTCTATCTGTAATTTCCACTTTTCATGTTATATGGGATTTTTCCACAGGGAGAGACCAGATCCAGAAAACTCTTTTTGGAGGGCTTCCCAGACCTGGGTAAACATAAATATGTGTTTGTTCTTTAAATTTGAGTTCAATCTGCAATTTGCACTTTTGAATGTATAAGGAATTTTTCCTAACAAATGCGAGATATGCCCTTGGCCAACTCCACAGGGACAGATCAGATCCAGGAAACTCATGATTTTTGGGCTTCCCTGACCCAGGGGAATATGAATATGTATTTTTTTTTTTAAATTTGAGCTCTATCTCCAATTTTCACTATATATGGGATTTTTCCTAACAAAAGCGAGTTATACCCCGGGCCATGTCCAAAGGGAGAGACCAGATCCAGAAAACTCATTTTTTGGAGGGTTTCCGTGACCTGGGGGAACATAAATATGTGTTTCTTCTTCAAACTTGAGCTCTATCTGTAATTTGCACTTTTCATGGTATATGGGATTTTTCCTAACATATGCAAGTTATGCCCTGGGCCAACTCCAAAGGGAAAGATCAGGTCCCAAAAACTCATGTTTCTTTCGGTTTCCGTGACCCGGGTGAAAATGAATATGCCTTTGTTTTTCGAATTTGACCTCTATCTGCAATTTGCACTTTTCATGGTATATGGGATTTTTCCAAACAAATGCGAGTTATGCCGAGGGCCAACTCCACAGGGACAGATCAGATCCCAAAAACTCACGTTTTTTTCAGTTTCCCTGACCCAGGGGAGCATGAATACTTCTTTGTTTTTCGAATTTCACCTCTATCTGCAATTTGCAATATTGAGGGTATAAGGCATTTTTCCTAAGAAATGTGAGATATGCCCCGGGCCAACTCCACAGGGACAGATCAGATCAAGGAAACTAATGTTTTTTTTTGGTTTTCCCTGACTTGGGGGAATATGAATATATCTTTCTTTTTCGAATTTGAGCTCTATCAGCAATTTGCACTACTGATGGAATAAGTGATTTTTAAGTGATATGCCCTGGGCCAACCCCAAAAAGACAGGTCAGATCCCAAAAACTCAACTTTTTTGGGCTTCCCTGACCTAGGGGAACATGAATATGTGCTTGTTTTTCGAATTTGAGCTCTATTTGCAATTTGCACTTTTCATGGTATATGGGATTTTTCCTAACAAATGCAAGATATGCCATGCGCCAACTGCACAGGGAAAGATCAGGTCCCGAACACGAATATGTCTTTCACTTTTCATGGTATAATGGAGTTTTCCAAACAAATGCGAGACATGTCCTGGGCCAACTGCACAGGGACAGATAAGATCAAGAAAACCCATGTATTTTTGGGTTTCCCTATCCGGGGGGAACATGAATATGTCTTTGTTTTTTGAATTTGAGTTCGATCTGCAATTTGCACTTTTGATTGTATAAGGAATTTTTCCTAACAAATGCGACATATGTTCTTGGCCAACTCCACAGGGACAGATCAGATGCTGGGTTTTTTGGGTTTCCCTGACCCAGGGGAATATGAATATGTCTTTCTTTTTCGAATTTGAGCTCTATCAGCAATTTGCACTATTGATGGAATAAGTGATTTTTCCTAACAAATGCGAGATACGCCCTGGGCCAACTCCAAAAAGACAGATTAGATCCAGGAAACTCATTTTTTTGGGTTTCCCTTACCCAGGGGAATATGAATATGTCTTTTTTTTTTATTTGAGCTCTATCTCCAATTTTCACTTTACATCATATATGGGATTTTTCCTAACAAAAAAAAAGATATACCCCGGGCCATCTCCAAAGGGACAGATCAGATCCTAAATATTCAAGTTTTTTGGGCTTCCCTGACCCAGGGGAATATGAATATGTGTTTGTTTTTCGAATTTGAGCTCTATCTCCTATGTGCACTTTTCAAGCTATAATGGATTTTTCCTAACAAATGCGAGATATGAGTTGGGCCAACTCCAAAGGGAGAGACCAGATCCAGAAAACTCTATTTTGGAGGGGTTCCGTGACCTGCGGGAACATAAATATGTGTTTCTTCTTCAAATTTGAGCTCTATCTGTAATTTGCACTTTTCATGGTGTATGGGATTTTTCCTAACATATGCAAGTTATGCCCTGGGCCAACTCCAAAGGGAAAGATCAGGTCCCAAAAACTCATGTTTTTTTGGGTTTCCGAGATCCGGGGGAACATGAATATGTCTTTGTTTTTCGAATTTGACCACTATCTGCAATTTGCACTATTGATGATATAAGTGATTTTTCCTAAGAAATGTGAGATATGCTCTGGGCCAACTCCACAGGGAAATTTCTGATGCAGGAAACTCATGTTTTTTTCGGTTTCCCTAACCCAGGGGAACATGAATATGTCTTTGTTTTTCGAATTTGAGCTCTATCTCCAATTTCCACTTTTCATGGTATATGGGATTTTATCTAACATATGCGAGATATGCTCTGGGCCAACTCCACAGGGACATATCCGAACCAAAAAACTCATCTTTTTTTGGGCTTCCCTGAACCACGGAACGTGAATGTGTCTTTCTTTTTCGAATTTGAGCTCTATCTCCAATTTCCACTTTTCATGGATTTTTCCTAACAAATGTGTTATGCCCTGTGCCAGCTCCACAGGGAAAGATCAGATCCCAGAAACTCATGTTTTTTTTGGTTTCCCTGACCAGGGGGCACATGAATATGTCTTTGTTTTTCAAATTTGACCTCTATCTGCAATTTGAAATATTGATGGTACAAAGGGATTTTTCCTAACAAATGCGAGATATGCTCCGGGCCAACTCCACAGGGATAGATCAGATGCCGAAAACTCATGTTTTTTGGGTTTCCCTGACACAGGGGAATATGAATATGTCTTTCTTTTTTGAATTTTAGCTCTTTCTGCAATTTGCACTATTGATGGTATAAGTGATTTTTCCTAAAAAATGTGAGATACGCCCTGGGCCAACTCCACAGGGACAGATCAGATCCAGGAAACTCATGTTTTTTGGGCTTTCCCTGACCCAGGGGAATATGAATATATCTTTTTTTTTAATTTGAGCTCTATCTCCAATTTTCACTTTTCATCATATATGGGATTTTTCCTAACAAAAGCGAGTTATACCCCAGGCCATGTCCAAAGGGACAGATCAGATCCTAAATATTCATGTTTTTTTGCTCTTCCCTGACCCAGGGGAATATGAATATGTGTTTGTTTTTCGAATTTGAGCTCTATCTCCTATGTGCACTTTTCAAGCTATAATGGATTTTTCCTAACAAATGCGAGATATGAGCTGGGCCAACTCCAAAGGGTGAGACCAGATCCAGGAAACTTTTTTTGCAGTTTTTCCCTGACCCGGGGGAATAGGAATATGTCTTTCTTTTTCGAATTTGAGCTCTATCAGCAATTTGCACTATTGAAGGAATAAGTGATTTTTCCTAACAAATGCGAGATATGGCCAACTCCAAAAAGACAGATTAGATCCAGGAAACTCATTTTTTTGGGTTTCCCTTACCCAGGGGAATATGAATATGTCTTTTTTTTTGAATTTGAGCTCTATCTCCAATTTTCACTTTACATCATATATGGGATTTTTCCTAACAAAATAAAGTTATACCCCGGGCCATCTCCAAAGGGACAGATCAGATCCTAAATATTCAAGTTTTTTGGGCTTCCCTGACCCAGGGGAATATGAATATGTGTTTGTTTTTCGCATTTGAGCTCTATCTCCTATGTGCACTTTTCAAGCTATAATGGATTTTTCCTAACAAATGCGAGATATGAGCTGGGCCAACTCCAAAGGGTGAGACCAGATCCAGAAAACTCTATTTTGGAGGGTTTCCGTGACCTGCGGGAACATAAATATGTGTTTCTTCTTCAAATTTGAGCTCTATCTGTAATTTGCACTTTTCATGGTGTATGGGATTTTTCCTAACATATGCAAGTTATGCCCTGGGCCAACTCCAAAGGGAAAGATCAGGTCCCAAAAACTCATGTTTTTTTGGGTTTCCGAGATCCGGGGGAACATGAATATGTCTTTGTTTTTCGAATTTGACCACTATCTGCAATTTGCACTATTGATGATATAAGTGATTTTTCCTAAGAAATGTGAGATATGCTCTGGGCCAACTCCACAGGGAAATTTCTGATGCAGGAAACTCATGTTTTTTTCGGTTTCCCTAACCCAGGGGAACATGAATATGTCTTTGTTTTTCGAATTTGAGCTCTATCTCCAATTTCCACTTTTCATGGTATATGGGATTTTATCTAACATATGCGAGATATGCTCTGGGCCAACTCCACAGGGACATATCCGAACCAAAAAACTCATCTTTTTTTGGGCTTCCCTGAACCACGGAACGTGAATGTGTCTTTCTTTTTCGAATTTGAGCTCTATCTCCAATTTCCACTTTTCATGGATTTTTCCTAACAAATGTGTTATGCCCTGTGCCAGCTCCACAGGGAAAGATCAGATCCCAGAAACTCATGTTTTTTTTGGTTTCCCTGACCAGGGGGCACATGAATATGTCTTTGTTTTTCAAATTTGACCTCTATCTGCAATTTGAAATATTGATGATATAAGTGATTTTTCCTAAGAAATGTGAGATATGTCCTTGGCCAACTGCACAGGGACAGATCAGATCTGGCGAATTCATGTTTTTTTGCGCTTCCCTGAACCGGGGGAATATGAATATGTGTTTGTTTTTTGAATTTGAGCTCTATCTCCTATTTGCACTTTTCAAGGTATAATGGACTTTTACTAACAAATGCAAGATATGAGTTGGGCCAACTCCAAAGGGACAGATCAGATCCTAAATATTCATGTTTTTTTGGGCTTCCCTGACCCAGGGGAATATGAATATGTGTTTTTTTTAGAATTTGAACTCTATCTCCTATGTTCACTTTTTATGGTATAATGGATTTTTCCTAAAAAATGCGAGATATTCATGTTCCTCCAAGTCAGGGAAACCCAAAAAAACATGAGTTTGATCTGATCTGTCCCTGAGGAGTTGGCCCTGGGCATAACTCGCATTTGTTTGGAAAAATCCCTTATACCATCAATCCTGGAAATTGGAGATAGAGCTCAAATTCGAAAAAGAAAGACATATTCATGTTCTCCCGGGTCAGGCAAACCCAAAAAACCATGAGTTTTTGGGACCTGATCTTTCCCTGTGGAGTTTGCCACGGGCATATCTCGCATTTCTTAGGAAAAATCCCATATACCATGAAAAGTGCAAATTGCAAATAGAGCTCAAATTTGAAGAACAAAGACATATTTAAGCTCCCCGGTTTCAGGGAAGCCAACCAAAAAAAGAGTTTTCTGGATCTGGTCTTTCCCTGTGGAGTAGGCCCAGGGCATAACACGCATTTGTTAGGAAAAATCCCTTATACCATGAGAAGTGCAAATTGCAGATAGAGCTCCGATTTGAAAAACAAGCACATATTCATGTTGCCCTTGGTTACGGAAACTGAAAAATCCAGGAGTTCCCTGGATCAGATCTTTCCCTGTGGAGTTGGACTAGGGCATATCTAACATTTCCTAGGAAAAATCACTTATACCATCAATAGTGCAAATTGCAGATAAAGCTCAAATTCCAAAAAGAAAGACATATTCATATTCCCCCAAGTCAGTGAAAACCAAAAAAACATGAGTTTTCAGGATCTCATCTGTCCCTGTGGTGTTGGCCCAGGGCAAATCGTGCATTTGTTAGGAAAAATCCCTTATACCATCAATATTGCAAATTGCAGATAGAGGTCAAATTCAAAAAACAAAGACATATTCATGTTCCCCCGGGTCAGGGAAAGCGAAAAAAACATGAGTTTTTGTGATGTGATCTGTCCCTTTGGAGTTGGCAAAGGGCATAACTTGCATATGTTAGGAATTTTCTGGATCTTATCTGTCCCTGTGCAGTTGGCCCAGGACATATCTCGCATTTGTTAGGAAAAATTCCATATACCATGAAAAGTGCAAATAGGAGATTGAGCTCAAATTTGAAAAACAAAGACATATTCATGTTCCCCCGGGTCACAGAAACCCAAAAAAACATGAGTTTTTGGGATGGGATGTGATCTGTCCCTTTTGAGTTGGCCCAGGGCATAACTTGCGTATGTTAGGAAAAATCCCATATACCATGAAAAGTGCAAATTACAGATAGAGCTCAAATTTGAAGAAGAAACACATATTTATGTTCCCCCAGGTCAGGGGGAACGCTCTGGTCTTTCCCTTTCGACTTGGCCCAACTGATATCTCGCATTTGTGAGGAAAAATCCGTTATACCATCAATCGTGCAAATTGCAGATAGAGCTCAAATTAGAAAAACAAAGATATATTCATATTCCCACGGTTCAGGGAAGCCCAAAAAAACATGAATTTTCCAGATCTCATCTGTCCTTGTGGAGTTGGCCTAGGACATATCTCGCATTTGTTAAGAAAAATACCTTATACCATCAATAGTGCAAATTGCAGATAGAGCTCGAATGTGAGCTCTATCCCGAATTTGCACGATTCATGGTATAAGGGATTTTTCCTAACAAATGCGAGATATGTCCTGGGCCAACTGCACAGGGACACATCAGATCACAAAAACCCATGTTTTTTTGGGTTTCCCTGACTTGGAGGAACATGAATATGTTTTTGTTTTTTGAATTTGACCTGTATCTGCAATTCGGAATATTGATGGTATAAGGGATTTTTCCTAACAAATGCATGATATACCCTGGGCCAACTCCACAGGGACAGATGAGAGCCCGAAAACTCATGTTTTTTTGGTTTTCCCTGACGGGGGAATATGAATATGTCTTTTTTTTTTAATTTGACCTCTATCTCCAACTTTCACTTTTCATCATATATGAGATTTTTCCTAACAAAAGCGAGTTATACCCCGGGCCATCTCCAAAGGGACAGATGAGATCCTAAATATTCATGTTTTTTGGGCTTCCCTGACCCAGGGGAATATGAATATGTGTTTGTTTTTCGAATTTGAGCTCTATCTCCTATGTGCACTTTTCAAGGTATAATGGATTTTTCCTAACAAATGCGAGATATGAGTTGGGCCTACTCCAAAGGGAGAGACCAGATCCAGAAAACTCTATTTTGGAGGGTTTCCATGACCTGCGGGAACATAAATATGTGTTTCTTCTTCAAATTTGAGCTCTATCTGTAATTTGCACTTTTCATGGTATATGGGATTTTTCCTAACATATGCAAGTTATGCCCTGGACCAACTCCAAAGGGAAAGATCAGGTCCCGTGACCCGGGGGAACATGAATATGTCTTTGTTTTTCGAATTTGACCACTATCTGCAATTTGCACTATTGATGGTATAAGTGATTTTTCCTAAGAAATGTGAGATATGCCCTGGGCCAACTCCACAGGGAAATTTCTGATGCAGGAAACTCATGTTTTTTCGGTTTCCCTAACCCAGGGGAACATGAATATGTCTTTGTTTTTCGAATTTGAGCTCTATCTCCAATTTCCACTTTTCATGGTATATGGGATTTTTCCTAACATATGCGAGATATGCTCTGGGCCAACTCCACAGGGACATATCCGAACCAAAAAAATCATGTTTTTTGGGCTTCCCTGAACCGGGGAATGTGAATATGTCTTTCTTTTTTGAATTTGAGCTCTATCTCTAATTTCCACTTTTCATGGATTTTTCCTAAGAAATGTGAGTTATGCCCTGTGCCAACTCCACAGGGACAGATCAGATCCCAGAAACTCATGTTTTTTTGGTTTCCCTGACCAGGGGGCACATGAATATGTCTTTGTTTTTCAAATTTGACGTCTATCTGCAATTTGCAATATTGATGGTACAAAGGGATTTTTCCTAACAAATGCGAGATATGCCCTTGGCCAACTGCACAGGGACAGATCAGATCCAGGAAACTCATGTTCTTTGGGCTTCCCTGACCAGGGGGATTTTGCACTTTTCATGGTATATGGGATTTTTCCAAACAAATGCGAGTTATGCCGAGGGCCAACTCCACAGGGAAAGATCAGATCCCAAAAACTCATGTTTTTTGGGGTTTCCCTAACCCGGGGGAACATGAATTTGTCTTTGTTTTTCGAATTTTATCTCTGTCTCCTATTTTTATGATATAATGGATTTTTCCTAACAAATGCGAGGTATCAGTTGGGCCAACTCCAAAGGGAGAGACCAGACCCAGAAAACTCTTTATTTGGAGGGTTTCCCTGACCTGGGGGAACATAAATATGTGTTTCTTCTTCAAATTTGAGCTCTATCTGTAATTTCCACTTTTCATGTTATATGGGATTTTTCCACAGGGAGAGACCAGATCCAGAAAACTCTTTTTGGAGGGCTTCCCAGACCTGGGTAAACATAAATATGTGTTTGTTCTTTAAATTTGAGTTCAATCTGCAATTTGCACTTTTGAATGTATAAGGAATTTTTCCTAACAAATGCGAGATATGCCCTTGGCCAACTCCACAGGGACAGATCAGATCCAGGAAACTCATGATTTTTGGGCTTCCCTGACCCAGGGGAATATGAATATGTATTTTTTTTTTTTAAATTTGAGCTCTATCTCCAATTTTCACTATATATGGGATTTTTCCTAACAAAAGCGAGTTATACCCCGGGCCATGTCCAAAGGGAGAGACCAGATCCAGAAAACTCATTTTTTGGAGGGTTTCCGTGACCTGGGGGAACATAAATATGTGTTTCTTCTTCAAATTTGAGCTCTATCTGTAATTTGCACTTTTCATGGTATATGGGATTTTTCCTAAAATATGCAAGTTATGCCCTGGGCCAACTCCAAAGGGAAAGATCAGGTCCCAAAAACTCATGTTTCTTTCGGTTTCCGTGACCCGGGTGAAAATGAATATGCCTTTGTTTTTCGAATTTGACCTCTATCTGCAATTTGCACTTTTCATGGTATATGGGATTTTTCCAAACAAATGCGAGTTATGCCGAGGGCCAACTCCACAGGGACAGATCAGATCCCAAAAACTCACGTTTTTTTCAGTTTCCCTGACCCAGGGGAGCATGAATACTTCTTTGTTTTTCGAATTTCACCTCTATCTGCAATTTGCAATATTGAGGGTATAAGGCATTTTTCCTAAGAAATGTGAGATATGCCCCGGGCCAACTCCACAGGGACAGATCAGATCAAGGAAACTAATGTTTTTTTTTGGTTTTCCCTGACTTGGGGGAATATGAATATATCTTTCTTTTTCGAATTTGAGCTCTATCAGCAATTTGCACTACTGATGGAATAAGTGATTTTTAAGTGATATGCCCTGGGCCAACCCCAAAAAGACAGGTCAGATCCCAAAAACTCAACTTTTTTGGGCTTCCCTGACCTAGGGGAACATGAATATGTGCTTGTTTTTCGAATTTGAGCTCTATTTGCAATTTGCACTTTTCATGGTATATGGGATTTTTCCTAACAAATGCAAGATATGCCATGCGCCAACTGCACAGGGAAAGATCAGGTCCCGAACACGAATATGTCTTTCACTTTTCATGGTATAATGGAGTTTTCCAAACAAATGCGAGACATGTCCTGGGCCAACTGCACAGGGACAGATAAGATCAAGAAAACCCATGTATTTTTGGGTTTCCCTATCCGGGGGGAACATGAATATGTCTTTGTTTTTTGAATTTGAGTTCGATCTGCAATTTGCACTTTTGATTGTATAAGGAATT